>NC_134574.1:163169172-163480443 GCF_050947875.1 Dermacentor variabilis | reverse complement strand
ATTTCAACTAAGATGTCGTTTACCCGCGTTTGTTGCCTCACCCAATCTGCTCTTTTCTTATCCCTTAACGTCACACCCATCATTCTTCTTTCCATAGCTCGTTGCGTCGTCCTCAATTTCAGCAGAACCCTTTTCGTAAGCCTCCAGGTTTCTGCCCCATATGTGAGTACTGGTAACACACAGCTGTTATACACTTTCCTTTTGAGCGATAGTGGCAACCTGCTGTTCATGATTAGAGAATGCCTGCCAAACGCACCCCAGCCCATTCTTATTCTTCTGGTTATTTCAGTCTCATGATCCGGATCCGTGGTCACTACCTGCCCTAAGTAGATATATTCCCTTACCCCTTCCAGTGCTTCGCTACCTATCGTAAACTGCTGTTCTCTTCCGAGCCTGTTAAACATTACTTTAGTTTTCTGCAGATTAATTTTCAGACCCACCCTTCTGCTTTGCCTCTCCAGGTCAGTGAGCATGCATTGCAATTGGTCTCCTGAGTTAATAAGCAAGGCAATATCATCAGCGAATCGCAAGTTGCTAAGGTATTCTCCATCAACTTTTATCCCCAATTCTTCCCACTCCAGGCCCCTGAATACCTCCTGTAAACATGCTGTGAATAGCATTGGAGATATCGTATCTCCCTGTCTGACGCCTTTCTTTATAGGGATTTTGTTGCTTTCTTTGTGGAGGACTACGGTGGCTGTGGAGCCGCTATAGATATCTTCCAGTATCTTTACATATGGCTCATCTACACCCTGATTCCGTAATGCCTCCATGACTGCTGAGGTTTCGACTGAATCAAACGCTTTCTCGTAATCAATGAAAGCTATATATAAGGACATCTTGAAGGGGCAGCGCGAAAAAACGACGACAGAAGGCAGGAACACACAGGACAGCGCTGTCCTGTGTGTTCCCGCCTTCTGTCGTCGTTTTTTCGCGCTGCCCCTTCAAGATGTTCAACCAGTACCAACTCGCCCAAATGTCGATCCTTCTACTATATATAAGGGTTGGTTATATTCTGCACATTTCTCTATCACTTGATTGATAGTGTGAATATGGTCTATTGTTGAGTAGCCTTTACGGAATCCTGCCTGGTCCTTTGGTTGACAGAAGTCTAAGGTGTTCCTGATTCTATTTGCGATTACCTTAGTAAATACTTTGTAGGCAACGGACAGTAAGCTGATCGGTCTATAATTTTTCAAGTCTTTGGCGTCCCCTTTCTTATGGATTAGGATTATGTTAGCGTTCTTCCAAGATTCCGGTACGCTCGAGGTTATGAGGCATTGCGTATACAGGGTGGCCAGTTTCTCTAGAACAATCTGACCACCATCCTTCAACAAATCTGCTGTTACCTGATCCTCCCCAGCTGCCTTCCCCCTTTGCATAGCTCCTAAGGCTTTCTTTACTTCTTCTGGCGTTACCTGTGGGATTTCGAATTCCTCTAGGCTATTCTCTCTTCAACTATCGTCGTGGGTGCCACTGGTACTGTATAAATCTCTATAGAACTCCTCAGCCACTTGAACTATCTCATCCATATTAGTAACGATATTGCCGGCTTTGTCTCTTAACGCACACATCTGATTCTTGCCTATTCCTAGTTTCTTCTTCACTGTTTTTAGGCTTCCTCCGTTCCTGAGAGCCTGTTCAATTCTATCCATATTATAGTTCCTGATGTCCGCTGTCTCACGCTTGTTGATTAACTTAGAAAGTTCTGCCAGTTCTATTCGAGCTGTAGGGTTAGAGGCTTTCATACATTGGCGTTTCTTGATCAGATCTTTCGTCTCCTGCGATAGCTTACTGGTTTCCTGTCTAACGGAGTTACCACCGACTTCTATTGCGCACTCCTTAATGGTTCCCATGAGATAGTCGTTCATTGCTTCAACACTAAGGTCCTCTTCCTGAGTTAAGGCCGAATACCTGTTCTGTAGCTTGATCCGGAATTCCTCTAGTTTCCCTCTTACCGCTAACTCATTGATTGGCTTCTTGTGTACCGGTTTCTTCCGTTCCCTCCTCAAGTCTAGGATAATTCGAGTTCTTACCATCCTATGGTCACTGCAGCGTACCTTGCCGAGCACGTCTACATCTTGTATGATGCCAGGGTTCGCGCAGAGTATGAAGTCGATTTCATTTCTAGTCTCACCATTCGGGCTCCTCCACGTCCACTTTCGACTAACCCGCTTGCGGAAAAAGGTGTTCATTATCCGCATATTATTCTGTTCTGCAAACTCTACTAATAATTCTCCTCTGCTATTCCTAGAGCCTATGCCATATTCCCCCACTGACTTGTCTCCAGCCTGCTTCTTGCCTACCCTGGCATTGAAGTCGCCCATCAGTATAGTGTATTTTGTTTTGACTTTACCCATCGCCGATTCCACGTCTTCATAAAAGCTTTCGACTTCCTGGTCATCATGACTGCATGTAGGGGCATAGACTTGTACCACCTTCAATTTGTACCTCTTATTAAGTTTCACAACAAGACCTGCCACCCTCTCGTTAATGCTATAGAATTCCTGTATGTTACCAGCTATTTCCTTATTAATCAGGAATCCGACTCCTAGTTCTCGTCTCTCCGCTAAGCCCCGGTAACACAGTACATGCCCGCTTTTTAGCACTGTATATGCTTCTTTTGTCCTCCTAACCTCACTGAGCCCTATTATATTCCATTTACTACCCTCTAATTCCTCCAATAACACTGCTAGACTCGCTTCACTAGATAGTGTTCTAACGTTAAACGTTGCCAGGTTCAGATTCCAATGGCGGCCTGTCCGGAGCCAGGTATTCTTAGCACCCTCTGCAGCGTTACAGATCTGACCGCCGCCGTGGTCAGTTGCTTCGCGGCTGCTGGGGACTGAGGGCCGGGGTTTGATTGTTGTATTCATATAGGAGGTTGTGGCCAAGTACTGCACCAGGGTGGCCAATCCTGCTCTGGTGAGAGAGTGCGTTACCGGTTCTGGTCACCGGGATCAGGCCGCACTCCAGGCCTGTTTGTGCAATTTTCTCAACACAGGGTTTTTTTTTTTTTCCAGTGGAGAATTGCGCGGCACCGGGATTTGAATCACGGTCCTCTTGCACTGGAGACGGATACTCTACCGTCCCCGCAGGAGTTAAATTAAAAATTGAATTATGGTGTTTTGCGTGACAAAAACCACTTTCTGATTATGCACGCCGTAGTGGAGGACTCCGAAAATTTCGACCACCTGGGGTTCTTTAACGTGCACCTAATTCTAAGTACACGGGTGTTTTCGCATTTCGCCCCCATCGAAATGCGGCCGCCGTGGCCGGGGTCCGATCCCGCGACCTCGTGCTCAGCAGTCTAACACCATGACCACTGAGCAACCACGGCGGGTCCGGCAGGAGTTGTACGCCTTATTTAACCTACAGTGGTGCCCTATTTGATCAGTCAAGGTGGACCAATCTGAGCTCGGTTATACCGCATGGATGGCACTCGGCTAGAGAACCTGGTATTTATGACCTGCACATGTGTGGCCACACATAATTCAGGATATATAATTTTTTTTTAGGAGGGTTTCCGTACAGTGATAACAGGAAGGAAAATACATTAAAAGAAAGAAAAAAAAGGGAAAAAAAAGGAACATAACATGTGATTTGAACTCGTGATCCTTCAATGTTGCCCGGAAAGGTAGCTCAGTCGGTTGGTTCGTCAAGCCAACGGTTACTTTCAAGCGCCAAAGCTCCTGCTCCGAGCATCATACTTATGTGGAAAGGGACTGATGTTGTCCGCGGCAGTCGAAACGGCTCAGAAGGCTATACTACGAGAGCTATGACTGATACTTTTCTATATATATTATGCCTATATATATAGGCATAATTTCTTGGAAAAATGGCCGCCAGAGGAGCAGCGTGAACTCGAGCGGCTTTATAGACTAGGAAAACTGCCTTAAAATATTTAGACTTGAGGGGAAGCTTCGTTAACAAACTATAACACGGCAATCAGCACTCGTATACGACGAGAGAAATTATTGAGACGTGGAAAATTCCCTTGAAATAAATCTGGTTTGCGAGACAAATGCTTGTATGTATTGAATCTCTTAAAAGATGAGGGGGGAAATATGCGCTCACCGAGAGGGCATCGTCAGCACGAGACCACCGCCAGGCACCTTACTGAGATGTAGAGTGCCTCGCGGCCGGAACAAAGTCTCCCCTCTCCGCCGGCCCAGGGTGGAAAACGCGCTTTCCGATCGCTCAAGGTTGCGCGGACATTGTATAGCTCTAGCGTCTAGGAAAAAGCTTAAACAGGTGCGGGGGCGGCACGCATGGCGTGGGAAGCTAGCCGCCGGAATAGCTATCTCAAGTACTGCTGCTGGCGAGGGCGAAATACCTTCGTGTAATTATAATAACCCTAATAGGACTTCTTTCAAAGAAAAAAAAAGAGAAGAAAAAGAAAAGGGAAACGGCTCAGAAGGCTATACTACGAGAGCTATGACTGATACTTTTCTATATATATGTATTCATCTCATCTATGGGATCGCATGCGCGCGCTGTTGGTTTTAAAGCGCAACCGTGGTAGGGAAACGGAAGGCGATATAAGCATGCGTGTCCATGATACGCACACGACAAACTGCCTTACAATATTTAGAATTGATATATATATACACACACAAAAGCCAATATAGGCTGCTCGACACTATCTCGCGCGTTTTTATAGCTACGTACATCAGAACCGACTCGTCGTTCCACAACACCCATTTCCTGAGTAATCGCCAGATATATGCCTAATAACTTCCTGTCATTCAATAAGAATGTCGCTCTTTCATGCAGCCTACCAATTCGCGCTGTTTCGGTTTAGACAAAACAATTTATCATTCGAGGCGCACTTGCCAAGTTTGCCTCCAATTAAAACTGCCTGCGATGCCTATAGTGCAGCTCTTATCTCACTCAACATACACAGCTCTATATACGTGCATCCGGTGCAATGCTTTCCGTTGTATCAGCAATTTCAATGTCATGGCCGATCATGTTAGCAAAAGTAGCTGTTTACTATTTACAATAGCCAGAATTGATCAAACGTGAAGTTGTCACCGGCATTCTGAGTGGTTGGAAGGCATATATATATATATATATATATATATATATATATATATATATATATATATATATATATATATATATATATATATATATATATATATATCGTGTGCGTGTGTGCGTGCGTGTGCGGTAGTGTATGTTCTCGGCCTTTGTGGGCCAATAAGTGTTGTCAAAACTTGTCAAAGTCCAATTTTGGTTGTGTTAGCATGAAAAATTAGAAATACATTTTTTCCGATAAAATAATCAACTACGGCCGAACACACGCCTTCACGTTCCATGACTTCACAGCGAGTTAGTGTGGGAACTTCAGGGCCGTGTCGCCACCTGCATTTTTCTTTTTTTTCGTGCGTTTCTTTCCTCACGAAGCCTTTTCTCGACGTGGTCTTATTTGCACTGTAGAAATGTAATGTGATCGTATAGAAAGCTCAAGTATTTTTTTTTCTCTCTTCAGTGTCTTTCTTTAAGAAGCTGTTTGCTTGTACTACAGTACAGGTGGCGCCAGGGAACTCGAGTCGGGGGTCTCCTGTTGCAGTGTCAATAGAGAGCTTTAGTGCTGCGTCATCAAGATACGACCGCAGCACGCAAGCGATTTGCCGGACGTGGCAGTGCGCGTCGTGACTGGGTTGTTTATTACATGGCCCACGTGCGTAAACATATGCGAACTCGGTGTGCCATTAAAAGTAAAAGCACTTGTTGTATACTGTCAAGCCAAGCCAATCGAAGCGTGCTAGCCGGATCTCGAGCCAGATTACGGCACATTAGCCGCCATTTTACGGAAACGAAGAGTCTCGCGCTGTCCCGAACGAACTAGAACTGTGTGAGCGACACGCCAGGCCCCCACGCGCACATACAAGAATGGAATGCTTGCGTACGCGGCGACTACGTGGGTACCACGTACCGTTCATGTGCGGCTCTACACATGCGCACTATGCAGAACGTAGCGACCTTACGTACCTTAACTGCGCGTAATAGAAATGTCTAATAAGTGGTGCCCGCAATGTTCATCCAAACTCTAAAGGTCTAGCGACAACTTTAGGTAAGCATAATTTTGCGTTTCCTTGCAAAGAAGGGCGGAATAACAGCTCATCTGGCAAAGCTCCACACAATCACAATGGTTGTTTGCGTCATATGAGCAGAGGAAACGAAACCGCTATGGCAGAGGGCAACTCCTCATGTCTAAGCATGATAGCATGAAGACCACCTAACCGTTTTCGACATGAATTGTCTATCGGAAAAAAAATGACGTATCGGTGCAAAATGAAGCACATATGAGTGTTTGCTGTGAATGGAACCACGGCTACACCGAATTACGGTTTTGTATTTTATACGCACTGGAGAAAGACATTTCTCGTCAAGTCATATTTGCAGTTAGACCTTACAGCAAGAGTCTAGCTGTACTCACCCCGAGGAATTACATTAGGTGGTCTTGGTGCGCTACCTGAAAATATAAGAGCAGCGTACGTGATGTGCTATATGCTGTACTCGCAAAATCCTGCACGTAAAAAGCATCACACGCTTTCTACACAACAATATTCAATATCCTGGCATAGGCCCCTCATTTCATTGTGCACATACGTATATTCATTTCACATCATAGCTCGACACTCCTTCATAACATGAACACTATCTTTTAGTTACACTTGCAGTAGAAATGATACGCGCGCTTTTCATTTGCAATGCCTAACCCTTTTATCGTTATATTATGGCGACAGAAATTGCATGAACACTCCAGGCGAACTTTCGCCGTCGCCGCCGCTGGGAGATTCCGTATAAAGATCAAGTGCGATAGGATCCGATGGGACAACCCGCGCGCCTTTTGCTGTGGGTGAGAGGGAAAGCGTGCGAGGGTGACTTTTTTTATTATTCAATACTGCCAGCCGCAATTTGATAGCCAAGGCAGGAGTATAACAAGCATACATCACTGTGCAACGCGATGCAACAAAGCGAGCGCACACACAATAAGGTTGAGAAGCATAGAGGCTTCACGCGCGACGCTTTCCCGCACGACCAGCGTTGGAGGTCACGTGATCAAGCACCCAATAGGTGTAGCGCTAGGAGCAGAGGCAGGCGAGCGTGTTTGTCCTCCCCTACAGCCCGGCCGTGGCTGCGGATATCTGTCCCCGGGGCTGAACGCATGCGTGGCCCACGCGCCGTATCATGGAGATAATCTGCGGCAGGTGCAAAGACGGAGCCGTGCTGCCTGGTGGCTTCATGTCCGCTTTGTTCCCGCGAGCCTATTGCGTCGGCGGTCGCCTGATTTGAACTTTCCGAGACACGACGAAGCGAGAGGCAGCTCGAAGAGCTCGCTTCCCAATGCCGTCGCTCTTCACTAGGCCAGCGTTCTGACAGCGAGTGTTCGTTTCGTGGTCATCGAGAAAGATCTCTTTCTGTTTGGATGTGCACTGGGGCACCCCTCTTCTTAATTTAGTTGGCAAGAGATTACTTACTGCCACTGATACTGCCAAGGAAACACGCGAATTTCCTTAGCGTACAATGTGTTTTACTATCGCTATCAATGCTTTGCCTTTAGGGCGAAATGCGAGTTTTCTTTTTCATTTTACCGAACCTTAAACCCACACGTGGTGGCAAATCTGGCGCTCTACTATGCAGCGCATCCACATTCGTTCATTACATCGATTCGTCTTTAAGTGGGCGAAGAGAAATAACCGAATGCTGACATTTTTTGCCGTCACATTTCGGTGCGTTCATTATAACCTTCCTATAATGAGGACTCGAGGGTCCTGCTATTCCTTCTGCCCTGCAATCTACTATTACGTACTCGTTGTTATAGATTTCATGAAGTGTCATTTAATTATTTGGGCATCAAGTTAGCAATAGCTGAAGTACTAAACTAAGCCCAGCGAATGCATTCAATGTAACGCAACTACTGTATAGATAAAGAATAAGAACAGGACAAACACACGGTGCTACGACTTGTGCGGAAGATTCTTGTCTATATTTATCAATTCCTCGCTCGACTGAACTTCTAAGCACGTATATGACAAGATATGTTCTATGTATTAAGATCGTTGCTGATTATTGTACTTTATTTTATTATACAAGATCTTAAGCTGTGTAGCATTTTGGACCACATTTGTCTGGACAACAGTGTTAAAGAGTTCTGCAGTTTATAAGTGTTCCAGCAATCGCACACATTCAAATGAAGCGTTTTGACGCTAGAGTTCTCTAGAAACCCGCAAAGTAGTGGAGAGATGCGACTAATAAGGGGAAAATCAGACATCCACCCAATGGTGCGCTTCCACGAAAACCAAGCTTAAAGACAGTTACATGCGCCATTTGGGGGCAACCTGCAGGTGCATGCGCAATTCGGACTAAGAAATCCATCAACCAGTTTATCAAGGGGATTCTCTACGTTATATTTAAATGCCAAGCTATATGAAAATCGAGTCTTAAACCCAGAAAAGAGCAAACTGAATTCTACTGCACTGCACAAAAATACATTGGAAAGCTTCCTCTAAGGCAAATGTGTCTGTTTTAACCAGCCGCCGCTCGATATGTTTTAACGTATCTTTTCTCTTCACGAGCCTTCTCTTCACCTTGGACGCGCGCATCTTCCCAAGCGTCATGCTGGAGCAGCACAAACGTGTACAATGTGTCATGGTATCTGTCATTGGGTTCTCAGCGAATGAAGGTAATATCGAAGTGGTGGCTGATTCAACATCCTTGCTTAGCAGAACCTATTTGAATATTGGACAACAAATGCACAAACTCAAGTACCTTCAAAACACGGGGCTACATACATTCATTGGATGCCCTTTTAACATTTTTCTACATATACCTTGCATCAAATCCCTAGAATAAAAGTAGACATGACTTCATCGTTCTGCCAAGACACTTCGCTACAACACGTAAAGTGTCCGTGCGATGTTGTGTTCGGCCTATCGTGATAAGATGTTTTTTGTGTCGCTGTGTGTGTGTGTGTGTGAATGATTGCGATACATGTCTGGCTACTCGTGGAAAGCTTCGTTTGCTGTGCTACAGGGAATATTCCCCCGTCGTATTTTCAGGCAATTTCGCGGCAGCAGTTGTGGATACGAAATAATGTTGTAATAAACACAAATACAATAAAAGGATGACGGTGATGTTAGTCCTGTTCCAGCTGCCATCAGTTGTTAGGGCGACGGGGTTTCGGCGACCTTCAACTGCGCCTGCTTGGAGCTCGAACCAGATTGACCACCGAAGACTATCTGGCAGGGAGGAGGAGCTGATCTAAAAACAAATTACAGAAGTTAATAATACATCTGTATGGATGAACTGTGTGCTCCAAGACAAGTACAGAAATGTTCGGCGTGCGCGCTGCTGCACGCAAAGCCAGAGATCTCCATGTGGCTTCTGGCTAGCCTGCTTACACCCTACACCATCCGAGCAACCTCATTTTTTCTCGCCCCCTGGTTGGGGGCCTTGTCAACATATTGGTCAACGCACACACAGGAATTTGGAGAGAAGCCGCTACCTGGCGTAGAGGGCGATGAACGTAGGACAAAGGAGAGTGGGATTTGCACTGCCGCATAATCCAGGCGAGCGCACCCGACGCGCAAGTCTTTTCACGTTGACGGGCGGGACGATATTGCACGTCGAATCTTAGGCGCTTGACATCCGTTCCATTAATCGCCGAACACAGTGAACCATAAGTCCTCAACCGTGGAGCTAGTGGAGCCAGAAATCGGATAACCAGCTTGACGAAGCATAAGACCAACAAGGACTCTAAAAAAGAACAAATTTTTCAAATAGATCTGCCAGAAAGCCATACTAATACCTAATCGAAACACAAAGAACGCTACATCCATTTCTTCTTGTATGACTTTTGTCTTCGCAGCGCTTCTTGGCAGGTCTGGATCTCAAAGATGCAGGAATGACGAGAGCTTTGAGCATTGGCACGGAGGTCAAGACACTTGTCTATAACTTGCGAACCGCGTGCTCCTGAATGCGTTGGCGACGTCCGGCGATAACACCTTGCCCTAAACAATGTGGATGGGACCATGCGTGCCTACACTTGCGATATGCCATGCCTTCTCTTTCCCTACTGGTCACCTCACGCTCAGAATCTGTGCTGTGGCTACAGGAAGCGTGTTGTAGACAGATGTCTTGACCTCGGCACGACTGCATGTTTCTCTCAGAGGCTGCACCAGTATGTTAAGACCGAGCATTGATTTTGTGTGACGCGTATAATAACCAGTTAATTATCAGTCACGTAATCTTAACTATGCGTTAGCATTATCAGTAAACAACCTAGCATATGAAGCTGGCTTCTCAATTTACGGCTCGTGTGTCGTTGACCCATAACTCATTCGCTGGAACTCGTTGTTGAATGCATCTTGTATCGCCACTATGGCTTCATTCATCTCAGGCTGTTTCTTTTTATCGCGCGTCCAAGCAGACAAGTAGCTGGCGCATCTACCTTACGTACATTTTTAAAGTAACGATAAACGATAGTGCGTCAAGCACGTTTCAGATAGAAGCGAAAAAAAAAAACAGATGTACTCATGCTGGTGTGGAGCGTTTCAAGAACACGCGTGCAAGCTTACTTACAGGATTCGGCCACTAATCGGTTCTACAGAAACACTTCTCAAGGCATCCCCGCAAAGATTACATATTGCAGAAGTGTTCGCTGTGGCATCAAGTCCAAAGGTGCACTTACGAGGCCCACCGAAGCACCCCCAACCGGTCGGTCTTCGAGCTGCAAATAGATAAATGAATTATTGTTATTCTCACTACTATTATTAACATCATTATTAGTAGTAAATGTTTCAGGCCATCGTCTGTGAGGAAAACAGTAGCTCATGCTTTCATGCACAGCATATTACGCAACGGAATCGCCGCATTCAATTTCAGTGCACTGCAAGGGCAAAGTTAACTTGATACTCCAATAAAAGAAATTCTGGAATAGTGTTGAGTGTGGGCTACAGCCAACTGTTAGATGACAATTTCTTTTCGCGATTGGATTTTCCTTCATTTCAGTTGTTACTCAAGTAAACGTAAGTAAACTCCTAGTGGTCAATAAAGAATTATTATTATTATTATTATTATTATTATTATTATTATTATTATTATTATTATTATTATTATTATTATTATTATTATTATTATTATTATTATTATTATTATTATTATCCGAATTACTTGCGCCTCTGACACCGATAATATAAGATGAGTGACCGATCATTACCCAGCCCAATAGAATTTCCCGACTTGGCAGCGTTTAAGGCAAAGTCTGGCCGAAACGCAGATCAGGAATCCACTTTGATAAACTTGAATGTTCGTAGTCTCCGCAAATATTGAGAACAATTCATGATTTTAGCAGAAAAATCTATAGGCTTTCTTGATATATTTGTTCCTCGCGAAGATAAATGCACCACAGTCCACTTTAGCTATGTTCGCGGTGCACGGTTATCGTGCCAGTTTTATTGTACGCCCGGTACGCCGCGGAGGAGCGATCGCTGTCTTTGTGAGCGAAGAATACCATGTTTAAGCTGTTGACATTACGTTTATGCATGCGGAATGTTTGGCTTTAAACATGCATTTATTACACACGGCTTTTACATAACTCGCGGTATATAGACCACCGTCTGGTAGCATGACAACATTTGTAGTTGAACTCGAGGAAATACTTCTCAAGTAAAAAGCAGCTGAGTTGTTGTGCTTGACAGATGATCTGAACATTGATATTTTAAGCCCAAACAAAATTTAATTTTCAGGTTAGCTACCCTCACTTTCAGCATATGGAATTGAAAACACGATCACTGCCCCCACACGTGAAGATTTCTCGAATGATTGACAGGTTAAGTCATGTCTTGACCACATCGCTGTTCGTGCGGCGAATCACACTTTGACCTCATGTACCATTTCGCAGGGACGAGCAGATCATTATTTAACCACCTGTCGTTTTTCATCTTAGTTAAACCATCCGGAACTCCTTTATCAAGTTTCAGTGATGTTGATAAGATACCCGTGACAATAAGAGATTAAAGAAAGTTGGATGCATTAGTGGTATCTTTTCACTGTGCAAGGTTAATTTATGGACAACCCAGCCGAAGTAATTTACTCAAAGATGTGTCGCAATCTTGACGAGCTCAAAAAGACTTGTACACGAAAAATCATGCGTAAAAAAAGGCGGAATCGTAATTGACTTAGCCCTGAAATTTTACGGGCAATCGCGCGAACAGACACTAGCTTTTGAAGCCTTCCAAACGCACATGTTCGCTCAGATTACAAAGTCGCCAGAAACAAACTTGTGGCACTTATTCGATCAGCTCAACGGCTGCACTTCCAGCAGCAGTTCAAACGATCGTTTAAAAATACTGCAAAGATGTGGTCACTGATTAACCATCTTCGTGGACAAGGCAAAAACGTGCCTTGTTTTGATGTTTTAGTAGAAGAGCCTGTTTAAAAAGCTGATAGTTTCAATAAGCATTTCACGCTCGCGGCGGAAATAGCAGCAGCTCGACAAGGCGTAAACAGCACATTAAAGGAATCTTGATCAGCTCCCGCATATCTTCGAAAGCTATCAAAGTAAGATCTTGCCAGACTAGTGTTCAGCTTCAAGCGGAGTAAGGCCGCAGGAATAGATGGCATATCGGCGACACTGTTGCAATGGAAGTTAGACGCTCCTTCGGGCATTATGCTCTTTTTGATTAACGGTTTCCTAGAAGATGCAGTGATGCCAGAAAATTTGAAGAAAGCTATTGTAAGACCACTGTTCAAGGAAGGTCAGAAAAGCGCTGTTGAGAATTATCAACCGATCTAGTTTTGCCAATCCTATCGAAAATTTTGGAGAAATCTATTTGAAGGCATGATGTCCTTCCTAAACAAATTCGCTGTCCTTTCAAACCGTAAATATGGTTTTATTCCAGGAAAAGGCACCATACATATTCTTGATGAATTTTCAGACAAGTTGTACGCAGCATTTGAGGAAAACCCGTTTAGCTGCGCTCTCTTTTTAGACGTAAAGAAAGCTTTTGATGCGGCTAACCATAGCATTATTTTACAAAAACTGTACTTACTAGGATTTCGAGGTTCCTTTTCTGCCATTCTCAATACCTTTTTGAGCGGTTGTTCTCAAATTGTTAGTTTAAACAACCAATCAGAATATAATAGCAAGCTGCCTGTGAAGGCTGGTCTACCACAGGGATCCATTTTACCTCCACTACTCTTTAATATATTTACAAATGATTTCAGCTCAATAACTTCTAAGTGTTTAATATTTCAGTTCGCGGACGACACTGTTTTGCTCACAAGAGACATAAACTACGAGACAGCAGTTATAGATTTGCAGGAAAACGTAAATTATGTAATCAAATGGTTAGCTGAGAACGGAATTTCAGTGAACATGCAAAAAGCCAAAAGTAACATATTTTAGAAATCCTTTAAGAACAGCCCTTATAGACACATGAGTATTTTGACATGATCATGATTCACTTTCTTGTAATTACGAACCCGTTGGATTTGTAAATTCGTTCAAATATATCGGTGTGGTTTTCTATAGAAGTTTATCATGGCATGACCACTTGGCTTTCGTTTGTGCTAGGCTACGGAAGGTTTCTTGGTTTCATTCATACATGAAAACGACGTTCCCCAGATCCGTACTTTGCGCATGTTCAGTACGGATTTGGGGGACGTCGTTCTCATGAATAAATTCATTTCTTAGCCCAGTCACCTTCCTGCCACTTTGTCTATGTCTGCTTCTCAATTTTTTTATCTTTCAAGTTTGCTGGCATTCTCATAGTATATCGATTACTCCGTTGACGAAACACGCTGTAAGAGGCGACACAGTTTTGAGACCTCTAGTCTGGCGGCAAACTGCAACAGAACGTTAATGATTGTGCCATGCCTTGTGAATGCGCAAGTTAAGGCAGGCAAATGCGACCGCCAAATATTTTTTTTCCTCGGTTTAACGCACCACTGGAGTTTCACCGATAAATTAAACAAGCACTCCTACGGCTCGATTGGGATGTCTACTTGCGACGCTAATGCCAAAAGATCACCCAGGGATTATGTTTCCCACCTTTTGTTAGTCCTTCCCGTGGCGCCATCTGGGAGTCTCATCAACAGTGAATGGCTCCGCTTCACAGAGGAGCCAGACCCAAGCATCGCGGCATCGCCACTAACCTCAATTGTGTGCGCGAGCTGTTCGTACGTTAGAGCACAGCTCTACTCACGAGCGCGAACATGAATAAGGTTTGTGTCACTGCACATGTCTTTGCATGAAAACTAGGTAAGGGGAGCGCGGGAAATTTAGAAAGGCAATGTGTATTGAAGATTAACAACATGCGAAGGGCCGCAGAGGACACATTGAAAGACCCAGGCCAGCTCGTTAGATTTACTGCATTCGTGTAACGTTAATTAAAGTTGACAGGAAAGTAGCATTAATGTAATCCATTACTTTTCAGTGATTGTTCAATTATTTCGTGAAGCAGTAATGGGTAACATTGATCAAGTACATTTTTCAAAGTGGTGATTTACTTGTAATCGTCATCTTTTCTGTCTGCCACGTGAACAAGCCTGCTCATAGCCCCCTGTACAGCTCGGGTAAATAAGCCCTAAGAACATTAATTAGGATGCATACTTCGAGAAAATTAATGAAAACTTGAGGACAACCCAAAACAAGGTCCATCCCCCCCGTACCGCCCCCCCCCCCAAAAGCAGAAGAAACATTGATCGAACGACGAATGTTCGGCGACACCACGTCGTGAAAAATGCGCGAACGTAATTGACTGCAATTGCAACGGGAATAACGTACAATTGGAAAGGCAACTTTCGATCGCAAATCAATCTCACGCGCCATATATGGAGCCAAGCGGGGTGGCAGCGCGAGAGAGAGGAGGGGCGGCTTCGGCTCCGCCAACAGGTGCGCATATAGCCTGCATGGCCGCGTGCGGTTGCACGCGCTGTATCTTGAGAGGAAACTACAGACGGATCAGACCTTTGTACGCGATGTGTGCTCGCCGCTCTTGCGTTGAAGCGAAAGACCGCACGAAGGTGACTTCGCCCGCTGTTGCGGTCGCGCTTGCCCAAACCAACGTTTGGACAGCGAGTGGAGTGCGACGTCTTTATGTTTGCTCGTGCGTGCTGACACCATATGCTTGTTAATTCGGTTAGTCAGCGAATGTTGACAAGCTTATGTGGTCGATAAAACTACTGTCCTTACTTCGTATATAGCTGTGAACTAATTTGCTATTGCAATCGATGCGTCGCCTTTCGGGTGAAGCTGCGACTTTTCTTTTTTATTGCGATAGCAATTATATACACACTCACCTCACCTCGCCTCATTTCGCCGGCGCCTCACCTAAAAGAATTGTGACGTGACATCACGAACCTGCCAGCTATGCTGGCTGCCGATATTCAACAAAATTTAGTGCTTCTTGTCAGGCTGGTTATGCGTGAGTTGCACTCACAACATATTTCAATGCCCTCCTAAGACAAAAGCATGGCAGTTTGGGCGAGTTGGTATCTCATGACTTCTTCAGGCTGGTAGCGCACCTCAGAACGACAAGAAACGGAAGGCCGAAGGGGTAATGAAAAGGTACGCTCTAGACAGGCAATTCCGAAGTCTTCTTTGAAACGTTTAGCTAACTATTTGCGTGACAATTCGATATGCGTGTTACCGGCAGATGAAGCAGGCCGGTTCTCCGAAGAGAATTTTTATGCAAGAGCTGGTCAGGCAATTTCCGCCGTTTTTATGCGACAGGATACAGTGTCCTTAAGTAAGGTAAAAGCTAATGCTAAGAAACTGTGCAGAGAATATAAATTGGACAAACTGTTAAAAAACATTGCCAGCAGCAGACGAGATCATCTAGAGGTGTTTTTCAGCGCGAAAACGCACGAACCTGACGTGCCGTCGAGGGTTATTATTTCAGAAAAGGGCATGTAGAACAAGTCTGTCGCGCTGTTACTGCAAGCCAGGCTAGCCGCTCTATCCGTGAATGACTCGTTTTTAATACGTAACTCCGATGAAGGGAATGACGTTCTGAAGGACAACTCCGACCGAGGCTTCCAAGCCTTCTCCGTCGATGTTAAGGACCTATACTATTCTATTCCTCACGATGTCCTACTGTCAGCTATTTTGCAGATGAATGGTGAATTTGGTGCCACCCATTTCCAGAATCATGCAAGGCTGTCAAGTAACCAATTTTTAGAACTTTTGAGCTTCTATTTGTCATCAACGTTCATTACATGGAAAAATAGCATCTATTTGCAGAAAAACGGAGTGTGCATCGGTTCTTGCATAGCCCCGTTCCTCGATGATTTATTTTTAGCTCGCCTAGATGTCGCCATGTCAGTGAACTTTAATCAGACCAATGCTTTTAAAATATTTCTTTATGTGGACGATTTTTGGTTTGTATTCAGGGTTCTCCGGCTGTCCTTGAGACTGAGGTTGCCATGGCTGTGCCAATAGTCAAGGAATGTCTTTCCCCTCATGACGTTGTCCACAAGCTCCCACAGAATAACACAGACCGGTTTTCCGATCTCCGTTTAGCTTGTTCCGATGTTCACACATGTTGGTACTGTGAACCTCGTGCCAATAAACCACTTCTTCCGTTTCATTCTGCTCATTCTAAGTTGGTCAATAGAGGCCATTGCTAACCTTTGCCTAAATAATGCTTTGTGAAATTCATGCCACCATAACGTTTTGTCTAGCTTTGCTTCTCAGTGCGAACGGCTTTCGCAGGCTGGTTATTGCGTGTCCTTACAAGTGTCAGTAGCTGAACGGTTTCTAGGAGAGTTTGGAAAAGACAACCGACACGAAGATAATCCTACAACTTCTCGGGGTAGGACAAGCATTATTCCGTATATCCACACCGTCTCACATAATCTTAAGAATATCGCCAAGTGAACGAATATTCGTGTGGTGTTTTCTGCCCCTAACAAGCTTATGAAGATTTGCAAGCTCATTAATCCGAATAAGGGGATTCCTCCTAGCTGTGATAACAAGGATAAAAAGATGTTAGTTAATTGCACATCTTGTTTTCTTTATTGTTTTAGACTCAACTGCGGAAAACGTTACGTCGGTCAAACTGGCCGATGTCTCAATGATAGACTGTGCGTACATTGTTACAATGCTAAGACCTGCATCACAGCTGGGGGGTTCGTGCGCAGCACTGCAAAACGGTTGCGAACCTGTTTTAGAAGAATGCGTCATTCTAGGTTGTAGTAATAATCAGCTTACAAGAGAAATCATTGAACCAAAAGCTATCATAGGTCTTGGTCATGCATATGTAAGCCCAACTTCATTATCGTTATCAAGCAATGAATCGGCATATCTCGGACTACCGCCACAGGCTGTCTGACCGGTTTTTCGTTTGTCTCTTTATGTCACATGGTCCGCTGAATGTATAAGTACCTTCTGAGTCGCGAAACAAACCATCAGTTATAACTTAGTTCTCTCTGTTCTCCGTTCCTTTTCATTACCCCTTCCCTTTTCCTTTTTTGCTCGTTCTGAGCTGCGCTACTAGCATAAAAAAACCTTGATAAGACTATCCTCACAAAATTATGGGTCTTCCTCCGTAACTTAATGTACAATCAGCCAACACCAATGCATTCTTCGCTTTAGTGGAAACACTGCCAAGCAGTTATGTTGGAGTAATCACGACAATCGCGCGTATTAAAACTGCCGAATACGACGTAAAATACACTCACTTGTTCCTTCAGCGAACGGCACGTCCAGGCACACGAATGCGACGACGATAAGTGTGAGAGGAACAACCGCGGTTCTCATTGTTTCCTGCCTTGCCAGAAAATGGGTCTAGTTTATGTAGCTCTGAATTCGGTTCTGCGTAGCGTTACGCAGAACCGAATGACGCAATTTGCTGTGAGGGCAGCTTGATCTAAAAAGATTTCACCAGCTATAGATCAGCATTGTTTCATAACAAACAATACAGGTGCTGACCCTTTATTACTTGCTACAAGAATATGTTCTCTGGGGAGGTGAGGCAAGTATCCTTAAAACAATTGAAAATGAAAGAAAGGCTTACGAACTAACGGTATTCGGGGCTGCCAAGCAACTTTGTTACTAGTTATATGGAAGCAAATTTCAAACGTTCTAACCAACAATAGCGCTGTCACTTAGGTTTCGCGAAGAGCTCGTCAGTAACTGAATGCGGATAATTGCTTTTACAGGGAGCACCTTACAGAAAGCTAGAAACACCACACTTCTAGGATTAGTTGTCAGTGAACAGTTCGCATATGACAATATGACGTACATGAAATAACAGAACCTTACGTACATGATTTAAACATAACCATCCCTTCTCGCTGCAGACGATTTTCATCCATTCTCAGAGTTTCTTAGAGCCTCTTGTTTCGTGACATATTTATGGGCCTACGGTGCCAAACATCACAGCCGACTCAGCTTGCTCACAATCCCGACGCAGAACACAGTGACGACTAATTATTTTTTTCCAAGCGTGCTACAACTCTGCCGCATTTGCGTGTCGTTTATTAAACATATTACCACTGCATAGCTACGTTCGCTTTCCCGTAAATCTGTCTGTCAGACTTCTAATTAACGTTATAGACAGTCCCCGTATTTCATCGCGTATTCATGTGCCAAAATAACCAACGTCATTTGCGTCATTTTCGCTGTTACCTGCTTATCCTGCAAGTAAAAAATTAAGGAGTACTCTTATTCACCAATAAGGGCAGCTCTATTTTCTCGAACACTAAATTTAGGGAAATAATCTTATCGCGTTTCTAGCACAGACTGGCCGCGCTGGCTTAGTCGCTACGGCTTGGTCGCGGGTTCAATCCCGGATACTGCGGCGATCTTTCGAAGACGGCGAATTGCAAAACAGAATTGCCGCAGAAACCATCCCACGATGTCTGCCCACTTTAATGGAGCGCTTGGAAGGCGAGTGGGAGGTGGGATAAGGTGAACGGGCGGTCACCAACCGTGACTCAATCCACTAGTTTCAAAATTGTAGCAGCTCTTTTGGGGCCTTTTGTTAGTGGGATACGCAAAGGCCATGTTCACAAGATCTTGTTCAAGGTAAGCGGTTTTCTATCTACCTGGCTTAGAGCTGTTCCGAGGTCATGTCTTTCATTTTCAAAAGATGCGACACTAGATGAAACACTAGATGTTCTATAGTCTCCTAGACACCGCAAGCATTGCACTCGGCGCTATCAACCATTCCACTCGAACACGTGTATGCATTGGTGAATGCGACGCCGGAGTGTAAGCGGCACAGGAATGTTTCCTCATTTCGCAGAAGCCTAGGTTACAGCCGCAGTTGTGTAGATGGGTCGAAGGAATGTAATCGATTTTGGCTGAATTCAAGTGTGTGCCTCTTCTCCAATGTCATACGGTGTGCTAGCTTGCTTAAGTGTTGGGCTACGTCAGTCCTCGCGATAATTGTACCGAAACAAGGTTTGCTCCTTCGTGTACTTTCCTGGCAGCTTCTTCGGCTAGCGCGTTGCCGGAGATACCGCGGTGACCCGGCAGCCACTGAAGCACGACGCCATGTCCCTTCGCCATCGTATGATGATGTGTTTCTCGTATCTGCGACACGAGTTGTTCATAGGACCGGGGACGAAGTGCTGACAAAAGACATTATAGAGCAGCCTTCGAGACGCAGAATATAGCCCATCGGTTAGCCCGTTGGTTGATTATATAATCAACGGCACCTCGGAAGGCAACACGCTCCCAACCGGTCGATGTTCTGACGTGAGAAATATTGCATCTGATGCTTATTGATCGTGATGGCATAACCACTGCTCCGGTGGAGCTGGTCTCAGTGGAAGATTCATCCTTATTTATGTGGACTCTGTCAAACTAGAAAGTCTGCAAACACTCCCGAGCTGGTTACTTCTGGGCAAGCGTAGGCAGGCCAGTCTTCTTTGTTATCCCTGGAACGGGAAGGCTCACTTGAGGTTGTTTCAAACACCACAAAGCGGAGGGTGAACGTGCCGAGGATGTAAAGTCCAATGGTAGGGAGGCACGATGAATAATGACCACGTTCGAGAGTGACACCTGTGGTCATCTTTCTGGAAGGCAGGCCAAAGAGCTTGGCGCATACTGGCCCTAAGCGTGTCGGTAGGAATGCAAGTCGTGATCGGATGGCCTTCAGCCATGGTAACATTTCCTGCTGTTTAGGCGCACCGCAGAAGGCGGAGAGAAACGCGTACTCCACTTTCGGCCAGTTTTTTTGTCTTTCTTTTTCGTCTAACTTATTTTCCAATAATTTTAATGTCTTTATTTCAATTAGTAAATGATGTAACCTTTTCCTTAGTTGTCCTTGGTGTCTTATGATATGATTAATAAAGAGATGTCTCCTCGGTTGTCTATCTTCTCGTATATATATATATATATATATATATATATATATATATATATATATATATATATATATATATATATATATATAGTCTTTGGAAATTTGGTCGGGCCCCAGCCCCAACCCGCTTCTTTCCTTCAGAAAAAAATTTGCACTTTCGCGTGTGGCTACAAACCTTACCTGGTGGAGTTCGCTAGCACTTTTCTATCACTATCGATGCTTCGTCTATTTAAGGGAAACTAGGACTATTTTTATAACAGCACCGCCCACACGTCATCAGTTTCCTTTCTTCTTTTTTACTTGCCAATTCCCTGGTCCATGTGCGCGTTCAAGTAGCACGAAGAAAAAAAAACAGAAAGCACATGACAGGTGACGCATTCTAGTCCACACACCTATTCTCCAACCGATTTTTTTTCGCACACAAGGCTACGCGAACAATCATGAATCGGCCTGTGTCTTCCTGAAGGGAACAGAGTAGCTGACGACGATCGCACTGGTCACTGCTTTGTGCGATTGGGCAAACTGTTGCCGTTAACCTCGCTGCTTCTCCTTGTTATAAAGCTCTTGCACATGCCGCGCGATCGATGCCCGCACTTTATGGATAAAAATATTGCAAGGGTACATTTTATTCCGCAGGCAACTAATAAATTGATCTTTCCTGTTCTTGATCGTTTTTCTTAAGTTCATTCTACGCAACCGTTTTCTCCTTCTTCACAGGATCTGGCACACTCGCCTGGAACGCAGCACTGTGTATAGCGAAATTGTAGTTTACCAAAAAAAGATACATGGTAAAAGCAGTAAAGCCTCTCTTTATAGTAAGCCCAACGAGACTGGCAAAAACGTGGAACAACCCTACTTATTAGTTTCCTTGTACGCCCTTTTATTTTCTTGTTGTCAGGCGTGAATTTTTTTTCCCTTTCTTTTTTGCCAGTGAGCGCTTTTCACGGGATTCTCAGCGTTATGCGACTATCACTCGGCCTACAAGATGCGTCTCTACGTGTCTCCTACATTTCATGAATATTTTTGCCGGTTATATCGAGCGTGTCGCGCGTGTTATAAATGCAGCCAGCCTGCGGCCCCAAAGAACTTCCGGCTGTCGTGCTTTATGAGTCTATTGCGCCGGAAGAAACAAAAAGCAGGTTTTTAAGTTGGTATTATGTATGCGAAAAGTCTCTTTTCTCGCTTTCAAATGAAAGAGCGGCGCATAATGCCCGAAGACAAATGGTAATAATTAGTCTTATAATTTGCGGCAAACTTGACCTATATAAATCTGATCATGTGCAGAAGAAAAACGTTAAAGACCTACGGGCTTCTGCTTCAACGCACTCCTGCCACTCGCCATTGTCCTTCTTTGGCCGCTTCATTCAGCCAGCTATGTCAATGGGCAGAAGTGCATGAAGCTGTCCAGAGTCTTTCAAATCAGAGGTATTATTGTGGGCAGCCGCAAATTCCGACATACTGTTATCCTGCATACTATTATTGCCAGATACAGTACTGCATGGCGTTTCGAACCAATCAGAGGGGCCTTCGCAGCCGTCTGCGCCAATCAGAGCTCTCAAGATGGCGAATTCGACAATATGTATGAATTTTAGAATGCCCAGAATAGCACCCGAGACGGTGGACACGACGTGAGTACTGCAGCGCATTTTCGAATGTACGCCAGCACCAGCGTTTACTCTTCAATATACAGTGATACTTGTGTAAATAGCGTTCAGAAAACGTCCGTGAGTTCGTATTTGGACGACTAGTGGCAGCCGCTATCATTGTGCTTTGAGTGTTGCTTGTTTTACTGGGCACTACTTCTTTAAATATAGAGTAACACTTCTCAACTCACAGTATTAGTATCATTTACTTTATTCATCATCACTACAACGTGACGTCCTGTTTTCTTTTTTCTTTTTTTATGAATTTACGAAAGGGTTCGGAAGGCCTATAAATTTCGCATAGTATGTTTGCCCGAATAAGAGAAAACCAGTAGAGTTAGCGTGCGCTTTGTCGTGCACTTTCTACGAGAGCAGCACACCCTCACAGTGACGACCGTTATTTCGTATGTTTCAATGCTTCCACTTCAAAAATTGTGCCAACCGGCAATAGGCCAATACTGAACGACCAATAAGCCAGTTGCGAACTTGCTAGAAACTAGGAACGTGTAAAAGTGAAATATTTGAAGGGATATTTCGAAGGATAAGTATAGTTTCTTTCCTTATTCATGAACAATGTTATTTAGGTAAATCATGCTGACAAATATTTTTAGCTAGGCACACTTCATTTCTGTATGATATAGTATTCAGCATTGAATCTGTTTATTATATGTTATGACTTATGACATGAATTTGCATATCATTCGAGGAGTGTTTTAATCATCAAAACATAAATGACGACGATGATGATGGTCATTCCTTCAACAGTGACAGAAACTCACTCGGGGAGATGACCCACAAAAAGACAGCATTATAAGCAATGAAAATATGAAACAGGACAAATAAGACAATCAGTGTAAAAGTAGTAAACCTTGCGTCAACAAGAAATAAAAATAACTTAAAAATAAATATTCGCGTCGCTACCGTAACCGCCATATGATTTATTTTCCTGTCGGAGGCGATCGACGGTGCTCGTTTTGCTGCGGTCACAGTAAATTTATGCATTGTCGGAGAATCGCTGAAGTGTGTCGATTTTTTATATGCGTCGACATCTTAGAAATTGGCGATGTGAGTAAGTCCTCCAACTTTTGCAATGCTGTAGGCAATGGCTTGAGACGATCCAGGCGTTGGCGCAGTCTTATTCTCCACCGGGTGTCCGGACGGCCAGTCAATGAAGCTATTACCCGAGAAGTCGCAGACTAAATGCGTCACCCAAAGTTGACACGAGCACCTTAAACATGATGAAATGTTCTGTCGGCCTAGGAGTAAAACAGAAACGTGGGTCACGTAAGCTGCGAGAATTTAGTTTTGCGTCAGTCTATTCGCTTGGAGATGGTAGGCATACGCGAAGTGAGGCGTAACTCCGGCTTGTTGTACGTAAGTGCGGATCTCAAAACTGCGGAAGGTGGTCGACTGGTCGCACATCAACCTAAGCGGTTCCGCGGGAATCCGATGATATACCTGGTGGCAAGCGAAGGCACGGCAGCAACTTCTACAAATTTGGACTAGTAGTCTACAGCGACTATAACATGGCGATTACCTGGCCGATGCCGACGTTGGAAGAAGCCCGATGGGATCTATGCCCAGCGCGTGGAAAACCGTCTCAGGAGGAGTAATAAGCATAATGAAGCCGTGCTGACCTCCGGGACGTCGTTTGTGTTGTTGACACACCTCGTAGCAGGTGTGACGTATGAACGTACAACCTTATCTATTCTCGGCCACCAACATCGTTCGTGTGTCTTGCGTAAGGTTGCTCGATAGCCGACATGGCCTCTTTCGGGGTCGCTGTAGATGGCACGCAACATACTTGATCGTAAGAGACTAGGAATCACCGGAAGGTGGCGTTCGTCTCGCTTATTGGCCCAATGGCGACGATAGAGCAACTCGTGCCTTTCGAGTATAGTGGAGAGTGTAAGTAGCATCGCCAGCTCACGTTGTGACGCTTGAGCAGGAGGCGTACTCCGAGCCACGGGACGGAGGCTGATGCTACTTTCTTCCACAGTGAGTCGCACTTCTCCTGAAAGAAGGTAGTCGGCTCCTAAAACCATGTTGGAAGTAAGGTCTTAGAAGACAGTCCAACATCTTGGTGCCGGCTTCGGTTTGGAGCTGGAGAATCATGGCACCGACCGGTAGTACGTCACCTCCGAGGCCCCATAGGGGTGCCTCAGTCCAAGGCTGCAGAGTTTCTGGGGCGTGGCGTCGAAGTGACGCCGTAAACTTGTGCTCGAGTTTCGACAAGCGCCGGGAGTTCTGCGATGCCGTTGACGCAGGCCATGGGTGTTGGAAGCGGCCGGGCGTGTTTGATATTGCATGGATGGATGCTGGGCTTGCGAGCAGTTCTATATCTAAAGCTGGACCACCCACACGCAAAGCATCCGCGTCTCAGTGTAGCCGTCTCCTGTGACCAGCGGCGACTAGTAGTGCCCTGCAACTCCACCGGCTGGCGTACGAAACTGGAGATGTCGGCCTGGTATCTGTGCAGGGAAAAGACGGCCGCGTACGTCGAGTCGTGGATTCCGTCGATGATGTGCTGCCTGGCCGCCGGGGAGGACCAATGTTGGAAGCGTGTAATATAAAATCGCTTGTCGTAAATGTAGGTTGCAATGACCAGGGTTGAGCTTTGACGACGTGACGACATCGTCATGAAATACGCACAATAAGCGCTCGGAAGAGATGCAAACGCGTCCGTCAGGTCCGTGCTCCAAGTCGGCCATGTTGTATATGCGCTGCCTTGCAATGGGATCGATGCTATGCTTGGGCGGATCCTCGAAGACGTCCTTCGGGAACGCATTCTTTAGTAGCCTCTGCCCAGGAGTGCTTGAGAGCAGCCGAGTTGACGGTGGTGAGTCATGTCACCGGGTCATCTTTAAAACCACGGAAACATGGAATTTCGTTCTCAGAGAGCGAAGCGAGTGTGGTGCACCCAATTCCGGGTGTTTTGAGCTGTTTAGTCAGCAGTGACATGGCTTGTGAAATGGCGACGCAGCAGTCCTGCCGCAGAGCGGTCGTGAGTGCTTGGACGCCATCCGTGCACTGCACTGGCGGCGAGTCCATAAGTACACGCCCACTTCAGAATGTTACAGACGCAGGGTATGTTGGGCCATTCGACGTGGCCGGCGTTTAGCTTCTGCGCCATCGTAAGAGACGAGAGAGAAACAATTCACCCTTTCCTGTTCTTGTAGTTGTTTCCTAGTGAAATGGCGTAACCCGTGCACTCTGGGAGATCGGCCAATTAATCGTCCGGTGAAGGAACTGTTGTGATTTTTCTTGAATAAATTAGGGTGAAATGAAATAAGTATCTTGCAGATAGGATTAAACTGTCTACTGTTACGTATATGAATAATGTATTATCTAAGTATTACATAAAAACATTTGTGACCATAATAGGTGTTATTCTGTTTTCCTCTTCGTCGTCCTCCACCTCGCTAAATCCAACCTCCGAGCCAAGGACCCACTCTTCACTACAATATACATATAGCGAAATTAGAGTCTCTGCTAGAGTACGTTTATCTAGGTCAGTTACTCACTGGGTTCCCGGACGATGACAAGGAAATTACAGAAGAAAAAAAATGGGTCGGAGTCCATACGGCAGGCATTACCAAATACAGATTGGGAGCTTACCACTGTAGTTGAAAAGAAAAGTGTATTGCATTCTACCAGTGCTAACATATGGGGCCGAAACTTGGAGGTTCACGAAGAAGCTCGAGAACAAGTTAAGGAGCGTGCAAAAAGCGATGGAACTAAAATTGTAGGCCGTACGTGTTGTGGTGCTTCCGCAACATCGCAGAGCGATCTCGGCAGTCAAATAGAGCAATGTACCCCAAAATGCGAAAACCACGGGTGATAGTATGGGGTCATAATGAAGAACAGTTGTTCAAACTCGGCCAAGCCGAGTTTCTTCGCCGCTGGTCTACGCGGTACATGACCGTCTCTTGAAGCAAATTCTTTCTACAGCCAGAATAATGCTCAATTCTGTTGCGTGAGTTGGAACTGTATTAGTATGTCCTCCGGGTATCTTTCATAAATTCGAGGCTCACAATAATGCTTTTGCGTGGACGCTGTAATGGGTTTTATTGTTTCTGTTGTTGTTATGTGGCAAAGGCAGTGTCAAGCAGACACCGTCTATTATTTCATTTGCTAATCTGTTTTGTTTACATCAAGTATGATGTATTACATGTGCTGTACCTTATATTGTACTTTTCGTTCATACCACAGTTGTAAGCGTGCCTACGGGTGTATAAATTTCCTTGTCAGTAACATTACGAGACAGGAAGAGAGCACTGTGAATCACAGACCAAATGGGGGTAGCCGATATTCTAACTGACATTGAGATAAGTCATGTAATGCGAAGTGTAGATATGCGGTGGATCAGTATATTTATTTATTTATTTATTTATTTATTTATTTATTTATTTATTTGTTTATTTATTTACCTAACAGGCTCCCGAAGGAGCATTGCGTGAGGGGAGGATACAGGTAATTATCAAAAAGAAAGGAGTACTAAGAAATTATACATTGTTAGCGAGTAAACCTGAAAGAACAAATATCTAAGAATATGAATAACGCTATAAATGAAACAAAACGACTGTGTTAAGTACCAAAAAAGCAGTACCAAGAAATTATGCGAATGGTAGCTTCTGAAGATGAAAGAACAATTCTCTAACAATGTTAACGCAATACAAAACAAACATAAAAACTATACAACTTCACTAAAAGTATTTACTTAGGTGCGCAGTATGGTTTAGTTGTGATGAATTATCGAAATAATATGCATAAGCGTACTTTGAAGGATACAGGGTCAAGAATGTCAACGATGTCGTTTGGCAGGTTATTCCAATGCTGAATGGCATGTGTAACGCGGGAGAACTGAAAGCATTGGTTCGGCAAAAAATACGCTGGTAACTGAGATGATTATGCAGGCGCAAATTTCTTCGCTAGCACGGGAACTTCGTAAAATCGGTTTGTTCGAGTTTTAACTTCATTTACTATATTGAACGCGTCGGTGCTGCCTTTTCTCCCCAGGTGCATCGCTTCCCTGTCTGTGATGATGAGTGCATGATGCGATGAGTGCATGATGTGATGATGAGTGCATGATGTGCCTGATGCACAGGGCATGAATAGATGATTGTTTGGTATAAACGGCAGTTGGAAGTAGCGCCAGTCTTCTGCTCGTTCCTTTCGTCTAGTCTTCAGGGCCTTTTTATGAAAACGGTCAAGGTGAACCCGTTTGCCCGAACCATGGGTACTGTTGCGGTCTGTTTACTTCGGTTTCACTTTTTGCCACGAACCTGTTTCTGCAGCACGTATGCACTCTCACAAAAAGTGAGACCTTCATTTTAATTTGACTTTGGTCCGCAACAAGTTTCTGAGGCGAAATATGGCTGCGCGCGCACACTTCCGATCCGGTGCGAGCAAAGTCGGGATTTTGAAACACGTTATGCGTATTACATTATTTTTATTCAAGTACCCTAAATGCCCATACGGGCATTACATAGGGGTGTTGCAATAAATTAGCGATAGATACAAAATACGCATTTAAACAGAAAATTCATGCTAAAATAAAAAGAACACCATCGGAAAAACAGCGAGATCAACAAAACAAAAAACAACAGTAAGAACAATGCAACGACACATTGAATTACACATTGAAAATTAATTTAATTCGAAATACCTATTGAATTAATATGTGCGTTAAACAAATTCAACGTAACTTGGTCACTTCATACAAGGAAAATGCTTGCTATAAAGGTACACATACCAGCTGTTACTGCATGAAACAATGAGATAACACAACCAGAGAAAATTTTATGCAGCCCAAGGAATTCTGTGCTAATCTACAACAAAGTCATTTGCACAAGGGACATCAAAATATGGTGAGCGAAGAAAGCAAACTAAGAAAAAACTGCACAGAAACACAGTGATGCATGTAACGAATGAGCAAGAGAATACTACGTTAGTACGTTAAAGTAGTGTTTAGTTTTGCTAGGACCCGCCGTGGTTGCGCAGTGGCTATGGTGTTGAGCTGCTGAGCACGAGGTCACGGGATCGAATCCCGGCCACGGCGGCCGCTTTTAAATGGGGTGAAGTGCGAAAACACCCGGGCACTTAGATTTAGGTGCACGTTAAAGAGGCCCAGGTGGTTGAAATTCTCGGAGTCCTCCACTATGGTGGGCACATACTGAGAATGTGGTTTTGGCACGTAAAACCCCATAATTTAATTTCAATTTAAGAATTTCATGATTGAGGTAATCAACGGCCTTGCTGAAGTCAATGATAATGTCAAGGGTGACATTATTACCTTCTATAGCTAACACAATACTTTCCTTCAAGGATAAAAGAGCTGTCTCCGTAGATCTTCTTTTCCTAAAGCCAAATTGGGAATTCGCTATGATGTCATGTTTGTCTAGAAATTTTGTTATGCGTGCAGAAATACTTTTTTCTTGTGCTTTGGAAAAAATTGGTAGTGCAGATTGGTAGTGCAATTGGTAGTGCAATTGGTAGTGCCTGTAATCGGAGACTTCATTAACATCACCGTGTTTGAATAACACCGATATTCTCGTTTCATACGACCTGGGAAAGCCGCTGACTCTATTGCTAGACTGAATATCTAAACCGACGCACGAGTGAAGGGCAAGTGTTCTAAAACGTATTGTATTGGCTTGATTCATAAATTAACGATATCTAAGGCTTTGCTGTTATTTAAATTTATAATTGCTGCAAACATCTCATATTGATTAGTTCGTTCCGTAAATATGGTATTTGTAATGCTATTATTCCGTGAATAAGCAACTCGAGGGTCCTGGCTGTGCACTATGCCTGTGTTCACGAAGTGTGTATTAAAGTGGTCAGCCAGTTCTTTGCCGCTAAGTTCACAATTATTATCAGTTATCGACTTGGGTATTTCACTTTTAGCTTCACGACCAAAGACGCTATGTATTGCATTCCAAACCGCATCCGGACTCTTCTTGCTAATTTCAGAAACCACACGTTGAAAGAAATCTATTTTGCTTCAATCTATTTCAATCTGTCTTAAAGTCTTTAAGTTTAATTTCTGATAACGAGTGCAGCAACGTATGATAAAACGGTTTTACCTTTTATCAGCTTGACGTGCTCGTTCATGATCAATGTATTTCGCATCTTTTTTGAACTTCTGACCTGTCTGAATGCGAAATGCGCAACGTAAGTGGGCACAAAGGCTTAATTTGCATATCCTTCATATGTGTTTTACATATTTTATTTTATACAATACATTTTATTTACATATTTACTAAATAAAACCACTGCAGCATTGGAAATGTGTTGATAAGTGATTCATTGTGTTCTTTGCTGCGCATTAAATACACTACCAAAACAGGATAGTGATCACTAATATCATGGGATAATGTACCCATAGTACGCACAGGTGTATCTGTATTTGTAATAGAAGGTCGACGGCAGACGAAGTGGTAGGGGTAACCCTGGTTGGTGTAGTAATCAGATTAGTAAAGCCAGATGAAGTAGTAGGCGGTTTATATCGTGTACATACTTATTATCCTGTAAAATATTTGTTAAAATCACCTCCACAGACAAATAAATAGTTTAGACTAAGCAGAATTCACAAAGCTTACTCATCATCATCACCATCAGCCTGTTTTACGTCCACTGCAGGACGAAGGCCTCTGCGATCTCCAATTACCCCTGTACTGCACCAACCGTTTCCAACTAGCGCCCACGAATTTCCTAATTTCGTAATTCCACCTTGTCTTCTGCCGTCCTCGACTGAGTTTTCCTTCTGGTGGTACCCATTCTGTAACCCTAATGCTCCAACGGTTATCTAACAGGTGCATTGCATGACCTGCCCAGTTCCACTTTTTCCTCTTAATGTCAATTTGAATCTCGGCTATACCAGTTTGCTCCCTGATCCAAACCGCGCTCTTTCTGTCTCAAAACGTTATGCCTAGCAATCTTTGTTCCATCACTCTTTACGCGGTCCTTAACTTGTTGTCAAGCTTCTTTGTCGGTCTACAAGTATCTGCCCCACATGTCAGCACTGGTAAAATGCACTGATTGTATACCTTCCTTTTCAATGATCATGGTAAGCTTGCAGTCTGGAGCTGACAATGTCTGTCGTATGCGATCCAACCCATTTTTATTCCTCTGTAAGTTCCCTTCTCGTGATCAGGGTTTCCTGTTACCAATTGACGTAGGTAAACGTGCTCCTTCAAAGACTCTAGAGGCTCACTGGCGATCCTAAGCACTTGTCCCCTTGCCCGCATATTTATCATTATCTTTGTCTTCTGCATATTAATCTTCAACCGCACTCTCACACTCCCTCTCTCTGTTAAGGTCCTCAATCATTTGTTGTGATTCGTCTGCATTGTTGCTCAATAGAACAATGTCATCGGCAAACCGAAGGTTGCTGAGATATTCGCCGTCGATGTTTACTCCTAAGCCTTCCCAGTTTAATAGCTCGAATACTTCTTCTAAGCACGTAGTGAATAGCATTGGATAGATTGTGTCTCCCTGTCTGACCCATTTTTTTAAAGGTATCTTCCTGCTTGTGTAGAATTAAGGTAGCTGGACAACCTCTTTAGATATTTTCCAAGGTATTTACGTAAGCGTTATGTACTCCTTGATTACGTAATGCCTCTATGACTGCTGGTATCTTTACTGAATCAAATTGCTTTTCGTAATCTATGAAAGCGATATATAGAGGCTGATTATACTCTGCGGATTCCTCGGTTACCCGATGAATGACATGAATGTGGTCCATTGTAGAATGTCCCTTGCTGAAGCCAGGCAGTTCCCTTGGTTGACAACACTCCAGTGGTGCCCTTATTCTATTGGAGGTTGCCTTGGTGAACGTTTTATATAATACTGGGAGTAAGCTAATGGGCCTATAATTTTTCAGTTCTTTAACGTCTCCCTTTTTGTGCACCACTATAATTTTGGCCTTCTTCCAGTTTTCTGGGACCCTTGCAGTCGATTAGACACTTCGTCTAGAGAGTCGCCAATTTTCTAAACATTATGTCTCCTCCATTTTTGATTAAATGGACTGATATTCCATCTTATCTGCCGCTCTTCCTCGTTTCATGTCTTGCAAGGCCCTTCTCTCCTCATCGCTAGATATAGGAAGAGTTTCTGCATCCTGTTCATTATTGTTTCTAATTGAGGTATCCCGACTCCTCTCGGTACTGTGAGGGTCAGTATAGAATTCTTCCGCTGCTTTTACTATATCTTCGAGATTCGAGATTGCTGATGATATTACCCTGCTTATCTTTAAGTGCATACATCGTGGTTTGTCCTATGCCACCTTTCCTCCTCAGTGATTTCAGACTGTGTCTTTTTCTTAGGGTTTGTTCATTCGTTTCTTCATTCTTTCTCACATTATAGCTTGGAATATCACGAACTTTCACCTTGTTGATTAGTTTTGACAGTTCCGCGAATTCTATCTTATCTCTTTAGTAGGACACTTTCATTCCTTGTCATTTCTTTATTAGGTCCTTAGCTACTTGGGAAAGCTTGCGTACTGGTTGCCTTGACTCCCACTTCAATTGCTGCCTCTGAAGCCAGCCTAGTTACGGTTTCATTCATTGCTTCTATGTGATCATCTCTCTGTTGCAAGGCAGCATATTTATTTTCAAGTGCCAACATGAATTAGTCTGCTTTTATCCTCAGTGCGTGTAGATTGGCCTGTTTCCTCTTGACCAATTTTCTGTTTCACTTTCTCTCTTCAAAATGAGGTGAACCCTAGTCCTCATTTACCTATGATCACTGCACGTTGCCTTACGTAACACTTCTACATTCTGCACTATGCTGGGATCGGCAGAAAGTATGAAATCAATTTCATTCCTTGTTTGACCACTAGGGCTTTTGAAGTTCCACATTTTGTTCCAACGCTTCGTGAAGAAGGTGTTGATTATTCGCAGCTTATTCCTTTCCGCGAATTCTACATCTCTCCTCTAGTGTTCGTAGAATCCATGCCGTATTTGCCAATTGTTTGTTTACCAGCCTGCTTTTCCCCACTTTTGCATTGAAGTCATCCGTGACTACAATGTACTGAGTTTGCACTTCTGTCGGGGCTATTTCAACAGCTTCATAAAACTTTTCTATTTCTTCATCATTGTTACTAGGGATGGGAGCGTAGGTATGTGCTACCTTTATTCGATACCTCCTATTCAGCTTTATTACAACTACAGCTACCCTCTCATTAATACTGTAGAATTCGTCAATGTTGCCCGCTATGTCCTTATGGATTATAAATCCTCCCATTGGACCACCAACGTCCTACAGATGTCGAGCAGAGATCTGAAGCGGGACATTCGAACGTCCTTACGACACATATAGGAGCCTGTGGATAATTCTTGGATGTTCATGGGATCGTCCCGTGCACGCGAATTGACGTTCATAGAAACATCTCACCGACGTCATAATGGCATATTCGGACGTCCAAGAGACGTCTAAAAATGATTATTGCATAATACCGAGTACATCCTAAGGACATATTTGTCAGAATGTAGGTAGCTTCTGGGACCTTTTGTGTTACCTATCGTTCAAAGCACTATTTCGTTGTGTATTTAGGATATCCACAGGAGTGCATACGGGTTATAAATTAACAGAATATGGACGTTACTCATAATACACCCTAGCAGTGTAGCATACTTGCTGCATTTTGCGTACCATTAACAAAGCTTGGCGTGATTTTCTGTTGGCCTGTGGGGCACTGATGAAAAGGAACTGGATGGCTCTGGAAAATCCATCCCAGCGGTCCAATAAAGGGGCCAAACATTTTTGTCACGTACAAGCGTAAGTACCAGGAGACATACCAGGAAAACAGCCCACCGCATCTCAAACCATGCTAAAGAAAGATGCAGTGCAGCAAAGCATTGTGCACATAATTCCCTGTGACGGTAAGCTAATACATTACATACAACTTGATAAAACTGCCTAAATCAATACATACAGAAATGCAAGCTCTACTTCCTTGGGCTAACAGGAACGAAGCTACAGGACTACGTTCTGCAGGCTTCTGAATCATTTGACAATCTCATTAAAAATACAGCATTTATTTTGAATAAAACAGTTGCACGAAGATCACAAGTTCCACTCTCAAATGCACTCAGCAGTTCTCAGTAAAGCGCATCAATGCAAACAAATAAAATTAAATAATTTCGTCATACAAGCTCAGCCGTTAGGACTTATGTATGATGCACCATGGTTAGTAAATATGCGCATGAATTAAACTATTTACAAATGCACTCAGGATAGCAAGAAAATTGAAGAATTCGCAGTGGGGCCGCTAGGGAAGTTACCATGAGGCTTGCTATGGGCTCACTTTCGTGGTCGCAGGCATATTAATGCGAAATTTGCTGAACAGTTCAGACATGTTAGCCACGTTAAGTTACCCGTTCCTTTCTTTAGGACATATTTAGTAGTTACACACTCTAGCATGAGTTATGCTAAAGACGCCCCAACCATATTAGGCATTCACGAAATTACTTGAGTTCAGTGGTCATATATGCAGCTGCGTTATCATCATCCATTTATATAGCAAATGCGCTCAGTATCCGCAACAAAGTCTGGGAGAGGCCACCAGAGCAAACATTTACACTTTCATGTAGGGACGAGAGCACTTCAGTTGAGCTAATATTTTGCAGATACACCTCAGCCATTAATGAACTTTAAAAGCGCTCAGCAAGAATGGGGGTTACAAAGAAAGTTAGTAGGAGGTCTACTGCAGGCTGGCTCACTTCGTAGCCTATATGCTTTCCAGCATATATGCAATATATGCTGGAAAGTTCACAGCTGTCTTAGCCATGAAGGAAGCCTACTCCAGACTTTCTGTGGGCCTGCTCCAGTGGTGGCACATAGTAAAATTACTATAGGTTTGCCAGATACACTGGGCATTAATAAAATTACTAAGGGATCACTTGAGGAGTTGTAGACACAATTATTACTGGAAAGTTCACAGGTACAGAAGCATTTGCAAGGCACTTGCTTCGCACAAAACTACATTGATATCGTAGGTACTAGAAGTTACAAGATACTTGCTGTTCTTGAGTGGTCACAAACACAGGTCGCCTTCGAAGGTCTAAAAACAAGTAAACAGACTGAATGCGACCTTTCCGTGGTCGCAGCCAAATATTGCTGAAGCCGTCACAGGTACCTTAGGGACTACACAATTAACTAAAGGCTTGCAGCATGCTCGCTTCAGAAGCCATTGACAAAAAAAATGCGTTGTAGAAGTTCAGCTGTGCCAAAAGTTAACACGAGGATTTGTGTGGGCTTGCTTCAGCAGTTACACACAAACACAAGTTCATCGTAAAAATTCACGGGTATTGGACAGCCTCGATGCAAGTTTCCAGCCGCCGAGTGTGGCTGTTCTTCCATGGCAGCAGATACAGACACTTCTGAAAATATCACAGCTATATTCGCGACTAAACATTTTACTGCGGCTCACTGCATGCTGGCTTCAGCGGTCGTACATTTACGCTGCAGTTCAAATGTACTAAGAAATTTAGTCGGACATTTCTGTGGGCTTGCTTAAAATCTCACAGAGAAAGATCTTGACCCAGAGTTTACAGGTACGTTGGCCCATAAGGAAGTTACAACTCGATGGGTGCAGCCTTTCGTTCATGTTTGCAGATGTAGAACAGAAGTGATCACGGGTACGCTACACAATTTACTAGTCATCCTGCAGAATCAGTTCCAGTAGCCGCAAACGCGAAAATGCACTGGGAAAATCAGAGGTACTAAAAAAGTTAGCAGATTTCCGTGGGCTTGTTTTTGTGCTGGTCATAACGAAGAATGATCTCGACCCAAAGGGACACCAGGCTGGTGGTAGGAACACAGCATGGCTGTAAAGTAGGCAATAAAAACGTGTTAGAAATATGTACGAAAATTACTATCAACCATGTGCATGATAACAACCTTCACTTTTAACATCAGTCTGCTGGTTCTGATAGCAACTTTGCTTGCTTGTGACTTTATACAAGCTTCCTGAACTACTGCCATCAGAAAAGAAGTAATAATTTCAACTCTGTGCAATGATAACAGGAATTCTTCTAGTCTCTACGTCAGCATATCTTTGTCAAACGACCTGATAACAGTAAAAAATGTCGCAATTTCACTCGAAAAGCAAAGCAGCGCTTGCGACAGCAAATTACCTGACGGCTATAATTAAGCAGCTCTACGTGTCATCGCCAGTGTACATTACAGCAAACCTTCGCTTCCTTGTTAAATTAACAACCTTGTTGTCGTACTCAAAGCCAAACATGAACACATCTCACTGACGTTAAACTCGCTGTAGGAACACTGGCGTGATGAAGCGAAGGAGCAGCGACAAGGGATCGCTTCTTGCTGCTTCCAGTCACAATGCGTTTCCAGAGTCAAGTTTACGCAACCTTCGACACTACAGCTGTGCGGGAACAGCGCCCACGAAGCAACAACTTACCGCAGCACCCTTGTAATATTGTCCAGTGCGTAGGGCACATATGCCAGCACATGCGCTGGCCCAAGTGAAAGAAATGCGAGAGGAAAGAAAACTAAAGCAGCTGGTTTGGTCAGCCGCCCTTTGTGAGAAGTGATGCCAATGAAATACAAATGCCTACAGTAGTTCCGTTATTCGTCCTTCGGCAGTTTTACGCTTCCTCTTGCACTCACCGTTACGCAAAGAAAATTGAAACAATAGATGAAGCTTAAGTGACGTGGTAAATTACCTGACAGAAATTTAATTAACAGTCAACAGAGACAAATGTTCTCCATTACTAAAAAATTAAATTACGGGGTTTTAAGTGCCAAAAACACGATCTGAATATGAGACACCATAGTGGAGGACTCCGGAATAATTTGGACCACCCAGGGTTCTCAACGTGCACTTAATTCTAGGCACACTGGCGTTATCGCGATTCGCCCCCCCCCCCCATCTAGATGCGAGCGCCGTGGCGGGGACTCTATTACTAAAGATACATCCCAGGGGAAGGTGTCCATGAAAGCCTGTAGACTCAGTTACCTGGAAAGTAGAACCACAAGAACAGTTACTTCATCCTCAGAAGCTCTAGATCATAGCTCAAATATTCTTTGTGCTTGGCGACTTTTCTTATTCAACTTATCTCCTTTTTTATAGGGTCATGTTTTTGTATTTTAACAAGCAGAAAGCTGGTCACTATAGGAAAATAAATTCACTTAACTGAGGGTGTGGCGTATATTATTATTTTTGCCTTCTTGGCATCATAGTTCTCCACTGCAGGCGTTACTGCAGGGAGTATAATTCTCAAAGAAATAGACTTATGGAACCACTTTCTAGATTATGAAATCAATTTCACTTCAAAAACGAGCAATATCAATAGATAGAACATTCAAACCTTTCTTTACGTGGTATAATGCCCAAAGACATCACCCTAAAAGAAATTTGACGAATTTTGTATTGATTATATTCTTTTTGCGAGGCATCGTTTGGTTACTTAGACAAGATATACCTACTACTTTCTCTCAATGCCACATTGATAGTAATGTATCTATATTCCGAAGCGGCTGCAGGTCAAGCTGCAGGCGAGAGGTGCTGGGATTGACGTCACAAAAGAAAAAATATATATATGGTGGCGTAGAGATCCACACAAGACAAAGAAAAAAGCGTGCCAGTATACCGTATACGCTCGTGTAAAATCGACAATTGTTTTCGCAATCTTGACGAGGTACGACCCTTGCACGGCGGTGGACCATTTTGGTCCAATTCTTTCTCGCCGTGCGTAACATTCATTGATTTATGCAAAAAGAACAAACGCTGTTGTTTTCATACCGCATATATTTGTTCGCGCAAGCTATCCACGCAGCTGGTGCCCGTCTATAGTTATCAGTACTGTCGTTGTCACACCTGCTCACTCGTGGATACAGTCGCTCTCAGTGCCCTTTATGACGTCAGATCTTATTGTGACGTCAACGCTTTCCAAAACGATGTCCGAAGACCGTGCACGCCACGCGCTCAGATTCCAAGTCACGCACACATGCTGTGACGCTCCACACAGTCTGAAAATTTTTATTTCAGCATTTCTTTTTTCGAATTTCGGGCTGGGAGGGGGGGGGGAGGGAATCCTTACATAAACGCGTCCATAAGCCGAGTATATATGGTATTTTAACCTCCTAGGTGGCGCGGTCGATTGACAAATATTTTTTACAACCCTGCTACGTTAATTATATTTACCTACCATAGGAGTATCTCTTTACGTTATGCTTAATTAATATCTGCGCATGCGTGAGCTCTCAGCACAGTCCAGAGCACTTTGAAACATCTAAGAATGCAATGCTTGAACCTCGTTCTAACGAAACGGGCTATATAAAGAAATTATTCATAGATCCAAGTAAATGCGATTTCCTTCGAAATGTCCATATAGTTCCACGTGCTTAAAACTTCATTTTAACAAAGTAAAGTTGTTCTGGCAATGAATATAACGAACTAGATTCGTCTCCGAAACCAAGAATACCGATTGTTGCGCACCGAGCACATCGCTTTCCGCCGGGTTCCGCACTCGTCCGGCGCAGCAGTCCAGCACTGTCGCGTCGAATACGCCGTCGAGCAACACTGGTCTTTCTCAATGCCGCGCGTAAACTCTTAAAACGGTTCCACCCTTTGGGGTGTATATTTGCCCCACAACAATAATTGTCATCTGCCTTGCTTGCTTTTCCTTTCTTCAAAACTCTGCGCTCGCTACTTTCCTGTCGGGAATGCTGTGCCGCACTGTCAACGTGCAAACCATTCGTGACTGGGAAGTACCAGCTCGTGGCGTTAAAGAAAGGAAACGCGGTCAACACAGATGACTATTGTTGTTGTGGGTCAAGATAAGCCCCAAAGGGTGTAAACTTTTTTAGAAGTGTGCGCTCTTAAAAAAAGTTTACTCCCTTTGGGTTGTATTTTGTCCCCAAACAATAATCGTCATCTGTTTTGCCCGAATTTCCCTTCTTTAACGCTGCGAGCCCGTACTTCCTAGTCCCGAACGGCTTGCGCGTTATCAGCTTCACACAGCATTTTTGACAGGAAAGTAGCCAGCGCAGAGTTTTGAATAGAGCAAACGCAAGCAAGACAGATGACGATTATTGTTGTGGGAGAAGATAAGCCCCGAGGGTGTAAACTTTTTTTAGAGTATACCGCTCTAAAAAAAAAGGTAACACCCTTTGGGGTGTGTATTTTCCACACAACAATAATCGTCATCTGTCTTGCCCGCATTTCCTTTCTTGAAAACGCTGCGCTCGTTACTTTCCTGTCGAGAATGCCCTGTCATGCTGATAACGCGCATGACGTTCGTGATTTGGAAGTACCGGGCTCGCAGCGTTAAAGAAAGGAAATGCGGGCAAAACAGATGACGATTATTGTTTGGGGACAAAATACAATCCAAAAGGTGTAGAGAGGGAGAGACAGAGAGAAGAAAAGGAAAGGCAGGGATGGGGATAACGATGCTTTTCAGTCTTCCTTTATTCCCCGTGTTGTTCGCGAGTGGAATAACCTAGATGCATCTATAAGTAACACAGTATCGCAGTCGAATTTTGTTAAGTTATTAGCAGATGAAATAAGTAGTTAGGAAAGAATAGTTTTTATGCACATATAATCATCAGAATTCCCATTTTCTGAGGTATATTTACCTCCTTTGTTTCTTTCTTTTTATAACATTGTAATAATCTTCACGTACATGCAACCTGAAGTGTACTATTTATTTCAGTTGCTCTTGTTATTCATATTATTACTGTTGTAAAATTGTGCATTGAACCTGTTTGATGTATTTCCATTTACATATTCTGATGTTCTTACCATTCGGTATATAAAACCTACAATGTATGTGCAATCATATGCCCACCTGCTATGGTCTCGTTATGAGACGGGCACTATTGTAAATAAATAAATAAATTAGAATATCGGGTATCCCTGTTTTCTCTCTGATCCACAGCGCTCTCTTCCTGTCTCTTAAGGTTATTTGTGCGGTCCTTAACTTGTTTTCGAGCTTCTTTGTAAGCCTCCAAGTTTCTGCCCCATATGTTAGCACCGTAGAATTCACTGATTGTACACCTTTCTTTTTTGTTATAATGGTAAGCTTCCAGTCAGAATCCGACAATGTCTGTCGAATGCGCTCCAAACCATTTCTATTCTTCCGTACATTTCCTTGTCATGATCAGGGTCCCCTGTGACTAATTGGCCTAGGTAAACGTACTCCTTCACAGACTCTAGAAGTTGACTGGCGATCCTGAAATCTTGTTTCCTTGCCCGGCTATTGATCGCTATCTTTGTTTTCTGCATATTAATCTTCAACCCCAGTCTTATACTCTCTCTGTTGAGGTCCTCAATCATTTGTTCTAACTCGTCCCCAGTGTTTCTGAACAGGACATTCTCATCTGCGAATCGAGGGTTGCTGAGATATTCGCTGTTGGTCATTAGTCCTAAGTCTTCCCAGTTTAATAACTTGAATACTTCTTCCAAGCACGCAATGAATCCTTTGAAAAGATTGTGTCTACTTGTCTGACCCCTTTCGTTATAGGTATCTTCCTACTTTTCTTGTGAAGAATCAAGGTAGCTGTGGAACCTCTGTAGATACTTTTCCAGATATTTACGTAAGCGCCCTGTACTCCTTGATTACGTAATGCATCTATGACTGCTGGTATCCCTACTGTATCAAATGCCTTTTTGTAATCCATGAAAGCCATATAGACATGCTGATTGTACTCTGCGAACTTCTCGATTACCTGATTTATGACGTAGAGGTGATCAATTGTAGAGTATCCCTTCCTAAAACCAGCCAGTTTCCTTGGTTGAATTAAGTCCGGTCTTACCCATTCCATTGGAGAATATCTTGGTGAATATTTTATATAATGGAGTACGTAACCTAATCGGCCGATAATTTTTCAATTCTATAACATCTCCCCCTACTTGTGGATTTGTATAATGTTAGCATTCTTCCAGTTTTCTGGGACCCTTGAAATCGATAGACAGTTCGCATGATGGGCCGCCACTTTTTCCGGCATTATGTCTTCTCCAACTTTCATTAAATAGACAGGTATTCCATCTTCTCTAGCCGCTTTCCCCGCTTTATGTCTTGCAAGGCTTGCAACTTCGAATGGAGGTATCGTGGCTGCTTTGGGTACTGTACAGCTCAGTATAGAATTATTTCACTGCTTTTACTACATCTTCGTGATTTCTGGTTATATTACCCTGCTTATCTTTCAGTGCATACATCTTGGCTTGTCCTATGGCAAGTTTCCTTTTCACGGATTTCAGGCTACGTCCATTTCTTACTGCTTCCTCAGTCTTTCTCCCGTTATAATTTCGAATATCCACTGATCTTTAAACTTCGACACTTTCATTCATTATCGTTTCCTTATTAGGTCCTTTGCTACATGGGAGAGCTTACCTACTCGTTGCCTTGGTGCCTTACTTCCCACTTCAAATACGGCTTCTGAAGTCAGCCTAGTTACGGTTTCATTCATTGCCTCTATGTCATATTCATCTCTCTGTTTTAAGGCTGCATTTTTGTTTGCAAGTATCAACCTGAATTGGTCTGCTTTTGCCCTTACTGCGTCTAGGTTGGCCTGTTTCTTCTTGAGCCCTGTTACCATTTCTTGCTTCACATTGAGGTGAATCCTAGCCCTCCTTAACGTATGATCACTACGCTTTAGCCCACCTAACACTTGTACATCCTACACTATGCTGGGACCGGCAGAAGATATGAAATGAATTTCATTACCTTCTTCACCAGTAAGGGTTTTCCAGGTCCACTTTTTGTTCCAACGTTTCCTAAAGGAGGTGTTCATTATTCGTAGCTTATTCCTTTCTGTGAATTGCACCAACATCTCTCCTCGAGTGTTCCTAGAATCCACGCTGTAGTTGTGTAGTGCTTCTTCACCAGCCTGCTTTTTCCTCACTTTTGCATTGAAGTCGCCCATGACTACATTATACTGAGTGTGCACTTTTCGCATCGCTAATTCAACTTCTTTATAAAACTGTTCTATTTCTTCATCGTCGTCACTGGAGGCTGGAGTGTAGGTTTGTACTACCTTTATTCTATACCTCCTATTCAGCTTTATTATGATTACTGTTGCCCTCTCATTAATGCTGTAGAATTCGTCAATGTTGTCCGCTATGTCCTTATGGATTAGGAATCCTACTCCGAACTGCTTCTTATGTGGTAGTCCTGTATAGCAGAGGACGCGGTCATTTGTCAACAGTGTATCATTATCATCATCAGCAGCAGCAGCCTGTTTTATATCCACTGCAGGACGAAGGCCTCTCCCTGCGATCTCCAATTACCCTTGTCCTGTGTCAACCGATTCCAACTTGCGCCCGCGAATTTCCTAATTTCATCGCTCCACCTTGTCATTTGCCATCCCCGACTGCATTTCCCTTCTCTTGGTACCCATTCTGTAACCCTAATTGTCCAACGGTTATCTAACCGGCGCATTACATGACCTACCCAGCTCCATTTTTTTATATTGATGTCAATTAGATCACCGTCTATAATCGTTTGCTCTCTGATCCAAACCACTCTCTTTCTGTCTCTTAACATTATGCTTAGCAATCTTCATTCCATCGTTCTTTGCACGGTCCTTGTACTCAAGCTTCTTTGTCAGACTCCAACTCTCTGCCCCATATGTCAGCACTAGTAAAACGCACTGATTGTACACCTTCCTTTTCAATTATAATGGTAAGCTTCCAGTAAGGAGCTGACAACGCCTGCCGTATGCGATCCAACCCATTTTTATTCTTATATGAATTTCCTTCTCATGGTCAGGATTCCCTGTGATCAATTGACCTAGGTAAACCTACTCCTTCACAGACTCTAGAGGCTGACTCTTTTTACTTTGCCCGACTATACATCATTATCTTTGTCTTCTGCATGTCAATCTTCAACCCCACTTTTACACTCTCTCTGTTAAGATCCTCAATCATTTGTCTACACTCATAAGCCTCACCAGTTCTTCTAACATCTCTAGGAGCCAAGATATCCCGAACAATGCCTGACAGTTCCTCAAAGAAACCAGCTAGGCTAGCTTCACTCGAGAGAGTTCGGGTGTTGAACGTTGTCAGTGCCAGTTTCCATTGGCGGCCTGTCCGGTACAGAGATTCTTAGCACCACCCTTCAACGAACCTCTTTCAAGCCGACATGGGACACTGTAGAAGCGCGACTGATTAGGTACCGCAGTTCGAAGAAACTCTTTGTCGCCGACCTGAAGCACTGAGTGTGTGCCGCTCGGTCTGTGCTTGTCTTCAAAGAACATCGTTGATGTCAACTTGGGTCGCTGGGTATGTTCCAATAGCTGTGTGCCGCACTTAAATAAACGTAGCAACGTTGTAAAGTCGGTTCTTCTTCTGACTTATCGCTTTTTTTGTTGGAACGTGAAGTTTTTCGGATGATCATCGGTAGTGATGCTTAAACGCAGACAGGAAGCGGTGTAGAACAGATGGATAAGAAATGCTGATAGACAAGCGTTTCTATTCAAGTGCACGACATGTAAAGCAAATGCATTGCAACATGAATAATAGAGCAAGTAGTGTCTCACTCTTCGACTGTATCAATGGCTGTTAGAGTCCACACTACCGTATGATGTCGTGCTGTTCTGGGTGTGCGCTCTGGTCTGCGGTAACGACTGGATGGCGCGCACTACACCTTCAGTGTAATGTTGTAATATTTGCATTTAGATGGTATCAGTTACAATTATTGCTCTCTAGTTTCTTTTGACTAGCTTGTTTGTATCTCCTTTCTCTCCAAGAAGGCGAACATATCTATAAATGGTGCTAGTTGGTTCATTTTCATATTTTTTAGGCACGAGCTGAATTGAAAACACTACAGGAAGTGGCAAGACAAACTGGGAGGGCAGCTTGTGTTTGTCCTTTCAACTTGCGTTTACGCCTTATTTCTTCGTGTAGTGGTCTTAAGTCGGCGGGTTCCTAAAACATACCCACACCTACTCCTACTACACCACATACACCCCACCCGGTATCCCAACACTTGCCCTTGGTGCGGAGGGCGTCCATCTCTTGACCATATCACATGGTCGTGCCAGAGTCGGCCACAAGAAATCCAATCACCCCTTATGGGGCAAAACTTCAACAGTAGGCAGTGGGAGGTGTGGCTAGCCAGCACGGTGCGGGAGGACCAACTGGCCCTTCTTGACCAAGCCCGGCGTGCCGCGATCGCCAGTGGGGCCCTGGACTGAGGGACCCACCCACTGGACCTGAGTGTGATTTCTTTCTTTTTTTAAATAAAAGTTTATACTACTACTATACTTCCTAAAACAAATCCTTCAGGACACCTTTATATTTGTTTAAGATATATTTCGCCTGTTGCTGCAAGCGAAATACAGCGATGAGCTTATTTTCACAATTTAGAAGAAATCATCGACCCCTGCTGTCCTTTTGTTTCTTGATATCCTTTAGAATTCAAAACTTGACAGGTTAAAGTCACAAATTGATATCTAAGTACGTGAGCGGAGGAAATGACTTTTTTTCGCGCCAACTCAACCAAATTTTATTAGGTTTATTGCTCTTCAAATAAAAATTTTTACTTTACAGGCTGCTGGATCCCCATTTCCTGTTTAGCCAATGCTTTCGAGATGTTCTGAAGAATACAGCATTTTAAAAGTACGATGCACGAGTCAACTCCGTCCGTTGCCAATTTACCAACGATATCGGAATTCTGTAAACTGCATCAATTAGGACATCTGATGCGGACAAACTAACAAAATCGATATACTGTGAAGTACTCTACATCCCCCAATCGTTTTGCAAATAACCCACTCGAAACACTGATTTGTCCCTATAGTTGTAATAAAACGCCAACATCATGCCTGCCGCTATAGACTCTTTAAGCGCTACCCAGCAACAAAATTTTGAACACTGCTTCTGGTGCAGAGTTGCACTTTGAACTTCTCTCGTTTCTTTTTGGTTTCGCTAACTGCGGCTATTTCTGCATAACAAATTGCGGGCTGAATAGAAATTCCACTTCGAACTCTAAGCAAAATATGCTTGTTATGTTAAATAAATCGTTAAATTCTGAGATATTACGTACCAAAACCACAATGTGATTGTGAAGCACGCCGTATCGGGCCGACTTCGCAATAATCTGGCCTCCTGGGGTCATTCAACGTGTACCCAATGCGTGCTACACGTACATTCTTGCATTTAGACTCCATCGAAATGCAGCAGCCACGGCCGGGTTTTGATCCCACACCCTTGGGCTTATAATTTCATATGGTTTTTCGGATCTTCACGACGATAGTACGGACTGTGTGTAAACAAGCCAGAAAGTGATTCGGGCTAGTTGTTCTTTCATGCTGCAAATCTAAGAAGCGCTATTTAAATGGGCAAGGACGGACATAACCTACGACAACGCACGGCGCTATAATTTGTTGTCGCGTGTTTTACTAGGTGGCATCAGTAAGATTTGAGATCGGCTCTGTCTTGAAGAAAATCATTCATGTGCATTCCAACACTGTCCCCTTCGCTGTAATCCCCGTGCGCCGCAGTGCAGCGCTTTCGGTGTTATTTCAACTTTCGAAATATTTGCAGCAAGTATCCTTTCCTGTAGGAGTAAAGCATCTTCTGCGAATAAACTTTGTAGTCAGCAATCGTGTCAGAACGGTGACCTTCGAACAGGGCTTTTTTTTTTTAATCTTGGCAAGCGCATTGTTCAAACTGCACGCGGTGGCGACACCCTTTATGCTATAGAATTTCTTATGATTACTAGAGGCGACTGTGGCGCTAGTGACTGCGAGAGATGCAAGCAGGTAAGTGCAGCCAGCACGGTGTCACGTTGTGAACGGTCATGATGGGTAGTACATGGATGTGCCTAAACTTCGTTCTTCCGGAATTAAATGGCTTCGGCACTTTGTAAAGCGGTCATGTTTAAGAAGTCACTTCCGCATATATAATTCATATATAATGAAATAAACGTTATTAAAATTGTCCGACGTCAGGATTCGAGCGCAGGACCTCTAAGCACAGAAGTTCGATATCGAAACTATTGTGCCACGGACGCATGAACAAGCGGAACCACTGCAATTGGCAGCGATTATGTGTGCTTGCGGAGTCCTATTACCTACTGTCCTAAGAAGATATGTCTTTGAAATTTAGCCGAATTTAGGACCAGGTCAAACGGAATAAACGAAGCCACACGAACGTCTGAAGCCCAAAGACAAAAAATCAGACAAATCCATGTGCAATAACCCATCATTTCCCCAGTTGGCTGAACGATCGCAGCGCCAGAGTTCACTTCTGTAATTGCAGGAAACTCTATGCTTTACGCTGCTGCTTCTAACTATTAGCCTCGTCAAAATGTGCTACAAAAAACAACGAAAGGTATTGTTACTGCGCCAACTACCGTCGATTCGGTTAACCTCAATGTGCAAACAATCGCTCCGAGAGTGAAAAACCTACCAGCGTGTGTCATCTCAGAGGCCATGTGCAAACAGTGGATTAGCACAGACGTACCTTAGCGAAAGCCACGCCGATAGCAGCGTCGTCGATTTCGAAACGCGATCTAGTGCTTATTGCACTCTTCATAGATCAATACAAGAACTGCAGGCAACCAAACTTTGGTGGGTAAAAACATCGCTTATGGGGGTGGAGGGGGGGTGCAGGTTCGACGGCCGGGGTTTGTGGCCTGCCCTTGTAATCCAGCTGCCTGGAGGCTTGCACTAGAGCACGGGTTGAGGCTGGGAGTGCTGTTCTGGGCTGGCCTAAGTTGATCGGGTGTGCGCGCTAAGCTGGGCATCGATGTGGTGACCCCCGGGGAACCCGGCGGTGGCCAAAACGCCTAAGGAGGAACCAACCGGCACAGGGCGGAAACGCTGCAGGCAAAAGCTCCCGGGCTCTGCTGTAGTGGGATATTACCTGTGAATCGGTCGCATGGAACAGCCGAACCGATACATTCAGACCTAGTGCTTTCTTTTTTTCGTTCAATCAATACAATTTTCTTCACAAAGAAAAAAAAGAAAACAAGGCCGTGCATCGGAGCCCTGTGACGCAGAACCTAAAGTGCTCATTTCGGATTGTTATCGTGGGCAAGCCAAAGGTATACGGAGATTACATTCCTATTGCTAATTGGCGGTGAAAAATAGCGCTGTTTAGCTTTTCAAGGAGAATTTCGGGAAATGCCAAAATTCGCCTGGATGAAAATGACGATTTCAAGGAGGGTAATGTAAAAGAAGCCCTAATTACGTTTAGATTTATTACCGCTTTCCGCATGTTCGAATTGGGGAATTGGAGCAGGATTTCCTTAAGTAATACCTGCTTGGAAGAAATCTTAGGACTAGAGTGACAGTGTGCGCTTGGACATACTTCCACTGCTTTTCTCTAATTCAATAGTTAATCTTGCTTCAGCCGACGGCCTTCCTACTTCGTTAAGCGTAGATGTGTATGCACGTACATACACTCGCCCGCAAGATATTAGAGGGCGGGCTAGCACGTGGCGAAACGGCCCTCCTCCCCTTCTAGCAGGGTTGCCAGGTCCAAAATGTGAAAAGTAGCCAAAAAATCTCGGAAAGTAGCCAGAAAAGTAGCCAACTTTGGCCACATACAGAAATTTAGCCAAAAAAGTAGCCACACTATGGAAAAACGTTGCATTTTCATTTATTATGCAACTCTGAAGACATTATCACACCCAACACTTAAAGCTGCTTTTAGTAAATGTAAGAACATACAGAAATATTATGAAACGTGTATAAATGACTACAGCTAAGAGCGCTTTGATCAGCATGTAATATGACTAGAATATTATCACAAATCAGAATCACAGCTACAGTTCAGGTGTAATTGTTTGAGTTAATCTCGGCGCACATTTTTCGAAGAAGGTCAAAGCTCAAGGCATCCTCGAGCGATCGCTTTCGCGATTATTTACGTGCGATTTTGCGTCTTGGCATCGGACGCGTCGCAGGCCGTTTGTTACGCTCTGCATAGTGAGATGCCCAGTCGCGCGAAATCTTGCAAAAGTGATTGTATTCCAGAATAGAGCTGTATATTTTCAAGCTGGGAACACATACATGGACCGACTACGCCGAGAGCGCGCCGGCCAGACCGGCCGCTGACATGCTGGTAGCATGTTTACGTTTATCCCGTGACCAGCTGTCCAAGTGTTCGATTTTGCAAACTTCGGGCAGCTTCGGGTTCTCTTGGGATCCCACCTCACGTTGCCTTCCCATCAGGACCGGCACTAGCTGGCTGCCGCCTGGCTGCCAGCGGACTGCCAGAACTCCGAAAATCGAAGAAGGCCTGACGCGGAACGTGAATGCGAAGATGGAACACGCTGTGACGTCACCAGTGCGAAATCCTTTGCATGAAATGAAAGCGCCAGAGTCAGATTGACAATGATGATGGACCAGCTTGAAAAGATTTGAAGTGTCGTTGTTGCGGGTTAGCCTAAATATTTGCTAATGTTGCTGCATAATATGAGCTACACAAGTTTCTATCCAATTTTTACAATAGTGAAGCTATTTCAAAAGTAGCCAAAAAAGTAGCTAAGTAGCCAAGGCATTTTTTTCCCCGCCAACAACCTCAAAAAGTAGCCAAATCTGGCAACCCTGCCTTCTAGCGGCGCACCCCTGGTGTTGAGACCGACGCCTTGGCGCATGCGCGTCCCTCTGAGACTGCAAGCGTGCATGTTTTCGCGCTTCCTCCTTGCGCGCCGGCGATATCCGAATCTAGCCGCGAGATGCCCCTCTTGTAATTGGCGCGGTGGCTACTTCGACGGGCAAAACTAGGTGAAGCGTGTTCGGAAGTGTCAGCCAGCGTCCGACGCTGCGGCCGCTTTTTGCCGAGTCACGAGCGCTGACGCATAGGGCCCGGTGGCGAACGCAAGAAGTCATTTTTTTTTTCTGTGTCCAATGTTCGTTGTTGCTTCCTTTTTACGAATTGGTCGTTCTCCCGCAGAAGAGCATAGCAGAAAACGCGCTCTGTAGAAGGAGACAGGCAACACTAAAATCAACTCTGGATTTCCGTTGCACAAGCGAAGTTTTGCCCGTCGAAGCCGCCACAGAGCCAATCGCAAGCGGGGCACCTCGCGACATCACTCGCATATCGCCGGAGCGCAAGGAGGAAGCGCGGAAACACGCACGCTTGCAGTCTCGGAGGGACGCGCATGCGCGCAGGCGTCGGTCTCGACACCAGAGGTGCGCCGCAAGAAGGGGAGGAGGGTCGCATAAAGTCGTTTCTCCACGCGCTCGCGCACGCCCGCAATATTTTGAGGGCGAGTGTACATACGAGAGGTGTATGTACGTGGCAATGAAATTATTAAAGAAGTGTACAACTATATCTTCAGTCATCAGCAGCCACATTGTTCAATATTCATTTGCTTTAATCCTTACTACTTCGGATGAATATACGTGTTCTTCTTGTCTTCATAGCACAGCTGGTGTGGTGGTATTCATAGAAACTGCAGGATCAGTATTCTTCTGGAAAGTTGGACAATAAAACAGTTATATCTTCAACAGCATCTTTACTTCCCGTTTTCAATATTACTTTACTCCTAGCCACGAGCACATTTCAGAGTTCAGCAAGTTAGTCGCTCGTAAAACGAAGCCAGTTATGTGTGTGTGTGTGCGTGCGTGCGTGCGTGCGTGCGTGCGTGCGTGCGTGCGTGAAAGAGAGGGGGTGCAGGGTGGGAGGAGAAAAAGGTGCGGCGAAAAAACATTAATACATTTTTTTTTATTTCCACTTTGTGTATCCGTTACACCAGGGGGTTCAATTCTTTAAACAAGGAATACACAAAATCTCATTCGCATGGATTAAATATTCATTTCCAACACATAACATATCAAGCAACAGAATGTACCGAATTATCTTACTCACTGTAAAAGAATCCATTTAAGGCATCACCCTGAAAATGAATCGCACGGGGACTTTCAACTTATCTCGCCTTTCAGAGACATAATTGAGTGGCTTAATATAACACTCATTAGCAATCCTTCCTTTAAGACAATGCATATTATACAAGAAAAACATTACATGGGGAGTTCGGCACTATTTTCTCATTTGTTCCAATTTCGAGGACCTTATATTTAACCTTCTTTCACAATTACCAAGGAAAAACAGCACTATCCTACTGTGCACTTAGTTTGTCTACGAAATGAGAGGCGAGGATCCCAGAAAACGCTCTTATAATCGCGCATGCGCATATGGATAAAATATACCTGTTGCAGAAATATATTTAATTGCCGAACTGTGTCGTTTTCAACAGGATGATGTGCTTAATATCAGATAAGTCGGGAAAAAACTAGAAGATCAGACCGCCTTATCTGCAGCAATACATTGTCCATATATTAATATTAATCCCGTGTGAGTGCTTTCTCGTAAAGGCGACATGCACATTTTTCCACCTTCAGTCACGTCTTCCATTTAGGCATTGAAATCCAAATAATGTTTAAGTGGTTGTATACCATGTATACCATGTTGGTATAAATGGTATACCATGTATACCAACTATGTATACCATGCGATCATCAGGAAATGCTTGAAATTATGATTTAATACCATAACTGCTATTAGGATGTCTACATATGTGAATAAGAATTTCTGGGGAAAAAGATATTTATTATTAGCCTTCTACAAAGCACTCCACCAGCGCCACCAATTTTCTTGAGCGTTGGTAAGTGCCCGGTTAACTTAACACAAAATTGCAGATTCCACATGCCAAAACATAACTCATGATTTCGTAAAACCGCTGCACCCCGAGTGGGACCACTCGGATTAGCCCAGATGAAAGCAGATTGCGTTCTTTTATGCAGATATACTGTTCCTCAGTGAAAAAAAAAAACGGGGTAAATGCAGCATTTCGTGCATTCTGTAGGGACCTGCGTAGCAGCAACATTTCGTTGCCAATTTACTTTTATAGCAACAAGAGCACCGTCTCGTATTATCGTCGCACTTACTCGGTTTTCTTTGTGGACTACCACTCGCAGCCCGCGCTCTTGCGGCCTCTATAGAAACATAAAAAGCAGGTGTGTTATTTACATTGCGGTTGCAATGCACAGAACGTTCAATGTAGTAGGGGTAACCCTGGTTGGTGTAGTAATCAGATTAGTAAAGCCAGATGAAGTAGTAGGCGGTTTATATCGTGTACATATTTATTATCCTCTAAAATATTTGTTAAAATCACCTCCACAGACAAATAAATAGTTTAGACTAAGCAGAATTCCCAAAGCTTACTCATCATCATCACCATCAGCCTGTTTTACGTCCACTGCAGGACGAAGGCCTCTGCGATCTCCAATTACCCCTGTACTGCACCAACCGTTTCCAACTAGCGCCCACGAATTTCCTAATTTCGTAATTCCACCTTGTCTTCTGCCGTCCTCGACTGAGTTTCCCTTCTCGTGGTACCCATTCTGTAACCCTAATGGTCCAACGGTTAATTAACTGTTGCATTGCATGACCTGCCCAGCTCCATTTTTTCCTCTTAATGTCAATTTGAATCTCGGCTATACCCGTTTGCTCCCTGATCCAAACCGCGCTCTTTCTGTCTCGAAACGTTATGCCTAGCAATCTTCGTTCCATCACTCTTTACGCGATCCTTCACTTGTTCTCAAGCTTCTTTGTCGGTCTACAAGCCTCTGCCCCACATGTCCGCACTGATAAAATGCACTGATTGTATACCTTCCTTTTCAATGATCATGGTAAGCTTCCAGTCTGGAGCTGACAATGTCTGTCGTATGCGATCCAACCCATTTTTATTCCTCTATGAATTTCCTTCTCGTGATCAGGGTTTCCTGTTACCAATTGACGTAAGTAAACGTGCTCCTTCAAAGACTCTAAAGGCTCACTGGCGATCCTAAGCACTTGTTCCCTTGCCCGCATATTTATCATTATCTTTGTCTTCTGCATATTAATCTTCAACCCCACTCTCACACTCCCTCTCTCTGTTAAGGTCCTCAATCATTTGTTGTGATTCGTCTGCATTGTTGCTCAATAGAACAATATCATCGGCAAACCGAAGGTTGCTGAGATATTCGCCGTCGATGTTTACTCCTAAGCCTTTCCAGTTTAATAGCTTGTATACTTCTTCTAAGCACGTAGTGAATAGCATTGGATAGATTGTGTCTCCCTGTCTGACCCCTTTTTTTAAAGGTATCTTCCTGCTTGTGTAGAATTAAAGTAGCTGGACAACCTCTTTAGATATTTTCCAAGGTATTTACGTAAGCGTTATGTACTCCTTGATTACGTAATGCCTCTATGACTGCTGGTATCTTTACTGACTCAAATTCATTTTCGTAATCTATGAAAGCGATATATAGACGCTGATTATACTCTGCGGATTCCTCGGTTACCTGATGAATAACATGGATGTGGTCCATTGTAGAGTGTCCCTTGCTGAAGCCAGGCAGTTCCCTTGGTTGACTAGACTCCGGTGGTTCCCTTATTCTATTGAAGGTTGCCTTGGTGAACGTTTTATATAATACTGGGAGTAAGCTAATGGGCCTATATTTTTCAATTCTTTAACGTCTCCCTTCTTGTGCACAAGTATAACTTTGGCCTTCTTCCTGTTTTCTGGGACCCTTGCAGTCGATTAGACACTTCGTCTAGAGAGTCGCCAATTTTCTAAACATTATGTCTCCTCCATTTTTGATTAAATGGACTGATATTCCATCTTATCCTGCCGCTCTTCCTCGTTTCATGTCTTGCAAGGCCCTTCTCACCTCATCGCTAGATATAGGAAGAGTTTCTGCATCCTGTTCATTATTGTTTCTAATTGAGGTATCCTGACTCCTCTCGGTACTGTGAGGGTCAGTATAGAATTCGTCCGCTGCATTTACTATAGCTTCGAGATTCGAGATTGCTGATGATATTACCCTGCTTATCTTTCAGTACATGCATCTTGGTTTGTCCTCATGATTTCCTAAAACCGCTGCACCCCGAGTGGGACCACTCGGATTAGCCCAGATGAAAGCAGATTGCGTTCTTTTATGCAGATATACTGTTCCTCAGTGAAAAAAAAAACGGGGTAAATGCAGCATTTCGTGCATTCTGTAGGGACCTGCGTAGCAGCAACATTTCGTTGCCAATTTACTTTTATAGCAACAAGAGCACCGTCTCGTATTATCGTCGCACTTACTCGGTTTTCTTTGTGGACTACTACTCGCAGCCCGCGCTCTTGCGGCCTCTATAGAAACATAAAAAGCAGGTCTGTTATTTACATTTCGGTTGCAATGCACAGAACGTTCAATGTATCTTACACTCAATGGCAATCATCTTGATTACTTAATGTCACGTAATCTATCCTGTTATTAAGTTCAGTCCTCGTCGTGATCGTAAACATTATGTTGCTATCGAAGTTCTGTTATGCTCGAAGCACAGTCATTTTCCATCATCTCCCTGCAGTGGCTTCTACGATAAGTTCAGCATGAGAAATAGACACACAAAGCGAGAAAAATATAAAGCGGCGGTAAATTGAGTGCAATATTTGCGTGGTTGAAATTAATTAAACAGGTTGCATATAAAATATTGTGTACTATTTATCATATTTAAAAAGACCAGAGGGAAAAGCCTGCAGCCCTCTGAGTGTCGTTTCCGCAGCCAAGTTAGGTACGGGGTCATGGGAATAATCAACGCACTTCTAGGTTTAAAGACAATGTCCTGGTAAGAGACTCCCAGTTTACCTTATCGGTTTCACGCATTTTTGTTTCTAGCATCTTTTGTGGACCAATCAGGAGATAGCGTAATCTAAACATGTGGGCCGTTGCCAATGGTATGTGCCTTCTAAAAATGTGGACTGATCCCGAAGATAACGCAGTAGAAAAAAAAGCTGAAGCAGTCTGACGCGCCTCCTACGCTCCCCTCATGCGAGAGGCGACTTGATAGAGTGACCTGCGCAACGAATCGGCCTCATGCTCACTCCCAACACGCTCCGAAAGATTGTTTTTCGGAGTGGCATTCCAACTTTTTTTCAATCACGTGCCCCGTTATGGTTGTACTGGCTAATCAGATGAGCACCACCCTGGGCGACCGCATAAAAGACTTGTCGGAGGGAAGTTGTTCTTCTAGTGACAGGAAAAAAACTAGAAAGCAAAAAATCATGCTCTGTGAAGGTGGTTGACCAGCGAAGCTGTTTAGCACACGACACGGAGGTGACACATAATCTTGAACAAAGCACGAACTCATTTATGGCTTTGACGGGTGGTCATCGTGACAAAAGGTACGGAAACTCATTTATTGTCTTCATCGGTGGCCATTATTTTCCTTGCAACTACAGTCACACTATTGTGTAATGTCTATTAGATGCACGTGCGCCACGGGGTGATCGGTTGGGCCGGACCGGTGGGGCATCGCAAGGGATATGTCTGCAACACGGAACGCGTAAACCGCCCCCTTTTCGGTAACGACACATCCACATTCAAATCACCGACAACAGGGGGGGGGGGGGGGGGGGGGGGTAGTGTCATCTCAGCTAACTCACGCAAAGTGAGCAGCCATGAACCTTACGCGTCTATGAGTCATTGCATTTTTTGCTTGCTCACGGGGCTATGAGCCATTGATGGTGACAATTTTCTACATGCTGTTCTGTGTGTTGTATGCATGATTAAAGAGCACTGTTCGCTTCACTTTGTTGAATGCTTGTAGCCTCTGCCTTAAGGGGCTATGAGCCATTGCTTTTTTTGCTTGCTTACGGGAGCATGAATGCTTAAAGGGGTATGAGCCATTGAGGAGGATAGTTTTTGTTCACAGAGAACAAAAATGCACGGAACCCTAGCCATATACAAATTCGCTGTAAAAAAGAACGAAACTTGAAACGATATACCACTCAGTACGCTGTACCGCTACGATGAACCGCGACTTCTGTAAACATGACAATTTTCCGACAGGCAACAGATTAAGAAATTAGGACGTAATCCGGTTGTGACCATTAATTTGTTCGCTGTACACGCATGACATCTGACAGCGCGCTTACAATGCAAGTTGGCAAACGGCCGGTGGAAAACCGGCCAGGTGGCTCGTAACCCTTGGGCTTCACTCACACTTAATTGGGACGCGGCAAGAAAGCGAATTGACAACAGCGGGCGGGAATTCTTTTCCACGCATGTCCAAGATGTCACCATCTGTAGCCACCGCCGTCGTTTTCGGCCCATTCACTATAGAGTGCTCAGACGACTCGACTGCCAGCGCGGTCGTCCGGTCCCCTGGCAACCGAGTCCTATTCTGGGCGTTCGTGCGCGTCTCCTTGCTTACGCGACAAATTACTCAGTCGTTTTGTTGTGCCTTACGACGTTATTGAGCAGGCATGCCGTTATGGCGGCCTTAGGGTTGCACAGTACCAGCTGTACACCAATTCCCATTTTTAACTCGGTGAAATCTTATCGCGTTGTGTGCGGGAAAGCAAAGTGGTGCGAGGGTGCGTAACCGAGCCGCAGAGGCTGGACGATCACAAAATAAAGTGGGTTTTCGCTTGTCCTTCAGGGACGCACTACTCGCTTCTATCTGCTGATTTCCAGCCGCCCTCGCGTCCCGCACAAGATTTGGTGACCCGGACGAGCAGCAAATGCTATGGACGCACCTCAAGGCACGGAAATTCCGACACTCTCCGGTGTCGACGCCAAACTGCCTCCGTTTTGGATTGCGTATCCTGCATTGTGGTTCATTCAGGTAGAATCACAATTTGCTGCACGGCGCATCACAGCAGATTCCACGAAATACCATTACGTGGTGAGCACTCTACCCCACCAACCAAAGCAAGCAGGCCTTGGCAAATGCTGCTCTCCTGGCATGCCCCTGGCCAGGAGTTCCCCGGTGTTTAATGGTTGATGCCTGAGACTTAGCTATCGGTGCCGTGTTGCAACAGCTGAGCGACGGCACGTGGCACCCAACCGCATTCTCCTCGAAGAAGCTGACACCTACTGAGCGCCGCTACAGCACCTTCCGGCGCGAACTGCTAGGCGTCTACTCGAGTATACGCAACTTTCGGCATTTCTTGGAAGGCGTCGAGTTCTTGGAAGGAGTCGAGCATAAGCCGCTGGCCTATGCTGTGCACTATGCGTTCGGATGGTGGCGCGCACACGGACCGTTAACTTCGGCAACTGGCATATATCTCCGAGTTAACGGCACACATCCGTCACGTAAAAGGGAGTGATAGCGTCGTTGCCGACGCCCTGTCGCGCAGCGCTATAAACCTCGTCAGCGATCCAGATTGAGTAAACTTCGACCCGCTGGCGGCAGCCCAAAGAGAAGACTAAGAACTAAGAGCCCTCCTAACAACAAAAAAGTCCCTCAAGCTACAGTGAATGCAGATTCGGGATCAGGCGACCAGATTTGCTTTGACAACTCCACGGGCCACCCACGCCCCTTCGTGCCTTTCAATCTACGTCGACGTAGATTATGTTCACAAGCTATCGCATCCTGCAGTCAAAGCTACGTAAAAGTTGCTCACAGCAAGGTTCATCTGGCCAATTATCCACCGAGACGTGCGTTGCTCCGCAAGGGGATGCATACCGTTTCAGCGTGCCAATGTTCATCGCATACTGTGACCCCATTGGCAACGTTCGCGACTCCAGACGCGCGTTCCGACTACGTACACCTCGACATCGTCGGACCTCTGCTGCCTTGCCAAGGGCATGCCTGTTTACTGACCTGCATTGAAAAAAAAAACCTTCGCACTAATTACGGTTCACAAAAATTACCAAAACATACCTATTGCGCATATCAGCGCCGACACGGTTGCCCGCGCCTTTTTGCACCACTGCGTTGCTCGTTTCGGTGCACCATCTATAATAACAACGGACCGTGGAAGGCAGTTCGAATCATCACTTTTCGCCAGCATTACGTGTTTCGAAAGTGCTTCTCGCATCAGAACAACCGCCTACCTCACGATTAGCAATGGTATGGTGGAGCACTTCCATCGCCAGCTCCAGTCTGCGCTGGCCGCAACAGAAGAGCGCAGCTGCATGGAGGCACTACAACTCATCCTCTAGGGAATCCGGACAGCTGTCAAGAGACATCCGCTGCAGCGCGGCCGAACTGGTCTACGGAATGACACTATGCCTTCCAGGAGAATTCTTCAGGGGCAATCCGCAAGACTGTTGTACAGCTACCGCAGCCTACGCACTTAGGCTGCAAGACATACTGGAAAACGTTCGCACTACGCCACCGCGACGGCAAGCGCCACGCGCGGTGTACGTACCATCAGAACTGTCTTCCTGCACACACGTGTTCGTGCGCCATGACGCAGTTCATCGGCCACTGCAACTACCGTATTACGGGCCATTGCGAGTGCTGCGTCGAGTTAAGAAGCAGTTCACTATCGACGTGCGCTGTCGTCATGAAGTGCCATCACTCGATCGGCTGAAGCCTGCGCACATTGAAGATGCAGACACCGTTTCACGTGCACCGTCATCTCTGACACCACCCTCCAAGGCTCTACTTGTTCAAACACGCCAAGTCACAAGGACACGCCGTGGACGAGTCTCCAGGGCGCCCCGTCGTACGGACTTGTCAACAATTTAAATCGCCCTTTAAAGGGACACTAAAGTGAAACAATAAATTATCTTGGACTAATGAAGCATTGTTTGAGAACCCTGCAGGCAGTGATTTCAAGCAAATAGTTTTATTATTAGATGAGAAAACGAAGGCCGAAATATCAGTATTTGAATTTCGTGCCGAAACCCCAGCGCCGGTAAGTCAGCGTGACGTCAGGGATAACAAAGTATATTTTCGGATTTGGGCTGCGTTGGCTGAATAAAGGTTCCCGAAACTTGCCATGTTTAATATTTGGTTCATTTAGAACACAATGTAGTCAATCTGTACCGCTATATATTATTAGTAGGCCCTAGAAGCTGCCATCAAAATCCAAGACGTCACAGCCCCCAGGTGCGGGAACTTAAGTAGGCGTCGCCACCCGTATTTCGTACTTGCGCTTTTTCTGGCTTACCAAACGTATTAACGTTGTAAGAGTGGTGTTTTAATGTTGTGGGACGGTAATTTACTGATACAGAAGAAATCATTTTTCACTTTAGTGTCCCTTTAAAGGTTCGCTAACTCGCTAGGAATGGATGTGGCGGCCTCACGGTCGCACATCAGCGGCAAGACACCGTTCCCCCTTTCTTCAAGTCAAGTGAAAGCATTTTATTTAGGCATCAAAAAACGGTTGCCTAGGCGGCAGACATAAAGGCAATTAATGCCTGACAGAGTGTCAACCCCCTTCCCCCCCTCCCCAATCATCTCACACAAGATCACTGTAATAATTGCTGCATTGCCTGTCGATAAAACATTCAATATACATCAGTGGAAAGCACAGGCAACAATGCATCAAAATGAAAACACTTGAAACAACAGTATTCTCTATCGCTAGAAATGTGCAACTAAGAACGAAGGACATTTGTGACATGAAGTACATGAAACTCGACCAAAGCAATGAAACAAGAACAATAGAAATAGTCACAACTAAAACCAACATTTAGTGCTGATTTATCACACCGAGAGAAAAAGAACAAAAAAATTTAAAAACTGTGCGCCAAGAAGGTATCTGCTTATGCTCTTTTAAATGCTTGCGCTGAGTCCCTGTCAGTAACAACGGTCATAACTGTTCTGTGTCTATTCAAGAAGTCAGGAATCTGGTGTGATAATTTTTGTGAACCATAGTTAGTGCGAAAGTTTTCTTTGTTATAAGTGGCATGCTGGAGGTTGTATGGGTGTTCCTTATGGAAGTATTTTTCTAAAAATGATGATGAATTCTGCTCCATTTGACTGTATATAACTAACGCTAATTTTTTACATCGAATGTTTGTGATAGTCGGGATTCGATGCTTTCGAAATAGTGGGACAGAGCGTACTGTGCGCGGCACATTCACTATTTGACGCAACAATTTTTTCCGGAGTACATGTAGGCTTTCTAAATTCGTTTTCGTGCTCATACCCCGTACAAGAAGGCAGTAGTGCAGACGAGAGTGTACTAGGGTATAATATATTTGTTTTCTTTTTAACCAAGGTGGTAACAGATCCTTTAGCTTAAAAGTGACTCCTATTGTTCGTGAGATGTCTGTTTGTATTTTTGCGAAATGTGCTGACCAATTTAAGTGTTCCTGAAAAACTACACCAAAAAATTTATGGGATGTAACGCGTTCGATTTGTTGATCATCGAAGTGATGAGTAATGCCTGTCAAATATTGATTCTTCGGTCTAAAAACAATACATTTGTTTTGTTCGTGTTTAGAGCTAATTTATTCACGCCAAGCCATACTTATAAGTTTTCAAGCCAGGTATTTGCTTGTCTCTCTATGTCCCCCATATTTGCCTCTGAAAGAAATGTGTTAGTGTCGTCAGCATAGAATATAATTACTGGTAAAATCTTATCGCGTTGTGTGCGGGAAAGGGAAGTGGTGCGAGGGTGCGCAACGGAGCCCAGAAGCTGGACGATACCAAAATAGTCAGTTCTTGCTTGTCCTTCAGGGACGCACTACTCGCCTCTATTTGCTGATTTCCAGCCGCGCTCGCATCCCTCACAACACAGCGTTACTTGCCGCGTTTCGCCTGTTCCTATTCATACTGATCGCCGTTGCCCGAGAGACAGAGTAAACCTTATACAACCGGCGCATTTCATAATATACTGCCACGCTGCTATGCAACCATTTTCACCGTTAAGGGTTAGCGTGAGCGCAATATGTAACTTCCATCTACCTCAGCTGTACGCATCGTCATCACGGACAAGTATTTCTCATACGTACAGACCATCTTCAGCGCGCGTCTAGTCTGCTTCGTCGGCACAGATAGATCTCGGCGAGAATGAAGCGGTACTGTACGCTGCGGTGGCTGAATTCGAACTGTTATTATTCGAGACACTGAACGTTTATTTAACAGTTCTTGACTACAACCAGCAGCAACGTTCAAGTATTACAAAAATGAGAAACAAAACATCGAGGGACATTCGCTTCTGAAGTTTGTGTCTTTGGATAAACCGAATTTAACGTGTAGTCCACCCTCTTATCGAACCACTGTGTGCTCAATATTCGCCTCGAGGAAACGCTGCTCCTTAATGCTCGTACGACTCCGATAATTATGTACCGCCAGTAACTTTACTGTCATGTAGTCAGGAGATTAATTTATCTATCCCACTCACTCTATCGCTGAGCTTTCAGTCGGCCATGCTTCTGGGGCTACTCTCGCCTGACTCGTGAAGCTGCCGTTTTGCTAAAGTTTCTCTTTGAATTGAATACCTCACTTTCAATTCAGGAATGGTGAAACAATAGCACCTCGAACGCTACAGTTTCTACTAAACAAGAACTTATCCCAACTTAGAGCGCTCTCTGGTCTTTATTTGTTGTACGTTGAAATTTCCGAAAGCGCCTCGGTAAAGTTTGCGCAACTCGAGCGCTGTATTGAGAGAATTTGTCTGATTTTTCGAAATACATTTCTGAAGTATTCAATTCATGGTCGTATTTTGTCTGACTGTTCGAAATACATTTCTAAAGTATTCGATTCATGGTTGTATTCGTTTCAGTGTGATCACTATTTGATTCGCATTTGTTTCAGCTTTAAATATTACTATTCGAACGCCCATAAAAAGTAGCACAAGAAAGAGCATGCTCATTTAGCTCAGAAACAAACCAACAACATAGCAGTGTGCGGTCGGAAGGAACCTGCACTGCTGTAATGATTCCTTGCAGAGTTATTTGCATCTGTTATAAGTCACAGTGAAGTATTCTTTCGTAAGAAGGCAATAGCTGTACTCACGCTCTCTTCCCAGTAGTAACGCAGAGTCAGCTGCAGCGAGCGCTAACATTTCAGTTGCACTCGATCCTGAAAAAAAGAAAAGCATTTATGAACAAGCACTGTCAAACCTTGGTAGCTTGTCAGCATCCTAGAGACTAGGCGCAAGACTGATCAAAGTGTTGAAAAAAGAACCTAAATTACCGAAGCAAATTTCGCGAGTGCATGCGCACGGCCAACTTAGCATTTGGGTACGCTGAAGTGGCTGAGCGGCTAAGGTGTCACTAGGACGCGGGTTCGACTCCAGATAGCGGCGGCCGCATTCCGATGGGGGCTGAGCTCGAAAGAACGCTCGGGTTTATGAGAACAAAAGCTCCTAGAGGTCGAAATCATTCTGGAGCGCCTCAGTGGCGCGTCTGTCGTAGCCCTTGTGTGGCTTCGCCACTTTCAAAACTAGTGTCGTTAATGTTTATTCCCTAGGCACTTCTCTGCTACTGTTCGCGGAAAGGTTCCGGGAATCTAACCCTACACTCATGTATTATTTTGTGATTAGTTATTGCTTCATTACCTTTTTCGTATATTTCCTTTGTTGGTTGTATCAGTTAACTTCGGGAGTCTTGCTTATTATGAATAGCTCTTTAGTGTCTTGGCTTATGGCTACAAACACGCACATGTTTTCACATTTTTTATTTGGTGCTATTGTGCCTTCGGTATTGTCTCATAAAAAATTTCATTTCGTGAGAGTACGACTTTAGTGCAGTACTAATGATTTAGTACCTTTTCTTGTTCTCGCCTTCAGTCGTCGTTTAGTCACATCTGTTTTTTCAGTATTTGTATGCAATACTATTACTGTTACCAATTTTGTTGACTCAAATTATTGCAATGTACAATTTAATCTTTATGAAATCGATGTACCCACTCCTGCCATGACTGCCAAAAGGTAGCCGGCAGTATCTTATAGATCAATCAATCAATGAAATTATTAATTAATTAATTAATTAACTTCGGGTTTTTCGTTTCGGAACCACGATTTCCATTGTTACAAAGTGGGGGGCTCCGGATTAATTTTGACCACCAGAGGATCTTTAACGTGTCCGCTAATGCATGGGACACGGGCATTAATGCACTTCACGCACATCGAAATGCGGCCGCCGTGGCAGGGATTTGGTGTTTCTTAGCAGCGCAACGCTATAGCCGCTAAGCCACCACGGCAGATACTTTACGCCCCCATATTGCAATTTTAGCATTAAGAGTTTCGTTTTATCAGAACTTATCTCCACGCAAAATGTTTTAAGGACTGTTGTCTTTTCGGGCTGACTAGCCAGGGTAAGAGCTTTATGCTAATTTACGTCATTCCTCGTGCGCGTAGTTTGCTCATGGGTTGCTGAGAGCGCAGTAAATAAACACAAAAACACGCTGCAATATATAAACGGCAGTATCTCGGTACATGTGCTACTACATAAAATATACTATGTAACAAATACAAGGTTCTGAACTGGTGATCGCACAGTGGAAATGCACCAGGATCTTGATTATCCTTCTCGTCCAGACGTAGTTCGCAGAAGACGTCCTCCTCAGTTGCGCCGTCTTCCTATTTTATCAATTCGAACATTCTGGAGCACTCTTACATTCTCCGTTCAAAACTAATTGGCGGCTCATGTCCTCTAGATAAATGGACACTAAAGATAAACCCTGTATCAGTTAAGACTGTTAATGGGTTCCTTCACAACTCGATTTGGCTCAATTTCTTTCTTTCTTCCTTCCTTCCTTTCTTTCTTTCTTTCTTTGTTTCTTTATTCAATACTGCAAACCTTGTACAGGTCCAAGCAGGATGTGTTAAATGGCAACAAAACAATAACAACAAAGTTAAAAACATCAAAGTGTGGCGAAAGGCAATAAAGAATCATTCCAGTCGGTTACGGTGCGAGGAAAAAATGAAAACTTGAATAAATCTGTTCGCGCAAAATACGGCGTCAGGGAATTAGGATGATGGTGGCGTGTATGCCTCGACGTTGAAAGCGACAGATATGGAGAAGGGTTAATAGCTAGATCTTGATTCCAAAGCAAGAAAAGAAATTGCAAACGTAAATTCTTTCTGCGTTCTTCGAGACATTGGATACCGTTAATTCGCATTAATTCAGAGGGTGAGTCATACGGGGAAAATTTAGAGTAAATAAACCTAACTGCTTTTCTCTGTACCTTTTCTAGGCGGGTGATATTTTTATTAAATGGGTCCCAGACAACGCATGCATATTCAAATTTCGGTCTAATTAGTCAATTGTAAGCAAGTAATTTTACGCTCTGGGGAGAATTTCTAAGCTTATGTCTTAAAAAGTATAATTTACGGAATGCGGAAGAGTAGATGTTGTCTATATGTAAATTCCATGATAAAATATTAGTAAGTGTGATACCCAAATACTTATATTTAGTCTCTTCCAGCAAAGGTGACGACACTAGCTTGTAGTTAAAAGAAAGCTGAGCTTTTTTTGCGAGAGACGCGAAGAAAGACGGTCTTATCAGAGTTATGTTTCATGTCCCACGTTACACACCATTCAAAAATCTTAGCAAGAGAAGATTTAAGATGGATTTGGTCGTGAATTGAAGTTATTTCTTGAAAAAGCATGCAATCATCCGCAAACAACCCGATTTGGACATTCGCATCAAATTCAGTACTAATGTCATTAATATATAATTAAAACAATAATTGTCCAGCACACTTCCTTGGGGCACGCCAGAGCCGACCGGAAGGCAACCTGATTATTGCTCATTAACTGCTACAAATTGGTAACGATTGGTTAAATAGTTTCATATCCATATGATTAAAATTTCCGGGAGGCCAATGCGTCTGAGTTTTAATATTAATTTGTCATGGGGAACTCTATATAAAGCTTTACTAAAGTCAAGCAATATTGCATCAATCTGCCCGTTCTTATCGAGACATGAAGCGAATGAATCTATCGCTGTCACTAGTTGTGTAATTGTTGAGTATCCTTTTCTAAACCCGTGCTGTAAATTAGAGAGGACTGCGTGCGCTTCTAAAGATTCATTAACCTTGTTGGCAATAATATGTTTGATTAGTTTACAACATGATGATGTTAGTGATATTGGACGGTAATTTTGTAATAATGTACGGTCACCTTTCTTCTGTGTTGGCACAACACTGGCTATCTCCCAGTCGCTCGGTGATTGTCCATGAAGTAATGAAATACTAAATAGAATAACTTGAAACTTTGCAGCAGATTGAGCATATCTCTTCAGAAACACGTTAGGAAGGTTGTCAGGACCACATGATGATTTAGTTTTCAAATTTAGTAACATATAAACTACGCCAGAGTATGAAATAAAATTTACATTACTGGGGTGAAACACTGCGTCATTGGATGGACAAGCACCGGATTTAGAAAACACACTGTGAAAGTAGTCACTGAACTGGTGCGCAACATCCCCGTGATCGGTAACCACAGAACCATCAACCAAAATTTGCGACACCGGTTTCTTTTTTTCACTTATATAATTCCAAAACTTTTTAGTTCCTCTACAATTAAATTCGGCAGCACTGTAATAAAATATTGTTATTTCGAAGAGTGTGCTGCGCGTGCAAAACGTTCTTTTAAATCGTTTAAATGACCTAAATGCAAGCGCTGTTTCTTTAACCTTTTTATCTTTCGCTTTAAGTGGATTATTTCACGCGTCATCCACGGCGTTTGTCTACGAACAAATTTACGTTTGCTAGGCACAAACTTCTCTATACAGTAGTGGGCACCTATCTTTAAAAGGGCGTCAAAGTGTGTTCAAATCCGTATCATTAAAATCGATAAGGCATGTTTCCAAATCCTCTATGGAGGATGCATCATCTGCACGTGAGTAGTCTTTGAAAGAACAACATTTCAGTGTTATTAGATTGAGAACAAGCGACAATGAGTAAGTGAACACTGACAAGCAGGTGGTCAGAGATGCCTTCCACAACTTCAACAGTGTAATCAGGTAATCATCTACTCAAAAATACCAAATCCAGTACATATTTGCTAGTTCCTTGCACAAGTGTCGGTTCCGGAACTATTAGAATTAGGTCATCTGTTAACATCATGTTAAGTACACTGTTTAAATTATTGATGTTTTGAGGAAAGTATTCAAAACGCTCCCAATTAACGCCTGCCAGGTTTAGGTCACCAATAAGTAGCCGTTGGCATCTTTGGAACCGACACATGTGCTCTTACAGTTTGAACACATAATCAGCTGATGCATCAGGAGGTCTGTAAATGGCAAACAGAATGAAGGTATGGCCCCAGCATAAGATCTTTATGCACAAACCTTCAAGGCCGGGAATTTCCTCCAAGAAAGATCACAACAGCCTGTATGTGATCTCTAATTAGAACTGCAACGCCGGCTCCCCTGAAAGGCCGATCCTTACGAAAAACTTGGTAACAATTAGGGAAGACATCCTCGTCGGCTATTTCAGTGCGCAGCCACGTCTCAGTTATGACGGCAATGTGTGGGTCATATTCTAGTCAAGAAACCTCAAGGGGTTCCGTTTTGTTTACTACACTACGAGCATTTAGGGTGATTATGCGCAAGTGCTTGTCACACTATTTGGAAAGGCGTCAAGGCTCGGGCTGCTGAGAGCGCTGATTGTTTATCTTGAAGCGCATGTTGTTTGTCTCATCCCAAAAGAAGAAACCTTTATTGACCCTAAGTTTATCATGAGGTAGGTGTACTTTTTATCCTGCAGTTTCTCATCTTTCGCGCTTTCCCACAAAAACTTCCGTTTCTTTAGCGTTGCTTGTGAGTAATCATATTGTACAGACATGCCTGAATTTTTTAGCTTGCTGCAGTTTTCAAATATAAGTTTCTTTTCGTTAAAATCTTGCAGATAGATGATGAACGGTCGTTTGCTGCCTTGTCGGCCTAGCCTGCAGCTTATCCCTCATTACCTCGGTGAGAACTTTTTCCTTGAGGGCTGCTTCCGTTTCATCGTCACAATCAGAAACGCCATGAATAATTACGTTTGACCGCCTATTTCTGTCTTCGAGATCAGTTAGTTTCTTTGACTGGAAGCCAATAACGTGTTCTATAGACTTTAGGGTAGATTGAACCTGATCCCCTTCCGTCGGAGAAGATTCAGATAACCTTTTGTCAAGTTGAGTGTACGTCTGTTGAGGGTTATTTATCAATGCTTCTATGTTAGACAGTTGGACTTTCATTTTTGAAATGTCGTTACGGACAACAGTTTGACCCTCAAGCAACTCTTCCAACAATTCCTTCTGCGTGGGACCTGGGTTTGATTCAATGTCCCCGCAGAGAAGCAATTTGCGCACAAGACATTCATAGGCAAGGTCTAAACACTTCGCGATAATGTACGTTGATGCAAGGATAAAATGGAGGTGGAAGCTTTTTGTCTTTTTTTACCTCAAGGCGAGTACGTGAGTGTGACATGGCGAATCCCAAGGTATATATATATATGTGTGTGTACGGCCTGTGTGTGTGAGTGTGTGTGCGCGCGCGCGCGCGTGTGTGTGTGTGTGTGTGTGTGTGTGTGTGTGTGTGTGTGTGTGTGTGTGTGTGTGTGTGTGTGTGTGTGTGTGTGTGTGTGTGTGTGTGTGTGTGTGTGTGTGTCTGTGTGTGTGTGTGTGTGTGTTTTTTCGGCCTTTGGGGCCCAATAAGTGTTCTCGAAACTTTATAAGTCCAATTTTTGTTTCTCTTAGCATGGAATATTATAACTACATTTTTGTCGATAAAATCATCAACTATGGCCGAACACATGCCGTCAAGTTCCATGACTTCACAGAGAGCCAGTGTGGGAACTTCAAAGTGGTGCCGCCACCTGTATTTTTCTTTTCGTGCATTTTTCTCTCACGAAACCTTTTCTCAACATGGTTTTACTTATACTGTAAAAATTTAATGTGACAGTATAGAACGCTCAAGCATTTTTTTTTTCTCTTCAGTGTCTTTTTTAAGACGCTGTTCGCTTGTACTGCAGTACAGCTGGCGCCAGGGAGAGTTGGCGGTCTGCTGTTGCGGTGTCAATAGAGAGCTTTATTATAGCGTAATGACGATACGAACGCAGCACTCAAGCGCTTTGCCGGGCGTGGCAGTGCGCGTCGTCACAGGGCTGTTTAGTACATGGCCCACGTAGGTAAACATATGCGAACCCAGTGGGCCATTAAAAGTAAAAGCACTTGTTGTCTACAGTCAAGCCAAGCCAATCGAAGCGTGCTAGCCGGATCCCTAGCCCCTAGCCAGATTACGGCACGTTAGCCGCCATTTTACGGAAACCAAAACTCTCGCGCTGTCCCGAACGAACTAGAACTGCGTGAGCGACACGCCAAGCCCCCACCTGCACATACAAGAATGGGATGCTTGCGTACGCGGCGACTACGTTGGTATTACGTACCGTTCGCGTGGCGTTCTATGCAGAGTGTAGCGTAATTACGTACGCTACGCCCACATAATAGAAATGTCTAATAAGTGGTGCCCGCAATGTTCATGAAAACACTAAAGGTCCAGCGACAACTCTAGGTAAGCGTAACATTGCGTTTTCTTGCGAAGAAGTGCTGAGTAACTGCCCATGTGGCAAAACTCCACACCCAATCACAATTGTTGTTTACGTCATATGAGCAGAGGCAACGAAACCGCTATGGCAAAGAGCAACTCCTCATGTCTAAGCATGATGGCATGAAGACGACCTAACCGTTTTGGACATGCTTTGTCTATCGAAAAAAGAAACGACGTATTGGTGCAATACGAAACACATATGGGCGTTAGCTTTGAATGGAACCACGGCTACATACGCCGAATTACGGTTTTGTCTTTTACATGCACTGGAGAAAGAAACCGCTATGGCAAAGAGCAACTCCTCATGTCTAAGCATGATGGCATGAAGACGACCTAACCGTTTTGGACATGCTTTGTCTATCGAAAAAAGAAACGACGTATTGGTGCAATACGAAACACATATGGGCGTTAGCTTTGAATGGAACCACGGCTACATACGCCGAATTACGGTTTTGTCTTTTACATGCACTGGAGAAAGACCGTTTTCGTCAAGTCATCTTTGCACTTGTTAGACCTCACAGCAAGAGTCTAGCTTTACTCACCCTGAGGAATTGCTCTTCGTCGATTATGTGGTGCTGGTCCATCACCTGAAAATATAAGTGCAGCGTACGTGATGCGCTATATGCTGCGCTCGCAAGATCCTGCATGTAAAAAGCGTCACACACTATGTAGACAACAATATTCAATATGCTCGCATAGGCCCCTCAGTTAATTGTGCAGATTTACGCATATTTATTTCAGATTATAGCACGACACTCCTTCATAACATAAACGCTAGCTTGTAGTTACACTTCCAGTGTAAGTGGTACGAGCGCTTTTCATTTGTAATGTCTAGCCCTTCTATCGTTATATTATGGCGAAAGAAATTGTATGGACACTCCAGGCGAACTTTCGCCGTCGCCGCTGATCTGAGATTCCGTATAAAAATCAACTGCGATAAGATCCCTTACAACCCGCGCGCTTTATGCTATGTGTGTGAGGGAAAGTGTGCGAGGGTGAGCCTAGGAGGCTGCAGGCTTGACGCGCGACGCCTTCCCGCACGACCAGCGTTGGAGGTCACGTGATCAAGCACACAATAGGTGTGGCGCTAGGAGGAGAGGCAGGCAAGCGTGTTTGTCATCCCCTACAGCCCGGCCGCGGCTGCGGATATCTGTCCCCGCGGCTGAACGCATGCGTGGCCCACGCGCCGTATATCTTGGAGATAATTTGCGGTACGTGCAAAAATGGAGCCGTTCAGCCTTGTGGCTTCATGTCCGCTTTGTTCCCGCGAGCCTATTGAGTCGGAGGTCATCTGATTTCAACTTTCCGAGACACGACGAAGCGAGAGGCAGCTCGAAGAGCTGGCTTCCCACTGCCGTCGCTCTTCACTAGGCCAGCGTTCTGGCAGCGAGTGTTCGTTTCGTGGTCATCGAGAAAGATCTGTTTCTGTTTGGATGTGCACTCGGGGCACCCCTCTTCTTAATTTAGTTGGCAAGAGGTTACTTACTGCCACTGATACTGTCAAGGAAACACGTGAATTTCCTTAGCGTACACAGTGCTTTACTATCGCTGTCAATGCTTCGCCTTTAGGGCGAAATGCTAGTTTTCTTTTTCATTTTACCGAACCTTAAACCCACATGTGGTGGCAAATCTGGCGCTCTACTATGCAGCGCATCCACATTCGTTCATTACATTGATTCGTTTTTAAGCGGGCGAAGAGAAATAACCGAATGCTCACATTTTTTGCCGTCACATTTCGGTGCGTTCATTATAACCTTCCTATAATGACGACTCGAGGGTCTGCTATTCCTTCTGCCCTGCAATCTACTATTACGTACTCGTTGTTATAGGTTTCATGAAATGTCATTTAATTATTTACGCATCCAGTTAGCAATAGCCGAAGCACTAAACTAAGCCCAGTGAATGCATTCAATGTAACGCAACTACTGTATAGATAAAGAATAAGAACAGGACAAACACACGGTGCTATGACTTGTGTGGAAGATTCTTGTCTATATTTATCATTTCCTCGCTCGACTGAATTTCTAAGCACGTATATGACAAGATATGTTCGTTGTATTAAGATCGTTGCTGATTATTGTACTTTATTTTATTATAGAAGATGTTAAGCTGTGTAGAATATTGGACCACATTTGTCTGGACAACTGTGTTCAAGAGTTCTGCAGTTTAGAGGTGCTCCAGCAATCGCACATATTCAAATGAAGCGTTTTTAGTAAGAGTTCTCTGGAAATCCGCAAGGTGGGGGAGAGATGCAAGTAATAAGGGGAAAATCAGACATCCACTCAATAGTGCGCTGTCACGAATGCCAAGCTTAAAGTCAGTTACATGCGCCATTTGGGGGCAACCTGCAGGTGCATGCGCAATTTGCACTAAGAAATCCATCAACCAGTTTATTGAGGGGATTCTCTACTTTACATTTAAATGTCGAGCTGTATGAAAACCGAGTTTTAAACCTAGAAAAGAGCAAACTGAATTCTACTGCACTGGACAAAAATACATTAGAAAGCTTCCTCTAAGGCAAATGTGTCTGTTGTAACCAGCCGCCGCTCGAGATCTCTTAACGTATTTGCTCTCGTCAAGAGCTTGTTCACCTTGCACGCGGGCATCTTCCCAAGCGTGTTGCTGGAGCAGCACAAACGTGTACAATGTGTCATGGTATCTGTCATTGGGTTCACAGCGAATGAAGGTAATATCGAAGTGGTGGCTGATTCAACATCCATGCTTAGTAGGACCTATTTGAATAATGGACAACAAATGCACAAACACAAGTACCCTCATAGCACAGGGCTACATACATATATTGGATGCATTTTAACATTTTTGCTACATATGCCTTGTAGCAAATCCCTAGAATAAAATTAGAGATGACCTCATCGCTCTGCCACTTCGTTGCAACACGTAAACTGTCTGTGCGAGGTTGTGTACGGCCAATAGTTGTAAGGTTTATTTGTGTTCGTGAATTATTGCGATACATACCTGGCTACTCGTGGAAAGCTTCGTTTGCTGTGCTACAGTGAATATTCCTACCTGTTATTTTCAGGGAATTTCGCAGCAGAAGTTGCGGAACCGAAATAATGTTGTAATAAACACAAATGCAATAAAAGGATGACGATGATGTTAGTCCTGTTCCAGCTGCCATCAGTTGTTTGTGCGACGGGGTTTCGGCGACCTTCAACAGCGTCTGCTTGGAGCTCGAACCAGATTGACCATCGAAAACTATCTGGCAAGGAGGAGTAGATGATGTAAAAACAAATCACAGAAGTTTGTAATACATCGGTGCGCATGAACGGTGTGCTCCAAGACAAGTACAGAAACGTTCGGCGTGCGCACTGCTGCACGCAAAGCCAGAGATCTCCATGAGGCTTCTCGCTAGCCTTCTTACACCCTGTGCCATCCGGGCAACCTCATTCTTTCTCGCCCTGTGGTAGAAGGCCTTGTCAACACAATGGTCAACGCACACACAGGAATTTGGAGAGAAGACGCTACCTGGCGTAGAGGGCGATGAACGTAGGACAAAGGAGAGTGGGATTTGCACCACCGCATAAGTTAGTCGGACGCACCCGACAAACAAGTCTTTTCACGTTGACGAGCGTGACGATGAGGCAAGTCGAGTCTTAGGCGCTTGACATCCGTTCCATTCATCGCCGAACCCAGTAAACCATAACAGTCCTCAACCGTGGAGCTAGTGGAGCCAGGAATCGTATAACCAGCTTGATGAAACATAAAACCAACAAAACCTCTAAAGGAAGAACATATTTTTTTAAATAGATGTGCCAGAAAGCAAATATAATACCTAACAGACCCACACAGAGCATTACATCCACGTCTTGAATGGCTTTTGTCTTCATAGGGCTAGTTTGCAGGTTTGGATCTCAAAGATTCAGCAATTACGACAGCTTTGAAAATTGGCACGGATGTCAACACACTTGCCTATAACTCGCGAACCGCGTCCTCCTGAATGCGCTGGCGACATCTGGCGATAGCACGTCGAGCTAAACTAGCTTGATGTGACGGAACATCCATGCCTACACTTGCGAGATGCCCCGTGTTCTCTTTCCATACTGGTCACCTACTGCTGTGGCTGCCAGGCCGCGTTGAAGACAGATGTATTGGCCTTTGCGCGATTGCGTTTCTGCACACTGGCTGCACCAGTTAAGACCGGGCATTGCTTTTATGTGACGCGTATAATCACCGTTTAATTATTAATAACATATTTCTCACTATGTTATGTTAGTATCATTAGTTAACAACCTAAAATGTGAAGCTGGTTTCTCAATTTACGGCTCCTGTGCCACGACCCATGAATGATTCGCGGGAACTCGTTGCTGAATGCATCTTGTATCGCTACTATGGCTTCATTCGTCTCAGGCTGTTTCTCTTTTTATCGCACGTCCAAGCAGACATGTAGCTGGCGCATCTACCAGGCGCCAACTGCTCCTTACGTACATTTATTAAAGTAACGATAAATGATGGTGCGTCAAGCACGACGTCTCAGATAGAAGCGAAAGAAAACAGATGTACTCATGCTGTTGTGTTTGCACGCGTGTTCTTTAAACACGCGTCCAAGCTTACTTACAGGATTCGGCCAGTAATGTGTTCTACAGAAACACTTCTCAAGTCATCCCCGCAACGATTACATACTGCGGAAATGTTCGCTGTGGCAACAAGTACAAAGGGGCACTTACGAGTCGCACTTCCGGAGCACCCGAAACAATTCGGCCATACAGCTGCAAATAGATAAATAAATTATTTTTATTATCACTATTACTATTAAGATCATTACTAGTAGTAAAAGTTTCATGCCATGATCTGTAAGGAAAACAGTAGCGCACGCTCTTATGCACAGCATATTACGCAACTCGACGGGGTTTCTGGACGATTCTTCTATCCCTGAAAGACTAAAAAGTGCTTTAGTCAAGCCACTTCACAAAGGAGGAAAAAAGGATGTATTTGAAAACTATAGACCCATATCTATTTTACCTATACTTTCCCAAGTGTTAGAATAGTTTCTCTTGGAAATAATACTTTCCTTCATTAACGAGTTCTCCATTTTGTCCCCTCATCAGTTTGGTTTTGTCACCGGTAAAGGTACTACCTTACTTTTCGAATCCTTTTCGGATGAAATTTTTTTCCGCGTTCGACCAAAATTTGTTTAGCATTGCATTATTTCTAGATATTAGTAAAGCCTTTGACACAGTTAACCACAACATATTGTTCAACAAATTACATTTATTGGCCTTCTGGAGACCATTTCATGACATCCTTGAAAGTTATCTATCGAACAGAAAGCCAACAGGAGTATTAGGCAATCACTCTAGCTCTATTTTGCCTATTAAAGCTGGAGTCCCTCAAGGGTCTATCATTACCCCGCTTCTGTTTAATATTTTCATGAATGACTTTGCATCCACTGTTTCAACATGCAAAATTTTTCAATACGCCGATGACACCATTCTACTAGCAAAGTATTTATGCTACAAATCGGCAATCAATATGGTACAAAAAGATGTCTATAACGTAATTGATTGGTTTTCTAGAAACTTTCTTGTAATCAGTAATTCAAAAATAAAGCTGATTTGCTTCAAAAATCCCTTGAAGATAACGTCGATAGATGAACATATCTTTTTGCACAACAAGTTACGTTTGCCATGTATTTGTACTCCAGTGGAATATGTGCAGTCTATAAAGTACATGGTTGTATTTTTTACTCAAACGTGTCGTGAGAAACGCATTTAGCGTATTTCTGTAGTAAACTCCGAAGTGTTGCCTGGGTACTTTTTCACTGTAAATGTATAGTTCCTTTTTCGGTCAAGAAAACAAGTGTGCACTCTCTTGCGTACGGATTATTAAGGTATGGCATGACAATTTTCGCCTTTTGTTCTGCGCATTGCGAGAGCCGGGTAGACGCTCTTTTAAAAAATATTCTCCAAAGTGTAGCGTATAACTCGCCTCTGCTTTCATCTCCAAACATTTTTACCGCTGTAGGTTTTCGTTCGTTCCGCACATTGTTTGTTGAAACAGTGGTGTTACGTCATTTTGGGGACTTGGGTTTCAAAGTTGAGCATAAACCTTTGCGCATGCTCCGTTCGGGCTTGCGTTTCACTGTGCCTCGTTCCGAAACGAGATACCGTGAGGACCGCCTATGTGTGTACGTTCCTAATAGGTTTAACAATCTACCAGAGGACATTTTCACAGCAACTTCGAAAATATCAGTGAAAAAGATGATCCGTGCTCTGTAGGTTACACATGTTCCATATTCCTATTTGCTTTGTTTTCTTATCTCATGTAACATTTATGTGGAAATTGTTTCAAAGATTCGAATTCTTGCATGTTGTGTTGTCTGTTTTGTTCGTTTTATGTAAGCTTGAACTCTAGGTACTGCTGTAATAAATTTGCGCAGCCTAATGTAATGTCGCGCGCTTTACGTAACAGCGTCATTTTTCTTTGATATCTGATTGTTTTCCTTTTTCAATGTATTGCCTTACCAATTCTGCAGTGCCATGTCCCACAAGCCCTTGTAGGCTTAGACAGGCCTAATTATAATGCTGTATATGTGTTATGGCAATAAAGATGTTATTATTATTATTATTATTATTGTTATTATTATTATTATTATTATTATTATTATTATTATTATTATTATTATTATTATTATTATTATTATTATTATTATTATTATTATTATTATTATTATTATTATTATTATTATTATTATTATTATTATTATCCGAATTACTTGCGACTCTGACATCGATAATATAAAATGAGTGACCGATCATTACCCAGCGCAATAGAATTTCCCGACTTGGCAGCGTTTAAGGCAAACTTTGGCCGAAAGGCAGATCAGGAATTCACTTTGATAAACTTGCATGTTCGTAGTCTCCGCAAATATTGGGAACAATTCATGATTTTAGCAGAAAAATCTATAGGTTTTCTTGATATGTTTGTTCCTCACGGAGATAAATGCACCCCAGTCCACTTTAGCTATGTTCACAGTCCACGGTTATCGCGCCAGTTTTATTGTACGCCCGCGGAGGAGCGATCGCTGCCTTTGTGAGCGAAGAATACCATGTTTCAGCTGTTGACATTACGTTTATGCATGCGGAATGTTTGGCTTAAACATGCATTTATTACAGACGGCTTTTACACTACTCGTGGTATAAAGACCGCCGTCTGGTAGCATGACAAGATTTGTGATTGAACTCGAGGGAATACTTCTCAAGTACAAAGCAGCTGAAAAGTGCTTGACAGGTGATCTGAACGTTGACATTTTAAGCACAAACAAAATTTCTATTTAAGATTACCTATCCTCCCTTTATGCATATGGAATTGAAAACACGATGAATGCCGCCAAACGTGAAGATTTCTTGAAAGCTCGACAGGTTAAGTCATGTCTTGACCACATCGCTGTTCGTGCACCGAATCACACTCTGACCTCATGTACCATTTCGCACGGACCAGCAGATCATTATTTAGCCGCCTGTCGTTTTTGTGTCAGTTTAAACCATCTGGAACAGCTTAATCAAGTTTCAGTGATGTTAATAAGTACCCGTGACAATAACAGATGGAAGAAAGTTGGATGCATTAGTGAGTAAGTGAGTGAGTGAGTGAAATAACTTTATTAGGTCTAGATCGAGAAGACGCAGGGGAGACCCCGCGCCACCAGGCTAGTCCCACATAGGGACCGCCAAGCCGAGCTTGACGGCCCGATCGCGGGCACTCGGACGGCCAGGGTTTGGTCGTTGAGTTCGTGGCTGCCCAAGAGCGCAGCCCACCTATCCTCGCTGAATGAGCCGATGGCTTCGCACTCCCACAACACATGATCCAATGTTGCCCTTAGTCCACAGGCAGGGCAATCCGCACTGGGATACTTTTCAGGGTATATTGCATGAAGAACCGCAAGGTTAGGATAAGCACGGGCTTGTAAACGTCGAAAGGCCACCGCCCGCGCCCTGCATAAGGTGGGGTGCGGGAGTGGGAATACCCGCCTTGACAGATAGTAGTGTTTGGTAACCTCATTCAACATGAGCAAGGAATCCCCGCGGTGCAGGAGGACTGCTGAGGCGCCGCGGTCAGTGAGTCCTCACGAGACCTCGTGCGCGTCCTCGTTATGGTTATGGGGAGAGCCCTCAGTCGATCCCAAGTGGGTGGGAAACCGAGTGAGAGAATGCGGAGAGATACTTTTGGCGCTTTCGAGAATGTTGAAGGCAGGAGAAGAGACCATCCAGGTTTGGCAGGCCTTAATGGCTGCCTTGGAATCGCTATATATTGCCTCTCTCCGACCATCGAGCACAACGAGCGCGATTGCAACCTGTTCGGCTACCACGGGCACCGAAGTGCGTACCGTAGCGCAGCAAGTGAGCCTGGAATTGGAGTCGACGATGGAGACGCCGAATGCCTCTTGTTGGACATATGCGGAGGCCTCCACAAAGCTTGCCTCAATGTGGTTGTTGCGGACATGCTCGAGTAGTACTGTCACCCTGGCCCGACGTCGGCCGACGTTGTTTGCGGGGTGCATATTGCGGCGAAGGGGGGCGATGTGCAGATGAGACCTGATGTCGCTGGGAATCCGCACGGCGTCGGGGCACTGGTCGACAGGGTTGAGGCCCATCTCTTCGAGTATCTTTCGGCCCGCCGGGGTACCAGATAGCCTGAACAGCTGTGAGCGTTCTTGTGCCTCGATAATTTCTTCGAGCGTGTTGTGGACTACGAGCTTGAGCAAGTTTTTTGGTGATGGTGCTCACAGGTAAGCCAAAGGCAAGCTTAGAGACCTTTCTGATGAGGGAATCGAGCTTGTTCCTCTCTGCAACATGCCAATTATGCATGGCCGCCGAGTATGAAAGGTGGCAGAGAACAAAAGCATGTATAATGCGGTTGAGGTTGTCTTCCTTGATTCCCCGGTGCCTGTTGGCGATCCTACAGATGAGGCCGAGAGCACTCTCCGTCCTGGCGGTGATCCTTCTCAGTGCAGTTCCATTGCCACTCTTAGACTCGATATACATCCCCAATATTCGGAGCGAGTCCACTCTGGGCACCGGGGACCTAACACCAGTGAAAAACCGTATTTCGCCTTCGGACGCCGGTTTCCAATCACGATGGCCGCCGCCTCTGGGTCTTTTCTTGTACATAAGTAGTTAAGATGTGGATGGAGAACCTCTTAGCCCAGTGGGGCAAGGGAAGCGCTCGGTCGCATCAATGGCGCTCTGCATGGCGGCCTCAACTTGGCCGTCGCTCACGCCGACGCAACAGAGGGTGATGTCATTTGCGTAGATAGTATGGTTGATTCCTTGAATCTTCGCGAGCTCCTTGGAAAGCCCGATCATTGCGATGTTAAATAATGTTGGCGAGATGACTGAGCCCTGAGGCATGCCGCGTGAACCGAGGGTGATCTCTTGTGAGAGGTATCCTTCGATCTTGAGCTTGGCAGTTCTCTGGCTAAGGAAGGATCGGACGAAGTCGTAAGCCCTCTTCCCGATCCCGATGCCGGCAATAGACTGGAGAATGAATTCGTGTGAGATATTCTCGAGGGCCGTCTCATGTCTAATCTAAGGATGGCTCGGGTATGTACCAAGCTCCGGTCGATGATCTGATGATTTATCAGCTTCATAGAGTCCTGTGTCGAGAGGCCGGCTCTGAAACCAATCATATTTTGGGTGTACATGTCACTGGGCTCAATCTGCACCTTGAGCCGGTTGAGCAGGACATGCTCTGCGACCTTACCGACACAGACGTCAGAGAAATTGGTCTTAGATTGTCGATTCTTGGAGCTTTGCCGGGTTTGGGGATGAGTACCGTGCAGACAGTCTTCCATTGTGTCAGGACATGTCCACTGCGTCAGACTTCATTAATCCTTTCAGTGAGGAAGTTGATCGACTCATCATCGAGATTCCTGAACATCCTGTTAGTGACGCCATCCGGGCCGGGGGCACATTTGAGGTTGAGGGAGAAGAGGACATCTCGGATCTCGGACACAGTAAAGTCCTGGTCCAGCTCCGGCACCGCACTACCCGCGTAGTCCGGGAACTGGCAGGTACTTGTCTATGCGCCTGTCGACAATCAACTCGTCCTGGGCAGAGACCGTAGCGAGGGGGATGGCTCGCGCGAGGGATCGTCTTTGGCTGTATGTGGTGCTGTCCTCATCGAGAAGGTGTTTGAGCAGACCCTAGCTCTTGCCTGATCTGAGCTGACCCTCGACGGTTTCGCAGAGCTCCTCCCATTGTTGTTTATACAGGTTCTTGCAGTTATTGCAGGCCGCAGAGGGCGCATTGAAAAATCCAGGCCAGCTCGTTGTATTTACTGTATTTGTGCAACGTTAATAAAACATGAGAGGAAAGTAGCATTAAAGTAATCAATTACTTTTTAGTAACTGCTCAATCATATCGTGGAGCAGTAACTGGGAACTGTGATCAATTACATTTTTGAAAGGGTTTATATACTTGTAATCAGTATCTTTTTTTTCCGCCACCTCTACAAGTCTGCTCATTGCCCCCTGTACAGCATGGGTAAATAAACCCTAATATCATTAATTAAGCTCCCTAGTTCGGGGACATTAATGAAAACTTGATGACAACCCAAATCAAGCTCCCCCCCGCACGCCCCCCCCCCTCAAATAAAGAAGAAGAAACATTGATCGAAAGACAAATGTTCTTCGTCACCACTTCGTGAAAAATACGCGGACGTAATTGGCTGCCATTGCAACGGGAGCAACCTACAATTGCAAGGGGAACTGACGATCGCGACTCAATCTCACGCGGGGTGGCAGCGCGAGAGAGAAGAGGGGCGGATTCGACTCCGCCAAATGGGCGTATATAGTTTGCATGGCCACGTGCGGCTGCACGCGCCATATCTTGAAAGGCATCTGCAGACGGCTCAGACCTATGCGCGCGATGTGTGCTCGCCGCTCTCGCGTTGAAGCGAAAAACCCCACGAAGGTGATTTCACTCGCTGTCGCGGTCGCGCTTGCCCAAACCAACGTTTTGACAGCGAGTGCCCACGCTCATCGAGTGCGATGTGTTTATGTCTTCTCGAGCACGCTGACACCATATGCTTGTTATTTCAATTATTAAGCGAACGTTTCCAAGCTTATACGGTCGATAATACTACTATCCTTACTTCATATAGCTGTGAACTAGTTTAGCTTTCCCAATCGATGCTTCGCTTTTAGGATGATGCTGTGACTTTTTTTTATTGTGATAGCAATCATATATACACTCACCTGACCTCGCCTCACTTCACCAGCGCCTCACCTAAATGAATTGTTACGTGTGATCACGAACCTGCCAGCCGTGCTGGCTGCCGACATTCAACAAAGATTAGTGCTTCTTTTAATACTGGATCTGCGTGAGTTGCACTCACAACATATTTCAATGCCCTCATAACACAAAAGCATAGTAGTTTCTCCGAGTTGGTGTGTCATGACTTCTTCAGGCTAGTAGCGCCGCTCAGAACGAGCAAAAAAGGAACAGTGGAAGGGGTAATGAAAAGGAACGCTCTAGAGGGGACCTTGCGAAGGTTTCTTTGAAACACTTAGCTAACTATTTGCGTGACAATTCGATATGATAAAGCAGGCGGGTTATGTGTACACTCGGAAGGGAATTTTTATGTGCGAGCTCGTCAGACAATTTCCGCTGTTTTTCCGTGTCCTACAATAAGGTAAAAACTAATGAGAAGAAATTGTGCAGAGAATATAACTTAGACAAAATGTTGAAAAACTTTGCGAGCTGCAGACGAGATCACTAGAGTTGTTTTTCAGAGCGAAAACGCACGAACCTGACGTACCGTCGAGGGTTATTATTTCAGAAAAGGACATGTGGCACAACACTGTCGCGCTGTTTCTGCAAGCCAAGCTAGCCGCTCTATCCGTGAATGACTCGTTTTTAATACGTAACTCCGATAAAGTGAATCACTTTTGAAAGACAACTCTGACCGAGGCTCCGAAGTCTTCCCCGTCGATGTTCAAGACCTATACTATTCTATGCCTCACGATGTCCTGCTGTCAGCTATTTCGCAGACGATTACGGAATTTGGTGCCACCTGTTTTGAGGATCATGCTGGGCTGCCAGGTAACCACTTTTTAGAACTTTTGAGCTTCTATTTGTCATCAACGTTCAGTACATGGAAATATAGCATCTATTTGCAGCAAAACAGAGTGTGCATCGGTTTTTCCATGGCCCCGCTCCTCCATGATTTATTTTTAGCTCGCCTAGATGTCGCCCTGTCAGTGAACCTCAATCGGACTAATATATTTAAAATATTTCTTTACGTGGACTATTTTTTGTTTTGTATTCAGTATTCTCCGGCTGACCTTGAGACTGAGGTTGCCATGACGGTGCCGATATTCAAATAATGCCTTGACCCCCTTGACGTTACCCACGAGCTCCCACAGAATGACACGGTCCGCTTTTTGGACCTGCGTTTAGCTTGTTCCGATGTTCACACATGTTGGTACTGTGAACCTCGTGCCAACAAACGACTTCTTCCGTTTCATTCTGCTCATTCTAAGTTGGTCAAGAGAGGCATTGCTAACCTTTGCCTAAATATTGCTTTGCGAAATTCATGCCACCATAACGTTTTGTCTAGCTTTGCTTCTCAGTGCGAACGGCTTTCGCAGGCTCGTTATTACGTGTCCTTAATTACCAGTGTCAGTAGCTGAACGGATTCTAAGAGAGTTTAGAAAAGACAAGCGACACGAAGGTAATCCTACAACTTCTCGGGGTAGGACAAACATTATTCCGTATATCCACACCGTTTCACATAATGTTAAGCAGACCGCCAAGTGAACTAGTATTCGTGTCGTGTTTTCTGCCCCTCACAAGCTTACGAAGATCTGCAAGCTCACTAATCCGAATAAGGAGGCTCCTCCTAGCTGTGATAAGAATCATAAAAAGAAGTTCGTTAATTGCACACACTATGTGGTTTATTGTTTTCCACTGAAGTGCGGAAAATGTTGCGTCGGTCAAACTGGCCGGTGTCTCAATGATAGGCTGCGCAAACATTGTTGCAATGCTAAGAACTGCATTACAGGTGGGGGGGGGGGGGGGGGGGGGGGTTCTGGCGCAGCACTGCAAAACGTGTGGTTGCGCACCTGTTTTACAAGTATGCGTCATTATAGGTCGTAGTGATAATCAGCTTACAAGAGAAGTAATTGAAGCAAAAGATATCATAGGTCTTGGCCATGCATGTGTAAGCTCACCTTAATTATCGTTATCAAGCAATCAATTGGCGTATCGCGGACTACCGCCACAGGCTATCTATGGTTTTTTTTTACATGATTACTTTCGATATTGTTGCTTGGTTTAGCGTTCTTGTCTCTTCGTGTCACATGCTTCGCTGAGTCTATAAGTACCTTTTGAGTCATGAAATAAACCATCAGTTGGAAGTTAGTGCTCACCCTGTTCTCCGTTCCTTTTCATTACCATTCCATCTTCCTTTTTTGCTCGATTTGAGCGGCGCTACTAGCCTAAAAGAAAGCTCATAAGATTACCCGCACAAAGTTATGGGTCTTCCTCCGGAACGTAATGCACAATCAACCAAAAGCAACGCATCCTTCACTTTAGTTTAAACACTGCCAAACCGTTGTGTTGGTGTTATCACGACGATTGCGCGTATTAAAACTGCCGAATATGATGTAAAATACACTCACGTCTTCCTTCAGCGAACGGTACATCTAGGCACACGAATTCGATGACGATAAGTGTGAGAGCAACAACGGCGGTTCTCATCGTTACCTGCTTTGTCAGAAAATGTGTTCACGATATGTAGCATTACGCATGACCGAACGGCTTGATCGTAAAAGACTGCACCCGCTAAAGATCGGCATTGTTTCGCAGCAAACAATACGGGTGTTGCCATTTTGTTACTTGCTAGAAGAATATGTTCACTGGGGAGATGACGGAAGTGCCTTTATAACTCTCGAAAGTCGCAAATGACCTTCATACATTGTTGCGCCCGTGGTTGGGGACGCAACAACGCAAGAGAGAGAGGGAGCCGGCGAACGGACGAGCGGCGCCCCGCTGTGCTAGCGACCCGGCCGGCGCCTCTACCCGCAACCTGATTCGTTCCACCGGCTTTTCGGCGGACCACCTGCTGAGTGCGAGGCGCCGGCGCCGCCGACAGGGACGAAGGCGTCGGTGCGATCAACAGAGGACGTGGATATTGTGTTTCTCACTACACAGTGTGACGAGTAATTATTCTTGCCAAACGTGCTACAACTCTGCCACACTTGCGTGTCCTGTATTAAACGCATTACCACTGCATAACTACGTTCGCTATCGCGTAATTCTGCCTGTCAGACTTCCAGTTAACGTTATGGACAGTCCCCGTATTTCATCGCGTATTCATGTAACAAAATATGCAACCGCATCTGCATCATTTTCGCTGTTAGCTGCTTATCCTGCAAGTAAAAAATTAAGGAGTACTCTAATTAAGGAGTACGAATATGTGCACCTCTATTGCCTGGAACACTAAATCTCGGGAAATAATCTTATCGCGGCACAGACTTGCCGCGGTGGCTTAGTCGCTACGGCATGGTCGCGGGTTCAATCCCGGATGCCGTGGCTATCTTTCGACGACAGCGAATTGCAAAACAGAATTGCCGCAGAAGCCATCCCACGATGTCTGCCTACTTCAATGGAGGGCTTGGTGGGCGAGTGGGAGCAGGGCTAAGGTGAGCGGGTGGTCACTGACGGTCACTCAATCCACTAGCTTTCTAAAATTGTAGCAGCGCTTTTGGGGCCTTTTGTAGCTGGGATAAGCGAGGCCATGCTCCCAAGTTCTTGTTCAAGGTAAACGGTTTTCTGTCTATCTGGCTTAGAGCTGTGCAGAGGTCATGTCTTTCATTTTCAACAGAACACTACATGGAACACTAGATGTTCCATAGTCTCCTCGACACCGCAGGCATTGCACTCGGCGCTATCAACCATTCCACTCGAACACGTGTATGCATTGGTGAATGCGACGCCGGAGCGTAAGCGGCACAGGAATGTTTCCTCATTTCGCAGAAGCCTAGGTTACAGCGGCAGTTGCGTAGATGGGTCGAAGGAATGTAATCGATTTTGGGTGAATTCAAGTGTGTGCCACTTCTCCAATGCCATACGGTGTGCTAGCTTGCTTAAGTGTTGGGCTGCGTGACTCCTCGCGATAATGGTACAGAAACAAGGTTTGCTCCTTCGTGTGCTTGCCCAGCAGCTTCGTCGGCGAGGTCGCTGCCGGAGATACCGCAATGACCCGGCAGCCACTGAAACACGACGCCGTGTCCTTTCGGGATCGTATGATGGTGTGTTTCTCGCATCTCCGACACGAGTTGTTCACGGGACCCGGGACGAAGTGCTGACAAAAGACATTATAGGGCGCCTTCGAGTCGCAGAATATTGCCCATCAATTAGCCGGTTGGTCGTTTATATAATCAACGGCACCTCGGAAGGCAACACGCTCCAACCGGTCGATGTTCTGACTTGAGAAATATTGCATCTGATGCTTATGATCCTTATGCATATGATGCATCTGATCGTGATGGTATAAACACTGCTCCGGTGGAGCTGGTCTCAGTGGGAGATCCATCCGTATATATGTGGACTCTGTGAAACTAGAAAGTTTGCAAACACTCCCGAGCTGCTTGCTTCAAGGCCAAGGTAGGCACGTCAGTCTTCTTTCTTATCCCTGGAATGGGAAAGCTTGCTTGAGGTTGTTTCAAACAGCACAAAGCGGAGGGTGAACGGGCCGAGGCTGTGAAGTCCGTTGGTAGGGGGGCACGATGAATGATGACCACGTTGGAGAATGACACCTGTGGTCATTGTTCTGGAAGGCAGGCAACAGAGCTTGACGAATATGGACCCTAAGCGTGTCGGGGGTAATGCAAGTCGTGATCGGATGGCCTTCAGCCATGGTAACAGTTCCCGCTGTTGAGGCGCTCCGAGGAAGGCCTATAGAAACGCGTACTCCACCTGCGGCCAGTTTTTTTTTTATCGAACTCTTTTTCCATTAATTTATAATTTATTTATTTCAATTAGTAAATACTGTAATTCGTTCTTTTGTTGTCCTTGGTGTCTTCGTTTGTTGGCTTCTTATGATATGATTAATATAAATCAGACTCCTCGGTTCTCTATCCTCTCGTTTATATATATACACACACACACATTATATATATATATATATATATATATATATATATATATATATAATTCCGACATACTGTTATCGTGCATACTATTAGTGCCAGATACTGTACTGCATGGCGTTTTGAACCAATCAGAGGGGCCTTCGCAGCCCTCTGGGCCAATCAGAGCTCTCAAGATGGTGAATTCGACAATTTGGCCGAATTTTAGAATGTCCAGAGTAGCATTCCAAACGGTGGACACGACGTGAATACTGCTCCGCATTTTCGCATGTACGCCAGCACCGGCGTTTACTCTTCAATATACAGTGATAGTTGTGTAAATAGCGTTCGGACAACGTCCGTGAGTTCGTATTTGGACGACTAGTGCCAGCCGCTATCATTGTGCTTTGAGTGTTGCTTGTTTTACTGGGCACTACTTCTTTAAATATAGAGTAACACTTCTCAACTCACAGTATTAGTATCATTTACTTTATTCATCATCACTACAACGTGACGTCCTATTTTTTTTATGAATTTACGAAAGGGTTCGGACGGCCTATAAATTTCGCATAGTATGTTCGTCCGAATAAGAGAAAGTCAGCAGGCTTAGCGATTCCTTCAGCCCTGAACTCGTGCACTTTCTGCGAGAGCAGCACACCCTCAAAGTGGCGACCGTTATTTCGTATGCTTCATTGCTTCCACCTCAAAAATTGTGCCCACCGGCAATAGGCCAATAATAATGACGGATAAGCCAGTTGTTATATGATGGGTCGAGGGAAGGGAGCAGAGCGCCTGAAAAATAATGTGCGAACTAGTTAGAAAGTAGGAACGGGTAAAAGTGAAATATTTGAAGGGATGTTTTCAAGGATAAGTATAGTTTCTTTCCTTATTCATGAACAGTGTTATTTAGGTAAATCATGCTGACAAATATTTTTAGCAAGGAACACTTCATTTCTGTATGATATAGTATTCAGCATGGAATCTGTTTATTATATGTTATGACTTATGACATAAATTTGCATATCATTCGAGGAGTGTTTTAATCATCAAAACATAAGTGACGACGATGATGATGGTCATTCCTTCAACAGTGACACAAACTCACTCTGGGAGATGACCCACAAAAAGACAGCATTATAAACAATGAAAATATGAAACAGGACAAATAAGACAATCAGTGTAAAAGTAGTAAACCTTGCGTAAACAAGAAATAAAAATAACTTAAAAATAAATATTCGCGTCGCTACCGTAACCGCCATATGATTTATTTTCCTGTCGGAGGCGATCGACGGTGCTCGTTTTGCTGCGGTCACAATAAATTTATGCATAGCCGGAGAATCGCTGAAGTGTGTCGATTTTTTATATGCGTCGACATCTTCGAAATTGGTGATGTGAGTAAATCCTCCAACTTTTGCAATGCTGTAGGCAATGGCTTGAGACGATCCAGGCGTTGGCGCAGTCTTATTCTCCACCGGGTGTCCGGACGGCCAGTCAATGAAGCTATTACCCGAGAAGTCGCAGACTAAATGCGTCACCCAAAGTTGACACGAGCACCTTAAATATGAGAAAATGTTCAGTCGGCCTAGGAGTAAAACAGAAACGTGGGTCCCGTAAGCTGCGAGAATTTAGTTTTGCGAAAGACTATTCGCTTGGAGATGGTAGGCATACGCGAAGTGATGCGTAACTCCAGCTTGTTGTACGTAAGTGCGGATCTCAAAACTGCGGAAGGTGGTCGACTGGTCGCATATCAACCTAAGAGGTCCCGCGGGAATCCGATGATATACCTGGTGGCAAGCGAAGGCACGGCAGCAACTTCTACAAATTTGGACTAGTAGTCCACAGCGACTATAACATGGCGATTACCTGGCCGATGCCGACGTCGGAAGAGGCCCGATGGGATCTATGCCCAGCGCGTGGAAAACCGTCTCAGGAGGAATAATAAGCATAATGAAGCCGTGCTGACCTCCGGGACGTCGTTTGTGTTGTTGACACACCTCGTAGCAGGTGTGACGTATGAACGTACAACCTTATCTATTCTCGGCCACCAACATCGTTCGTGTGCCTTGCGTTAGGTTGCTCGATAGCCGACATGGCCTCTTTCGGGTTCGCCGTAGAGGGCACGCAACATACTTGATCGTAAGAGACTAGGAATCACCGGAAGGTGGTGTTCGTCTCGCTTATTGGCCCAATGGCGACGATAGAGCGACTCGTGCCTTTCGAGTATAGTGGAGAGTGTAAGTAGCATTGCCAGCTCACGTTGTGACGCTTGAGCAGGAGGCGTACTCAGAGCCACGGGACGGAGGCTGATGCTACTTTCTTCCACAGTGAGTCGCACTTCTCCTGAAAAAAGGTAGTCGGCTCCTAAAACCATGTCGGCAGTCAGGTCTTCGAAGACCGGCACTGGGTCTAAGATATTGGTGCCGGCTTCGGTTTGGAGCTGGAGGATCATGGCACCGACCGGTAGTACGTCACCTCCGAGGCCCCGTAGGGGAGCCTCAGTCCAAGGCTGCAGAGCTTCCGGGGCGTGGCGTCGCAGTGACGCCGTAAAGCTGTGCTCGAGTTTCGACAAGCGCCGGGAGTTCTGCGATGCCGTTGACGCAGGCCATGGGAGTTGGAAGCGGCCGGGCGTGTTTGATATTGCATGGATGGATGCTGGGCTTGCGAGCAGTTCTATATCTAAAGCTGGACCACCCACACGCAAAGCATCCGCGTCTCAGTGTAGCCGTCTCCTGTGACCAGCGGCGACTAGTAGTGCCCTGCAACTCCACCGGCTCGCGTACGAAACTGGAGATGTCGGCCTGGTATCTGTGCAGGGAAAAGACGGCCGCGTACGTCGAGTCGTGGATTCCGTCGATGACGTGCTGCCTGGCCGCCGGGGAGGACCAATGTTGGAAGCGTGTAATATAAAATCGCTTGTCGTAAATGTAGGTTGCAATGACCAGGGTTGAGCTTTGACGACGTGACGACATCGTCATGAAATACGCACAATAAGCGCTCGGAAGAGGTGCAAACGCGTCCGTCAGGTCCGTGCTCCAAGTCGGCCATGTTGTATATGCGCTGCCTTGCAATGGGATCGATGCTATGCTTGGGCGGATCCTCGAAGACGTCCTTCGGGAACGCATTTTTTAGTAGCCTCTGCCCAGGAGTGCTTGAGAGCAGCCGAGTTGACGGTGGTGAGTCATGTCACCGGGTCATCTTTAAAACCACGGAAACATGGAATTTCATTCTCAGAGAGCGAAGTGAGTGTGGTGCACCCAATTCCGGGTGTTTTGAGCTGTTTAGTCAGCAGTGACATGGCTTGTGAAATGGCCACGCAGCAGTCCTGCCGCAGAGCGGTCGTGAGTGCTTGGACGCCATCCGTGCACTGCACTGGCGGCGAGTCCATAAGCACACGCCCACTTCAGAATGTTACAGACGCAGGGTATGTTGGGCCATTCGACGTGGCCGGTGTTTAGCGACTGACGAGAGAGAAACAATTCACCCTTTCCTGTTCTTGTAGTTGTTCCCTAGTGAAATGGCGTAACCCGTGCACTCTGGGAGATCGGCCAATTAATCGTCCGGTGAAGGAACTGTTGTGATTTTTCTTGAATAAATTAGGGTGAAATGAAATAAGTATCTTGCAGAGAGGATTTAAACGGTCTAGTGTTACGTATATGAATAATGTATTATCTAAGTATTACATAAAAAAATTTGTGACCATAATAGGTGTTATTCTGTTTTCCTCTTCGTCGTCCTCCACCTCGCTAAATCCAACCTCCGGGCCAAGGACCCACTCTTCACTACAATATACATATAGCGAAATTAGAGTCTCTGCTAGAGTACGTTTATCTAGGTCAATTACTCACTGGGTTCCCGGACGATGACAAGGAAATTACAGAAGAAAAAAAATGGGTCGGAGTCCATACGGCAGGCATTACCAAATACAGATTGGGAGCTTACCACTGTAGTTGAAAAGAAAAGTGCATTGCATTCTACCGGTGCTAACATATGGGGCCGAAACTTGGAGGTTAACGAAGAAGCTCGAGAACAAGTTAAGGAGCGTGCAAAAAGCCATGGAACTAAAATTGTAGGCCGTACGTGTTGTGGTGCTTCCGCAACATCGCAGAGCGATCTCGGCAGTCAAATAGAGCAATGTACCCCAGAATGCGAAAACCACGGGTAACAGTATGGGGTCATAATGAAGAACAGTTGTTCAAACTTGGTGAAGCCGAGTTTCTTCGCCGCTGGTCTACGCGGTACATAACCGTCTCTCGAAGCAAATTCTTTCTACAGCCAGAATAATGCTCAATTCTGTTGCGTGAGTTGAGACGGTATTTGTATGTCCTCCGGGTATCTTTCATAAATTCGAGGCTCACAATAATGCTTTTGCATGGACGCTGTAATGAGTTTTGTTGTTGCTGTTGTTGTTATGTGGCAAAGCCACTGTCAAGAAGACACCGTCTATTATTTCATTTGCTAATCTGTATTGTTTACATCAAGTATGATGTTTTACATGTGCTGTACCTTATACTGCACTTTTCGTTCATACCACAGTTGTAAGCGTGCCTACGGGTGAATAAATTTCCTTGTCAGTAACATTACGAGACAGGAAGAGAGCACTGTGAATCACAGACCAAACGGCGATAGCCGATATTCTAACTGACATTGAGATAAGTCATGTAATGCGAAGTGTAGATACATATGCGGTGGATCATTAAATTTATTTATTTATTTATTTATTTATTTATTTATTTATTTATTTATTTATTTATTTATTTATTTACCTAACAGGCTCCCGAAGGAGTATTGCGTGAGGGGAGCATACAGGTAATTATCAAAAAGAAAGAAGTACTAAGAAATTATACATTGTTAGCGAGTAAACATGAAAGAACAAATACCTAAGAATATAAATAACGCTATAAATGAAACAAAACGACTGTGTGAAGTAGCAAAAAAGCAGTACCAAGAAATTATACAAATGGTAGCTACTGAAGATGAAAGAACAAGTCTCTAACAATGTTAACGCAATACAAAACAAACATAAAAACGATACAACTTCACTAAAAGTATTTACTTAGGTGCGCAGTATGGTTTAGTTGTGATGAATTATCGAAATAATATGCATAAGCGTACTTTGAAGGATACAGGGTCAAGAATGTCAACTATGTCGTTTGGCAGGTCATTCCAATGCTGAATGCCATGTGGTAACGTGGGAGAATTGAAAGCATTGGTTCAGCAAAAAATACGCTGGAAATTGAGATGATTATGCAGGCCCAAATTTCTTCGCTAGCTCGGGAACTTCGTAAAATCGATTTGTTCGAGTTTTAACTTTATTTACTATATTAAACGCGTCGGTGGTGCCTTTTCTCACCAGGTGCATCGCTTCCCGGTCTGTGATGATGAGTGCATGATGTGATGATGAGTGCATGATGTGATGATGAGTGCATGATGTGATGATGAGTGCATGATGTGCCTGATGCACAGGCACATCATAGATGTGCCTATGCATCAGGCACATCATGCGCTCATCTATCATGCCTGTGCATAGATAGATGATCGTTTGGTATAAACGGCAGTTGGAAGTAGCGTCAGTCTTGTGTTCGTTCCTTTCGTCTAGTCTTCAGGGCCTTCTTATGAAAACGGTCAAGGTGAACCAGTTTGCCCGAACCATGGGTACTGTTGCGTTCTGTTTACTTCGGTTTCACTTTTTACCATGAACCTGTTTATGCAGCACGCATACACTCTCACCAAAAATGAGACAGTCATTTTAATTTGACTTTGGTCCGCAACAAGTTTCTGAGGCGAAACATGGCTGCGCGCGCACACTTCCGATCCGGTGCGAGCAAAGTCGGGATTTTGAAATCGGCTGTGCCTATTACATTTTTTTTTATTCAAGTACCCTAAAGGCCCATACGGGCATTACATAGGGGTGTCGCAATAAATTAGCGATAGATACAAAATACGCATTTAAACAGAAAATTCATGGTAAAATAAAAAGAACACCATCGGAAAAACAGCGAGAAAAACAAAACAAAAAAACAACAGTAAGCACAATACAACGACACATTGAATTACACATTGAAAATTAATTTAATTCAAAATACATATTGAATTAAAATGTGCGGTAAACAAATTCAACGTAACTTGGTCACTTCATACAAGGAAAATGCTTGCTATAAAGGTACACATACCAGCAGATACTGCATGAAACAATGAGATAACGCAACCAGAGAAAATTTTATGCAGCCCAAGGAACTCTGTGCTAATCTACAACAAAGCCATTTGCACAAGGAACATCAAAATATGGTGAGCGAAAAAAGCAAACTAAGAAAAAAGTGCACAGAAACAAAGTGATGCATGTAACGAATGAGCAAGAGAATACTACGTTAGTACGTTAAAGTAGTGTTTAGTTTTGCTGGGACCCGCCGTGGTTGCGCAGTGGCTATGGTGTTGAGCTGCTGAGCACGAGGTCACGGGATCGAATCCAGGCCACGGCGGCCGCTTTTAAATGGGGTGAAGTGCGAAAACACCCGGGCACTTAGATTTAGGTGCACGTTAAAGAGGCCCAGGTGGTTGAAATTCTCGGAGTCCTCCACTATAGCGTGCCCATACTGAGAATGTCGTTTTGGCACGTAAAACCCCATAATTTAATTTCAATTTAAGAATTTCGTGATTGAGGTAATCAACCGCTTTGCTGAAGTCAATGATAATGTCGAGGGTGACATTCTTACCTTCTATAGCTAACACAATACTTTCCTTCAAGGATAAAAGAGCTGTCTCCGTAGATCTTCTTTTTCTAAAGCCAAATTGGGAATTCGCTATGATGTCATGTTTGTCTAGAAATTTTGTTATGCGTGCAAAAATACTTTTTTCTTGTGCTTTGGAAAACATTCGTAGTGCAATTGGCAGTGCAATTGGTAGTGCCTGTAATGGGAGACTTCATTAACATGACCGTGTTTGAATAACACCGATATTCTCGTTTCATACGACCTGGGAAAGCCGCCGACTCTATTGCTAGACTGAATATCTAAACCAACGCACGAGTGAAGGCCAAGTGTTCTAAAACGTATTGTATTGGCTTGATTCGTAAATTAACGATATCTAATGCTTTGCTGTTATTTAAAATTATAATTGCTGTAAACATCTCATATTGATTAGTTCGTTCCGTAAATATGGTATTTGTAATGCTATTATTCCGTGAATAAGCAACTCGGGGGTCCTGGCTGTGCACTATTCCTGTGTTCACGAAGTGTGTATAAAAGTGATCAGCCAGTGTTTTGCCACTAAGTTCACAATTATTATCAGTTATCGACTTCGGTATTTCACTTTTAGCTTCACGACAAAAGACGCTATGTATTGCATTCCAAACAGCATGCGGACGCTTCTTGCTAATTTCAGAAACCACACGTTGAGAGAAATCTATTTTCGCTTGCCTTAGTATTTTATTCAATCAATTTCATTCGGTCTTAAAGTCTTTAAGTTTAATTTCTGATAACGCGTGCAGCAACGTATGATAAAACGGTTTTACCTTTTATCAGCTTGACGTGCTCGTTCATGATCAATGTTTTTCGTATCTTTTTTGAAGTTCTGACCTGTCTGAATGCGAAATGCGCAACGTAAGTGGGCACAAAGGCTTAATTTGCATATCCTTCATATGCGTTTTACATATTTTATTTTATACAATACATTTTATTTACATATTTAACAAATAAAACCACTGCAGCATTGGAAATGTGTTGATAAGTGATTCATTGTGTTCTTTGCTATGCATTGAATACACTACGAAAACAGGATAGTGATCACTAATATCATGGGATATTGTACCCATAGTACGCACAGGTGTATCTGTATATGTGATGAGAAGGTCCAGGGCAGAGGAAGTGGTAGGGGTAACCCTGTTTGGTGTAGTAATCAGATTAGTAAAGCCAGATGAAGTAGTAGGCGGTTTATATCGTGTACATACTTATTATCCTCTAAAATATTTGTTAAAATCACCTCCATAGACAAATAAATAGTTTAGACTAAGCAGAATTCCAAAAGCTTACTCATCATCATCACCATCAGCCTGTTTTACGTCCACTGCAGGACGAAGGCCTCTCCCTGCGATCTCCAATCACCCCTTTACTGCGCCAACCGTTTCCAACTAGCGCCCTCGAATTTCCTAATTTCGTAATTCCACCTTGTCTTCTGCCGTCCTCGACTGAGTTTCCCTTCTCGTGGTACCCATTCTGTAACCCTAATGGTCCAACGGTTATCTAACAGGCGCATTGCACGACCTGCCCAGCTCCATTTTTTCCTCTTGATGTCAATTAGAATCTCGGCTATACCCGCTTGCTCCCTGACCCAAACCGCGCTCTTTCTGTCTCAAAACGTTATGCCTAGCAATCTTCATTCCATCACTCTTTACGCGGTCCTTAACTTGTTCTCAAGCTTCTTTGTCGGTCTACAAGTCTCTGCCCAACATGTCAACACAGGTAAAATGCACTGATTGTATGCCTTCCTTTTCAATGATCATGGTAAGCTTCCAGTCTGGAGCTGACAATGTCTGTCGTATGCGATCCAACCCATTTTTATTCCTCTATGAATTTCCTTCTCATAATCAAGGTTTCCTGTTACCAATTGACGTAGGTAAACGTGCTCCTTCAAAGACTCTAGAGGCTCACTGGCGATCCTAAGCACTTGTTCCCTTGCCCGCATATTTATCATTATCTTTGTCTTCTGCATATTAATCTTCAACCCCACTCTCACACTCCCTCTCTCTGTTAAGGTCCTCAATCATTTGTTGTGATTCGTCTGCATTGTTGCTCAATAGAACAATGTCATTGGCAAACCTAAGGTTGGTGAGATATTCGCCGTCGATTTTTAATCCCAAGCCTTCCCAGTTTAATAGCTCGAATGCTTCTTCTAACGACGTAGTGAATAGCATTGGATAGATTGTGTCTCCCTGTCTGACCCCTTTTTTTAAAGGTATCTTCCTGCTTGTGTAGAATTAAGGTAGCTGGACAGCGTCTTTAGATATTTTCCAAGGTATTTACGTAAGCGTTATGTACTCCTTGATTACGTAATGCCTCTATGACTGCTGGTATCTTTACTGAATCAAGTTCCTTTTCGTAATCTATGAAAGCGTTATATAGAGGCTGATTATACTCTGCGGATTCCTCGGTTACCTGATGAATGACATGAATGTGGTCCATTGTAGAATGTCCCTTGCTGAAGCCAGGCAGTTCCCTTGGTTGACTAGACTCCAGTGGGGCCCTTATTCTATTGGAGGTTGCCTTGGTGAACGTTTTATATAATACTGGGAGTAAGCTAATGGGCCTATAATTTTTCAGTTCTTTAACGTCTCCCTTTTTGTGCACAAGTATAATTTTGGCCTTCTTCCAGTTTTCTGGGACCCTTGCAGTCGATTAGACACTTCGTCTAGAGAGTCGCCAATTTTCTAAACATTATGTCTCCTCCATTTTTGATTAAATGGACTGATATTCCATCTTATCCTGCCGCTCTTCCACGTTTCACGTCTTGCAAGGCCCTTATCACCTCATCGCTAGATATAGGAAGAGTTTCTGCATCCTGTTCATTATTGTTTCTAATTGAGGTATCCTGACTCCTCTCGGTATTGTGAGGGTCAGTATAGAATTCTTCCGCTGCTTTTACTATATCTTCGAGATTCGAGATTGCTGATGATATTACGCTGCTTATATTCAGTACATACATCGTGCTTTGTCCTATGCCACCTTTCCTCCTCAGTGATTTCAGACTGTGTCTTTTTCTTGCGATTTCTTCATTCGTTTCTTCATTCTTTCTTACGTTATAGCTTGGAATATCACGAACTTTCACCTTGTTGATTAGTTTTGACAGTTCCGCGAATTCTATTTTATCTCTTTAGTAGGACACTTTCATTCCTTGTCATTTCTTTATTAGGTCCTTAGCTAATTGGGAAAGCTTGCGTACTGGTTGCCGTGACTCCCACTTCAATTGCTGCCTCTGAAGCCAGCCTAGTTACGGTTTCATTCATTGCTTCTATGTGATCTTCATCTCTTTGTTGCAAGGCAGCATATTTATTTTCAAGTGCCAACAAGAATTAGTCTGCTTTTATCCTCACTGCGTGTAGATTGGCCTGTTTCCTCTTGACCAATTTTCTGTCTCACTTTCTCTCTTCAAAATGAGGTGAACCCTAGACCTCATTTACCTATGATCACTGCACTTTCCCTTACGTAACACTTCTACATTCTGCACTATGCTGGGATCGGCAGAAAGTATGAAATCAATTTCATTCCTTGTTTGACCATTAGGGCTTTTGCAGTTCCACGTTTTGTTCCAACGTTTCGTGAAGAAGGTGTTGATTATTCGCAGCTTATTCCTTTCCGCGAATTCTACATCTCTCCTCCAGTGTTCGTAGAATCCACGCCGTATTTGCCAATTGTTTGTTCACCAGCCTGCTTTCCCCCCCTTTTGCATTGAAGTCATCCGTGACTACAATGTACTGAGTTTGCACTTCTGTCGGGGCTATTTCAACACCTTCATAAAACTTTTCTATTTCTTCATCATTGTGACTGGGGATTGGAGCGTAGGTATGTGCTACCTTTATTCTATACCTCCTATTCAGCTTTATTACAACTAGAGCTACCCTTTCATTAATGCTGTAGAATTCGTCAATGTTGCCCGCTATGTCCTTATGGATTATAAATCCTCCCATTGAACCACCAACGTTTTACAGATGTCGAGCAGAGATCTGAAGCGGGACATTCGAACGTCCTTACGACACTTATAGGAGCCTGTGGATAATTCTTGGATGTCCATGGGATCGTCCCGTGCATGCGAATTGACGTTCGTAGAAACATCTCACCGACGTCATAATGGGATATTCGGACGTCCAAGAGACGTCTAAAAATGATTATTGCATAATAACGAGTACATCCGAAGGACATATTTGTCAGGATGTAGGTCGCTTCTGGGACCTTTTGTGTTACCTATCGTTCAAAGCGCTATTTCGTTGTGTATTTAGGATATCCACAGGAGTGCATACGGGTTATAAATTAAACGAATATGGACGTTACTCATAATACACCCTAGCAGTGTAGCATGCTTGCTGCATTTTGCATACCATTAACAAAGCTTGACGTGATTTTGTGTTAGCCTGTGGGGCACTGATGAAAGGGAACTGGATGGCTCTGGAAAATCCATCCCAGCGGTCCAATAAAGGGACCAAACATTTTTGTCACGTACAAGCGTAAGTACCAGGAGACATATCAGGAATACAGCCCACCGCATCTCAAACCATGCTAAAGAAAGATGCAGTGCAGCTAAGCATTGTGCACATAATTCCCTGCGACGGTAAGCTAATACATTACATACAACTTGAAAAAACTGCACTAAATCAATACATACAGACATGCAAGCTCTACTTCCTTGGGCTAACAGGAACGAAGCTGCAGGACTAAGTTCTGCAGGCTTCTGAATCATTTGACAATCTCATTAAAAATACGGCATTTATTTTGAATAAAACAGTTGCACGAAGATCCCAAGTTCCACTCTCAAATGCACTCATCAGTTCTCAGTAAAGCGCATCAATGCAAGCAAATAAAATTAAATAATTTCGTCATACAAGCTCAGCCGTTAGGAGTTATGTATAATGCACCATGGTTAGTAAATATGCGCATGAATTAAACTATACACAAATGCACTTAGGATAGCAAGAAAATTGAAGAATTCGCAGTGGGGCCACTAGGTAAGTTACCATGAGGCTTGCTATGGGCTCACTTTCGTGGTCGCAGGCATATTAATGCGAAATTTGCTGAACAGTTCAGATATGTTAGCCACTTTAAGTTACCCGTTCCTTTCTCTAGGACATATTTAGTAGTTACACACTCTAGCATGAGTTATGCTAAAGACGCCGCAACCAAATTAGACATTCACGAAATTACTTGAGTTCAGTGGTCATATATGCAGCTGCGTTATGATCATCCATTTATATAGCAAATGCGCTCAGTATCCGCCACAAAGTCTGGGAGAGGTCACCAGAGCAAACATTTACGCTTTCATGTAGTGACGAGAGCACTTCAGTTGAGCTAATATTTTGCAGATGCACCTCAGCCATTAACGAACTTTAAAAGCGCTCAGCAAGAATGGGGGTTACAAAGAAAGTTAGTAGGAGGTCTACTGCAGGCTGGCTCACTTCGTAGCCGATACGCTCTCCAGCATATATGCAATATATGCTGGAAAGTTCACAGCTGTCTTAGCCATGTTACGTTTCGCCTACGACGCGCGGTATGGCCGGCGCGGATGCAACGGACGCCGGGGCTTCGTTCAAAGCGGCAGACATTTTGGCCCGTTCGGCGCCGCCGCTACGCCTCCCCGCCAAGCGCGTCCAGGCATGTTCCAATGCCACGTGTCTTCATGTGCGTGTGTGAGTGTATGTGCATATTGGTGCCCACGCTTGTCGAAGCGCGGCAGCCGGGGAGAGGAGCTCCCCCAATTGTGAAGCGAGGGGTCTGACCGGCGCCGACACGACGTATGCGCCACCTTCTCTTCCCAATGTGCCCGAGCGGCGCCGGCACGACGGCTGCGCCACCTTCTCATCCCATTGTGCCCGAGCTGCAAAGTCACGTGCTCGTTTATAGAGGGGTTCCTTCTTGCCCTCAACTGCGAGAGTATAAAAACAGCTGCCCCCGGACGCCAAGGGGCTCCGATTTCTTCTGTTGAGTAACGTGCTCTCCCGTCTCTCTACTTCGGTCGACCTGACCGCCAACTCTTTGCGATGTTAGAATAAACAAGTTGTTTTGTTGTTACCAGTCGACTCATGCTTTGCCGGGACCTTCGGATGCTTCCAGTTGTGCCCCAGGCCGCCAGGCCAACGCTACCCTTGGGGCTTGCGACCCAGGTGCAACAACGGGCGTCAGCGCCGAGTTCCCAACAACTCGTGCCAGCGGTGCAATTCCAACAACTGTCTGCCAGCGGTGAGATCGCGACAACGGAGGCCAGCAGCGAAGATATGCAGTTGACTGTATGCTGAGCAGCTCAACGACCATCCGGGAGCAGTGCAACGAGCCCTGTGTGATGACTGGTTGCCTGCAGCGGAACGACTGCGCTGAATTCTTGGCTGCGAGGTTTGGTGAGTGCGGGACTTTCTTCTTCTGAGCTTTGCCAGGCTTTTGTTAGTGTCAGAAACAGAGCTGGTAATTGTGGTTGTCGTTGCTGCCGGGTTAGTTTGCGGCAAGACAATAATAGGCAGTAGAGAAAGCAGCATTCGGAGCAGCCATGGATTTGAAGTCGTTGCGCAAACCGAAATTGCTGGAGCTTGCAAGAGAGTTGGGTCTGGATGTCTCGGACAAACTCAGAAAACCAGAACTGCTAAGGGCTATTCTTGAGTTAGAAGCTGAGGATGACGAGCTGTCGGAATGCCTTGAGACCATTGAGGAGAGGGAGACGGCAAAAAGACAGGAGCGCGAAATTAAAGAACAGAAAGAAAAAGAAGAGCGTGAACGTAAAGAACAGAAAGAGCGAGAGCAACAAGAGCGCGACCACGCTTTGGAAATGAAGCGTCTTGAGGTAGAGATGGAACACGCTCGTAATAGAAGTCAGGCACACGGTGCAGGAGAACGAGTATTGTTCAAAATGACTGACCTGATGCGGCCGTTTAAGCTTGGAGAGGACATTGGTTTGTTCCTGGTTAACTTTGAGCGAACGTGCGAGAAGCAGGGGTTCTCTCGGGAAACGTGGCCACAGCGCTTGCTCACTTTGTTACCCGGCGAGGCGGCCGACGTAGTCGCTCGCTTGAATAGAGAGGAGGCAGACGATTTCGACAAAGTGAAATCGAGTCTGCTAAAAAAGTACAGGCTGTCAGCGGAGGCTTTCCGTCGGAAGTTTCGGGAAAATGAGAAAGGCAAAAGTGAGTCATATACAGAGTTTGCCTACAGGCTTATGTCAAACATGCAGGAGTGGCTCAAAGAAGAGAAAGCGTTTGGTGACCACGAGAAAGTTCTGCAGTGTTTCGGGCTAGAACAGTTTTGTAGTCGGTTACCTGAGAACGTGCGGTACTGTGTCTTGGATAGGCCAGACGTTTGTACGGTTGCTAAAGCCGCTGAGCTAGCCGAGGAGTTTGTGACGCGTCGGGCTCGCGGAGCTAAGGACGGTCAAAAGGGTGAATTTGGCTCGAAGTTTGAGAGGCCAAAGTTCACACCCATGAGAGCAAAGGGGAACACACGTAGTGCGGATGCGAGTGAAAGCAGTGCGACCGAACCTAAGGAGTCGGCGGCAGCCGAAGCCGAACGCAGAAAGCGGTTCGAGACGAGGCAAGCGCGCGTTTGTTATACGTGCCAGAAGCCGGGTCACTTTTCGGCGCAGTGTCCGGACAGAAAGCGGTTCGAGATGAGGCAAGCGCGCGTGTGTTATACGTGCCAGAAGCCGGGTCACTTTTCGGCGCAATGTCCGGAAACAAAAACAAAAGTTGTCTTTTTGTCAATATGCAGCACTGACGAGAACATGAAGCTTCTCGAGCCTTACATGCGAGACCTCCTCGTGAACGGGAAAGAGTGCCGAGTGCTTCGCGATTCCGCAGCTACGATGGATGTAGTTCACCCCTCCTACGTAGAACCCGATATGTTCACGGGCGAGTGCGCATGGATCAAGCAAGCCGTGGAAGCTCATAGCGTGTGTCTGCCCGTAGCAAAAGTGCTTATTGAAGGACCTTTCGGAGCGCTTGAGACGGAGGCGGCAGTGTCATCTATGCTGCCCCCCCAGTACCCGTACCTATTTTCAAACAGGTCCGATCACCTCCTGCGCGAGAAGGGGCTTTTGTTTGGTGAGGCTAGCGTTCAGGCCTTAACCAGATCGAAGGTTCGGGAGCTCGCTGCAAAGGCGGTAGTTGCGGGGCCGACGTTATCAAACAATGAAAAAGGGTCAGAGGCGCAGCAAGCTGATATTCAGAGCACGCCCGAACTGAATAAAATTGAGCCTGTAACGTTAAAGGCACCAGATACTGGAGAGGAAATTCCCGATGCGGGAAAGTTAGAAGAGCTATCTGCAGATTTGCTCATCGCGCCTACGTCAGACGGACTTGATAGGTTGCTAAAAGTCAGCCGGTCGGCTTTGATAGCCGAGCAAAAGAAGGATGGCAGCCTACAAAACGTGCGCTGCAATGTCAAGGAAGGTATCGCCAGGAAAAATGCACGTTTTGTGGAAAGAGGTGGAGTCCTGTACCGGAAGTATCTAGACCGCAGGGGAGTGGAATTCGATCAGCTGATCGTTAATCAATGCTACCGTCAGGATCTGTTGCGCTTGTCGCACGGGGGTTCGTGGTCCGGACACCTAGGAGTTAAGAAAACTAAGGACCGTCTCTTGCAAGAGTACTATTGGCCAGGGTGTTTTCGGGACGCAGACCATTTCGTGAGGACATGTGACACCTGTCAGCGGGTGAGCAAACCAGGGGACAAATCGAGGGCGCCGTTGAAATTGGTACCTATCATTACGGAGCCTTTTAGACGGCTCGTTATTGATACAGTGGGACCTCTGCCGGTAACAGCCACGGGGTACAGACACATTTTCACTGTGATCTGCCCAGCGACAAAGTTCCCTGAAGCAGTGCCGCTTAAAGAACTCAGCTCAGTTGAGATAGTCAATGCACTACTGTCCATATTTGCGCGAGTTGGTTTTCCTGCGGAAATCCAATCAGATCAGGGCACAGTGTTTACTAGCGCTTTGACGACAACTTTTCTCGAAAGGTGTGGGGTAAAGCTGTTACACAGCTCAGTGTACCACCTACAGTCGAATTCCGTTGAGAAGCTCCACTCCGTCATGAAGCGCGTGTTGAGAGCATTGTGTTTTGAACATCAAACTGACTGGGAGCTGTGTCTGCCTGGGGTGATGTTTGCATTAAGGACCGCGCCGCATGCGGCTACGGGGTTTTCGCCAGCTGAGCTGGTGTACGGTCGCTCGCTGCGATCTCCGCTTCGCATGCTTCGAGACTCGTGGGAAGGCAGGGGCGACGACCCAGTCGTGGTGGAGTACGAGCTTAAGCTCCTCGAACTCTTAAGAAGGGCACAGGAGTTGTCAGGTGAAGCAATGGCAAAGGCCCAGCAGAGGGCCAAGGTTTATTATGATCGGAGCGCCAGGGCCCGTCGTTTTGAGGTGGGCGATGAGGTCATGATATTGCGCACATCGCTAAACAACAAACTAGACGTGCAGTGGGAGGGCCCAGCACGAATTGTTCAGAAACTGTCGGACGTTAACTACGTGGTGAGTTTGCCAGGAAAGCGAAAAGCACAGCAAGTTTACCACTGTAATCTGCTCAAACCTTATAGACAAAGGGAAGCAGTAGTGTGTATGATGGTAAACGTTCCTGAAGAGCTTCCGGTCGAGCTTCCGGGACTAGGCTCAGTGACGAACAGGGAAGACACCGGTCAAGTCATTAGTGACCTTATCAGTAAAGCCCCGCTGTCGCCTGAGCAGAAAACCGAACTACACCAGCTCTTACAGGAGTTTCAAGGTCTGTTCTCTGAGAGGCCTGGTAGGACTTCTGTACTTACTCATGATATAGAACTTACCTCCCCAGAGCCAGTACGATCCAAGGCGTATCCGGTGTCACCCCGCCAGAGCGATATTATGGAGGCTGAGGTAAAGAAAATGCTACAGCTCGGTGTTATTGAAGGAGGTGAGAGTGATTATACCTCCCCTTTGATTTTAGTTGAAGTACCGGGCAAGGAACCTCGTCCTTGCGTCGACTACCGCAGGCTTAATTCCATCACTAAGGATCAAATTTATCCGATCCCTAACATCGAGGAGCGCCTTGAGAAAGTTAGTAGCGCTCAGTTTATTTCCACCCTAGATCTTGTCAGGGGTTATTGGCAGGTTCCACTTACAGAAGAGGCTAGTAGGTATGCGGCGTTCATTTCACCAATGGGAACATTCCGTCCTAAAGTGTTGAGTTTTGGTTTGAAGAACGCGCCATACTGCTTTTCAAGCCTCATGGATAAAGTGTTGCGGGGACAGCAAGAATTCGCTTTACCGTATTTAGACGACGTAGCGATATTCTCCGCATCCTGGTCTGAGCATATGGCACACTTGCGGGCAGTGCTAACCCGCCTGCGCGAAGCGGGCTTGACAGTCAAGGCTCCTAAGTGCCAGTTAGCACAGGCCGAGGTTGTCTACCTCGGTCACGTGATTGGTCAGGGTCGTCGCCGCCCCTCTGAAATAAAGGTGGCCGCTGTGCGAGACTTCCCGCAACCGCGCACGAAGACCGATATTCGGTCGTTCTTAGGTGTCGCCGGCTACTATCAGAGGTACATCCCCAGGTACTCTGATATCGCGGCTCCCCTGACGGATGCTCTAAGAAAAACAGAGCCCCAAACAGTCGTATGGGACAAGACAAAGGAAAGAGCTTTTAGCGCCCTAAAGAGTGCCCTAACAAGCCAGCCGGTGCTACGATCGCCAGACTATACAAAAGGGTTCGTTGTTCAATGCGATGCTAGTGAGCGAGGCATGGGCGTTGTACTGTGCCAACGGGAAAATGGAGAAGTAGAACACCCCGTCCTGTATGCTAGTCGTAAGCTGCCCAGTCGTGAGCAGGCGTATAGCGCCACCGAGAAAGAGTGTGCGTGTCTCGTGTGGGCCGTTCAGAAATTGTCATGCTATCTAGCCGGCTCAAGGTTTATCATTGAGACGGATCACTGCCCTCTCCAATGGCTGCAGACCATCTCTCCCAAAAATGGCCGCCTCCTGCGCTGGAGCCTCGCTTTGCAACAATATTCCTTTGAGGTGCGTTACAAAAAGGGGAGTCTCAACGGTAACGCCGATGGCTTAAGTCGAAGCCCCTAACGTAGGAATCAGCCTCAAAATTGTTTGTTACTGATGTTTTTCTTCCTGAGGCAGGATTTTTAACATATTGCTTTTGTTTAGTGTTTCAAAGTGATGATGTGCTTTCTAGTGCAATTTCCAATTTGTGGACGCGTTCTGAGTGCTGCTAGACTACTGTAAGGAACTAGGCAGTGGTATAAAAGGGGAAAGAGCCTGGCAGGGCTTAGTGAGGGTTGTGCCGTGCTTGCTGACTGAGCGGTTGAGTTTCAGCGTAGTTCTAACGCTTGCCGGGAACGAGAACAAAAATGTGAACTCTCCCGAAGTCACTTTGCAGTGTCCTGTGCGAACCTGAACGAGAGAACGATGCCTTCTCTGTGCGCTGCGCTCAAGAAACGTCGAGGGACGCCCGACTTCGGTTATGAGCATCATCGAGCGACATCCCTCCGGACAGCGGATGCAGTCCCCTGACCATCGGGATCTCCTTCCCCCGGCGGGGCGGTCTGTTACGTTTCGCCTACGACGCGCGGTATAGCCGGCGCGGATGCAACGGACGCCGGGGCTTCGTTCAAAGCGGCAGACATTTTGGCCCGTTCGGCGCCGCCGCTACGCCTCCCCGCCAAGCGCGTCCAGGCATGTTCCAATGCCACGTGTCTTCATGTGCGTGTGTGAGTGTATGTGCATATTGGTGCCCACGCTTGTCGAAGCGCGGCAGCCGGGGAGAGGAGCTCCCCCAATTGTGAAGCGAGGGGTCTGACCGGCGCCGACACGACGTATGCGCCACCTTCTCTTCCCATTGGGCCCGAGCGGCGCCGGCACGACGGCTGCGCCACCTTCTCATCCCATTGTGCCCGAGCGGCACAGTCACGTGCTCGTTTATAGAGGGGTTCCTTCTTGCCCTCAACTGCGAGAGTATAAAAGCAGCTGCCCCCGGACGCCAAGGGGCTCCGATTTCTTCTGTTGAGTAACGTGCTCTCCCGTCTCTCTACTTCGGTCGACCTGACCGCCAACTCTTTGCGATGTTAGAATAAACAAGTTGTTTTGTTGTTACCAGTCGACTCATGCTTTGCCGGGACCTTCGGATGCTTCCAGTTGTGCCCCAGGCCGCCAGGCCAACGCTACCCTTGGGGCTTGCGACCCAGGTGCAACAACGGGCGTCAGTGCCGAGTTCCCAACAACTCGTGCCAGCGGTGCGATTCCAACAGCCATGAAGGAAGCCTACTCCAGACTTTCTGTGGGCCTGCTCCAGTGGCGGCACACAGTAAAATTACTATAGGTTTGCCAGATGCACTGGGCATTAATAATATTACTAAAGGATCACTTGAGCAGTTGTAGACACAATTATTACTGGAAAGTTCACAGGTGCAGAAGCATTTGCAAGGCACTTGCTTCGCACAAAACTACATTTATATTGTAAGTACTAGAAGTTACAAGATACTTGCTGTACTTCAGTGGTCACAAACACAGGTGGCCTTCGAAGGTCTAAAAACAAGTAAACAGACTGAATGCGACCTTTCCGTGGTCGCAGCCAAATATTTCTGAAGCCGTCACAGGTACCTTGGGGACTACACAATTAACTAAAGGCTTGCAGCATGCTCGTTTCAGAAGTCATAGACAGAAAAATGCGTTGTAGAAGTTCAGCTGTACCAAAAGTTAACACGAGGATTTGTGTGGGCTTGCTTCAGCAGTTACACACAAACACAAGTTCATCGTAAAAATTCACGGGTATTGGACAGCCTCGATGCAAGTTTCCCGCCGCCGAGTGTGGCTGTTCTTCCATGGCAGCAGATACAGACACTTCTGAAAATATCACAGGTATCTTGGCGACTAAACATTTTACTGAGGCTCACTGCATGCTGGCTTCAGCGGTCGCATACATTTACGCTGCAGTTCAAATGTACTAAGAAATTTAGTCGGACATTTCTGTGGGCTTGCATTAAAACTCACAGAGAAAGATCTTAACCCAGAGTTTACAGGTACGTTGGCCCATAAGGAAGTTACAACTCGCTGGGTGCAGCCTTTCGTTCATGGTTGCAGATGTAGAACCGAAGAGATCACGGGTACGCTACACAATTTACTAGTCATCCTGCAGAATCAGTTCCAGTAGCCGCAAACGCGAAAATGCACTGTGAAGATCAGAGGTACTAATAAAGTTAGCAGGTTTCTGTGGGCTTGTTTTTGTGCTGATCATAACGAAGAATGATCTCGACCCAAAGGGACACCAGGCTCGTGGTAGGAACACAGCATGGCTGTAAAGTAGGCAATAAAAACGTGTTAGAAATATGTACGAAAATTACTATCAACCATGTGCATGTTAACAACCTTCACTTTTAACATCAATCTGCTGGTTCTGATAGCAACTTCGCTTGCTTGTGACTTTATACAAGCTTCCTGAACTACTGCCATCAAAAAAGAAGTTGTAATAATTTCAACTCTGTACACAGATAACAGGAATTCTCCTAGTCTCTACGTCAGCATATCTTTGTCAAACGAGCGGATAAGAGTAAAAAATGTCGCAATTTCACTCGAAAAGCAAAGCAGCGCTTGCGACAGCAAATTACCTGACAGCTATAATTAAGCAGCTCTACGTGTCATCGCCAGTGTACATTACAGCAAACCTTCGCTTCCTTGTTAAATTAACAAACTTCTTGTCGTGCCCAAAGCCAAACATGAACACATCTCACTGACGTTAAACTCGCTGTAGGAACACTGGTGTGATGAAGCGAAGCAGCAGCGACAAGGGATCGCTTCTTGCTGCTTCCAGTCACAATGCGTTTCCAGAGTCAAGTTTACGCAACCTTCGACACTACAGCTGCGCGGGAACAGCGCCCACGAAGCAACAACTTACCGCAGCACCCTTGTAATATTGTCCAGTGTGTTGGGCACATATGCCAGCACATACGCTGGCCCAAGTGAAAGAAATACGAGAGGAAAGAAAACTGAAGCAGCTGGTTCGGTCAGCCGCCCTGTGTGAGAAGTGATGCCAATGAAATACAAATGCCTACAGTAGTTCCGTTATTCGTCCTTCTGCAGTTTTACGCTTCCTCTTGCACTCACCGTTACGCAAAGAAAATTCAAACAATAGATGAAGCTTAAGCGACGTGGTAAATTACCTGACAGAAATTTAATTAACAGTCAACAGAGACAAATGTTCTCCATTAATAAAAAATTAAATTACGGGGTTTTAAGTGCCAAAAACACGATCTGAATATGAGACACGCCATAGTGGAGGACTCCGGAATAATTTGGACCACCTAGGGTTCTCAACGTGCACTTAATTCTAGGCACACTGGCGTTTTCGCGATTCGCCCCCCCCCCCACCCCATCTAAATGCGGGCGCCGTGGCGGGGACTCCATTACTAAAGATACATCGCAGGGGAAGGTGTCCATGAAAGCCTGTAGACTCAGTTACCTGGAAAGTAGAACCACAAGAACAGTTACTTCATCCTCAGAAGCTTTAGATCATAGCTCAAATATTCTTTGTGCTTGGCGACTTTTCTTATTCAACTTATCTCCTTTTTTATGGGGTCATGCTTTTGTATTTTAACAAGCAGCAAGCTGGTCACTATAGGAAAATAAATTCACTTAACTGAGGGTGTGGCGTATATTATTATTTTTGCCTTCTTGGCATTATAGTTCTCCATTGCAGGCGTTACTGCAGGGAGTATAATTCGCGAAACAACAGACTTATGGAACCACTCTCTAAATTATGAAATCAATTTCACTTCAAAAACGAGCAATATTAGTAGACAGAACATTCAAACCTTTCTTTACATGGTATAATGGCCAAAGACATCACCCTAAAAGAAATTTCACGAATTTTGTATTGATTATATTCTTTTTGCGAGCCATCGTTTGGTTACCTAGACTAGATATACCTACTACTTTCTCTCAATGCCACATTGATAGTAATGTATCTATATTCCTTAGCGGCTGCAGGTCAAGCTGCAGGCGAGAGGTGCTGGGATTGACGTCACAAAAGAAAAAATATATAGATGGTGGCGTAGAGATCCACACAAGACAAAGAAAAAAAGCGTGCCAGTATACAGTATACGCTCGTCGACAATTGTTTTCGCAATCTTGACGAGGTACGACTCTTGCACGGGGGTGGACCATTGTGGTCCAATTCTTTCTCGCCGTGCGTAATATTATTCATTGATTTGTGCAAAAAGAACAAACGGTGTCGTTTTCATGCCGCATATATTTGTTCGCGCAAGCTATTCACGCAGCTGGTGCCCGTCTATAGTTATCAGTACTGTCGTTGTCACACCTGCTCACTCGTGGATACAGTCGCTCTCAGTGCCCTTTATGACGTCAGATCTTATTGTGACGCCAACGCTTTCCAAAACGATGTCCGAAGACCGTGCACGCCACGCGCTCAGATTCCAAGTGACGCACACATGCTGTGACGCTCCACACAGCCTGAAAATTTTTATTTCAGCATTTTCTTTCGAATTTCGGGCTGGGCGGGGAGGGAATCCTTACATAAACGCGTCCATTAGCCGAGTATATATGGTATTTTAACCTCCTAGGTGGCGCGGTCGATTTACAAATATTTTTTTACAACCCTACTACGTTAATTATATTTACCTACCGTAGGAGTATCTCTTTACGTTATGCTTAATTAATATCTGCGCATGCGTGAGCTCTCAGCACAGTCCAGAGCTAATCACTTTGAAACATCTAAAGATGCAATGCTTGAACCTCGTTCTAACGAAACGGGATATATAAAGAAATTATTCATAGATCCAAGTAAATGCAATTTCCCTCGAAATGTCCATATAGGCCCATGTGCTTATAACTTCATTTTAACGAAGTAAAGTTGTTCTGGCAATGAATATAACGAACTAGATTCGTCTTCGAAACCAAGAATACCGACTGTTGCGGACCGAGCACATCGCTTTCCGCCGGGTTCCGCACTCGTCCGGCGCAGCGGACTAACACTGTCGCGTCGAGTACGCCGTCGAGCAACACTGGTCTTTCTCAATGCCGCGCGTAAACTCTTAAAACGGTTGCACCCTTTGGGGTGTATATTTGCCCCACAACAATAATTGTCATCTGCCTTGCTTGCGTTTCCTTTCTACAAAACTCTGCGCTGGCTACTTTCCTGTCGGGAATGCTGTGTCGCACTGTCAACGTGCAAACCATTCGTGATTGGGAAATACCAGTTCGCGGTGTTAAAGAAAGGAAACGCGGTCAACACAGATGACTATTGTTGTTGTGGGTCAAGATAAGCCCCAAAGGGTGTAAACATTTTTAGAAGTGTGAGCTCTTAAAAAAAGTTTACTCCCTTTGGGTTGTATTTTGTCCCCAAACAATAGTCGTCATCTGTTTTGCCCGAGTTTCACTTCTTTAACGCTGCGAGCCCGTACTTCCTAGTCCCGAACGGCTTGCGCGTTATACACTTCACACAGCATTTTCGACAGGAAAGTAGCCAGCGCAGAGTTTTGAATAGAGTAAACGCAAGCAAGACAGATGACGATTATTGTTGTGGGACAAGATAAGCCCCAAGGGGGTAAACTTCTTTTAGAGTATACCCGCTCTAAAAAAAGTTAACACATTTTGGGGTGTATATTTTCCACACAACAATACTCGTCATCTGTCTTGCCCGCATTTCCTTTCTTGAAAACGCTGCGCTCGTTACTTTCCTGTCGAGAATGCCCTGTCTGCTGATAACGCGCATGGCGTTCGTGATTTGGAAGTACCGGGCTCGCAGCGTTAAAGAAAGGAAATGAGGGCAAAACAGATGACGATTATTGTTTGGGGACAAAATACAATCCAAAAGGTGTAGAGAGAGAGAAAAAAAAAAGTAAAGGCAGGGAGGGGGATAACGATGCTTTTCAGTCTTCCTTTATTCCCCGTGTTGTTCGCGAGTGGAATAACCTAGATGCATCTATAGCTAGCACAGTATCGCAGTCGAATTTTGTTAAGTTATTAGCCGATGAAATAATTAGTTAGGAAAGAATAGTTTTTATACACATATAATCGTCAGAATTACAATTTTCTGAGGTATAATTACCTCCTTTGTTTCTTTCTTTTTATAACATTGTAATAATCTTTACGTACATGTAACCTGATGTGTACTATTTATTTCAGTTGCTCTTGTTATTCATATTATTAGTGTTGTAAAATTATGCATTGAACCTGTTTGATGTATTTCCATTTCCATGTTCTGATGTTCTTACCATTCAGTATATAAAACCTACATTGTATGTAGGTTTTATATAAAACCTACATAGTCTCGATATGACTGGCAGTATTGTAAATAAATAAATAAATAAATTAGAACATCGGGTATCCCTGTTTGCTCTCTGATCCACAGCGCTCTCTTCCTGTCTCTTAAGGTTATTTGTGCAGTCCTTAACTTGTTTTCGAGCTTCTTTGTAAGCCTCCAAGTTTCTGCCCCATAGGTTAGCACCGCAGAATTCACTGATTGTACACCTTTCTTTTTAGTTATAATGGTAAGCTTCCAGTCAGAATCTGACAATGTCTGCCGAATGCGCCCCAAACCATTTCTATTCTTCTGTACATTTCCTTGTCATGATCAGGGTCCCCTGTGAGTACTTAGCCTAGGTAAACGTACTCCTTCACAGACTCTAAAGGTTGACTGGTGATCCTCAAATCTTGTTTCCTTGCCCGATTGATCGCTATCTTTGTTTTCTGCATATTAATCTTCAACCCGAGTCTTATACTCTCTCTGTTGAGGTCCTCAATCATTTGTTCTAACTCGCCCCCAGTGTTTCTGAACAGGACATTCTCATCTGCAAATCGAGGGTTGCTGAGATATTCGCTGTTGATCATTAGTCCCAGTTTAATAGCTTAATTATTTCTTCCAAGCACGCAGTGAATACGTTGAAAAGATTGTGTCTACTTGTCTGACCCCTTTCGTTATAGCTATCTTCCTACTTTTCTTGTGAAGAATCAAGGTAGCTGTGGAACCTCTGTACATACTTTTCAAGATATTTACGTAAGCGCCCTGTACTCCTTGATTACGTAATGCATCTATGACTGCTGGTATCCCTACTGTATCAAATGCCTTTTCGTAATCCATGAAAGCCATATAGACATGCTGATTGTACTCTGCGAACTTCTCGATTACCTGATTTATGACGTAGAGGTGATCAATTGTAGAGTATCCCTTCCTGAAACCAGCCTGTTCCCTTGGTTGAATTAAGTCCGGTCTTACCCATTCCATTGGAGAATATCTTGGTGAATATTTTATATAATGGAGTACGTAACCTAATGGGCCGATAATTTTTCAATTCTGTAACATCTCCATCTATTTGTGGATTTGTATAATGTTAGCATTCAGTTTTCTGGGACCCTTGAAATCAATAGACAGTTCGTATAATGGGCCGCCACTTTTTCCGGCATTATGTCTTCTCCATCTTTCATTAAATCGACAGGTATTCCATTTTCGCTAGCCTCTTTCCCCCCTTTATGTCTTGCAAGGCTTGCAACTTCGAATGGAGGTATCGTGGCTGCTTTGGGTACTCTACAGCTCAGTATAGAATTATTTCACTGCTTTTACTACATCTTCGAGATTGCTGGTTACATTACCCTGCTTATCTTTCAGTGCATACATCTTGGCTTGTCCTATGGAAAGTTTCCTTTTCACGGATTCCATGCTACGTCCATTTCTTACTGCTTCCTCAGTCTTTCTCCCATTATAATTTCGAATATCCCTTATTTTTTGCTTGTTGGGCAGTTTTCGCAGTTCCAAGAATTCTATCTGATATTTTAACTTCGACACTTTTATTCATTATCGTTTCCTGATTACGTCCTTTGCTACACGGGAGAGCTTACCTACTCGTTGCCTTGGTGCCTTACCTCCCACTTCAAATACTGCTTCTGAAGTCAGCCTAGTTACGGTTTCATTCATTGCCTCTATGTCATATTCATCTCTCTGTTTTAAGGCTGCATTTTTGTTTGCAAGTGTCAACATGAATTGGTCTGCTTTTGCACTTACTGCGTCTAGGTTGGCCTGTTTCTTCTTGAGCCCTGTTACTCTTTCTTTCTTCAAATTGAGGTGAATCCTAGCCCTCCTTAACCTATGATCACTGCGCTTTAGCCCACCTAAAACTTGTACATCCTACACTATGCTGGGACCGGCAGAAGATATGAAATCAATTGCATTACCTTCTTCACCAGTAAGGGTTTTTCAAGTCCACTTTTTGTTCCAATGCCTCCTAAAGGAGGTGTTCATTATTCGTAGCTTATTCCTTTCTGCGAATTGCACCAATATCTCTCCTCGAGTGTTCCTAGAATTCACGCTGTATTTGCGTATTGCTTCTTCACCAGCCTGTTTTTTCCCGACTTTAAAGTTGCCCATGACAGCATTATACTTAGTGTGCACTTTTCGCATCGCTAATTCAACTTCTTTATAAAACTGTTCTATTTCTTCATCGTTGTGACTGGAGGCTGGAGTGTAGGTTTGTACTACCTTTATTCTATACCTCCTATTCAGCTTTATTATGATTACTGTTTCCCTCTCATTAATGCTGTAGAATTCGTCAACGTTGTCCGCTATGTCCTTATGGATTAGGAATCCTACTCCGAATTACTTCTTATCTGGTAGTCCTCTATAGCAGAGGAAGTGGTCATTTGTCAACAGTGTATCATCATCATCATCAGCAGCAGCAGCAGCAGCCTGTTTTATACCCACTGCAGGACGAAGGCCTCTCCCTGCGGTCTCCAATTCCCCTTGTCTTGTGTCAACCGATTCCAACTTGCGCCCGCGAATTTCCAAATTTCATCGCTCCACCTAGTCATTTGGCATCCTCGACTGCATTTCCCTTTTCTTGGTACCCATTCTGTAACCCCAATTGTCCAGCGGTTATCTCACCGGCGCATTACATGACCTACCCAGCTCCATTTTTTTATATTAAGGTCAATTAGATCAACGTTTATAATCGTTTGCTCTCTGATCCAAACCACTCTCTTTCTGTCTCTTAACATTATGCTTAGCAATCTTCATTCCATCGTTCTTTGCGCGGTCCTTGTACTCAAGCTTCTTTGTCAGACTCCAAGTCTCTGCCCCATATGTCAGCACTAGTAAAATGCACTGATTTACACCATCCTTTTCAATTATAATGGTAAGCTTCCAGTCAGGAGCTACCAACGCCTGCCGTATGCGATCCAACCCATTTCTTATTCTTCTATGAATTTCCTTCTCATGGTCAGGGTTCCCTGTGATCAATTGACCTAGATAAACCTACTCCTTCACAGACTCTAGAGGCTGACTCTTGTTACTTTTCCCGACTATTCATCATTATCTTTGTCTTCTGCATATCAATCTTCAACCCCACTTTTACACTCTCTCTGTTAAGATCCTCAATCATTTGTCTACACTCATAAGCCTCACCAGTTCTTCTAACATCACTAGGAGCCAAGATATCCCAAACAATGCCTGACAGTTCCTCAAAGAAACCAGCTAGGCTAGCTTCACTCGAGAGAGTTCGGGTGTTGAACGTTGTCAGCGCCAGTTTCCATTGGCGGCCTGTCCGGGTCCAGAGATTCTTAGCACCGCGCTTCAACGAACCTCTTTCAAGCCGACATGGGCCACTGCAGATGCGCGACTGATTAGATACCGCGGTTCGAAGAAACTCTTTGTCGCCGACCTAAAGCAGTGGGTATGGGCCGCTCGGTCTGTGCTTGTCTTCAAAGAACATCGTTGATGTCAACTTGGGTCGCTGGGTATGTTCCAATAGCTGTGTGCCGCACTTAAATGAACGTAGCAACGTTGTAAAGTCGGTTCTTCTTCTGACTTATCCCTTTTTTTGTTGGAACGTGAAGTTTCTCGGGTGATCATCGGTAGTGATGCTGAAACGCAGACAGGAAGCGGTGTAGAATAGATGGATAAGAAATGCTGATAGGCAAACGTTTCTATTCAAGTGCACGACATGTAAAGCAAATGCATTGCAACATGAACAATAGAGCAAGTAGTGTCTCACACTTCGACTGTATCAATGGCTGTTAGAGTCCACACTACCGTATGATGTCGGGCTGTTCTGGGTGTGCGCGCCGGTCTGTGGTCATGGCTGGTTGGCGCGCACTACACTTTCAGTGTAATGTTGTAATATTTGCATTTAGATGGTATCAGTTACAATTATTGCTCTCTAGTTTCTTTTGACTAGCTTGTTTGTATCTCATTTCTCTCCAAGAAGGCGAACATATATATAAATGGTGCTAGTTGGTTCATTTTCATATTATTTAGGTACGAGCTTAATTGAAAACACTACACGAAGTGGCAAGACAAACTGGTAGGGCAGCTTGTGTTTGTCCTTTCAACTTGCGTTTACGTCTTATTTCTTCGTGTAGTGGTCTTAAATCCGCGGGTTCCTAAAACAAATCCTGAAGGACACCTTTATATTTGTTTAAGATATATTTCGCCTGTTGCTGTAAGCCAAATACAGCGATGCGCTTATTTTCCCAATTTAGAAGAAATCGTCGACCCCTACTGTCCTTTTGTTTCTTGATATTCTTTAGAATTCGAAACTTCACAGGTTAATGTCACAAATTGATATCTAAGTACGTGAGGGGAAGAAATGACTTTTTTTCGCGCCAACTCAACCAAATTATATTAAGTTTATTGCTCTTCAAATAAAAAATTTTACTTTGCAGGCTGCTGAATCCCCATTTCCTGTTTAGCTAATGCTTTCGAGATGTTCTGAAGAATACAGCATTTTAAAGGTGTGGTGCATGAGTAAACTCCGTCCCTCGCCTATTTACCAACGATATCACAATTCTGTAAACTGTATCTATTGGGACACCTTATGCGGACAAACTAACAATAGCGATATACTGTGTAATACTCTAAATCCCCCAATCGTTTACAAAGGAGGCATTCGAAACACTTATTTCTCCCTGGTTGTAATAAAAGGCCAACGTCATCCTTGTCGCTTTAGACTCTTTAACAGCTACACAGCAACACAATTATATCTGGTTCTAGTGCAGAGTTGCACTCTCAGCTTCTCTCCTTTCTTCTTGGTTTTGCTAACTTGCGACTATCTCTGCATAACAAATTGTGGGCTAAATAGAAATTTCACTTCAAACTCTAAGCAAAATATGCTTGTTATTTCAAATACAACTGTCCAATTCTGAAGTATTACGTGCCACAACCACAATGTAATTGTGAGCCACGCAGCAGCGGGCAGACTTCAGAATAATTCGTCCACTTGGGGTTAATCAACGTGTACCCAGTGCGCGGTACACTGACATTCTTGCATTTAGTCTCCATCGAAATGCGGCAGCCACGGCCGGGTTTTGATCCCGCACCCTTGGGCTTATAATTTCATATGGTTTTTCGGATCTTCACGACGATAATACGGACTGTGTGTAAACAAGGCAGGAAGTGATTCGGGTTAGTTGTTCTTTCATGCTGCAATTCTTAGAAGCGCTATTTAAAAAGGCAAGGACGGACATAACCTACGACAACACACGGCGCTATAATTTGTTGTCGTGTGTTTTACGAGGCGGCATCATTGAGATTGGCTCTGTCTTGAAGAAAATCATTCATGTGCATCCCAACACTGCCCTTTCGCTACAGTCTGCCTGCGCAGCAGTGCAGCGCTTTCAGTGTTCTATCGACTTTCGAAATATTTACAGGAAGAATTCTTTCCTGTACGAGTGAAGCATCTTCTGCGAATAGCCCTTGTATTCAAATCGCGTCAGAACGGTGACCTTCGAACAGGGCTTTTTTTTTATTTTGGCACGTGCATTGTTCAAACTGCGCGCGGTGGCGACACCCTTTATGCTATAGAATTTCTTATGATTACTAGAGGCAACTGTGGCGCTAGTGACTGCGCGCGCTGCAAGCAGGCCAGTGCAGCCAGCAGGGTGTCACGTTGTGAATGGTCATGATGGGTACTACATGGATGTGCCTAATATTCGTCCTTCCTGCTTTAAATGGATTCGGGACTTTGCAAAGAGGTCGTGTTTTAGAATGCACTTTCGTATATATAATTTATATATAAATAAGTAAACGTTATTAACATTTTCCGACGTCAGCATTCGAGTGCAGGACCTCTAAGCACAGAAGTCCGATATCGAAACTATTATGCAACGGACGCATGAACAAGAGGAACCACTACATTTCGCGGCGATTATGTGTGCTTGCGGAGTCCTATTGCGTTTGGCAGGCATTCTCAGCTCATGAACAGCAGGCTGCCATTATCCCTCAAGAAAAAAGCGTATACCCAGCTGTGTCTTACCAGTACTCACGTACGGGGCAGAAACCTGGAGGCTTACGAAAAGGGTTCTACTAAAATTATGGACGACGCAACAAGCTACGGAAAGAAGAATGATAGGTGTAACGTTAAGGGATAAGAAAAGAGCAGATTGGGTGAGGGAACAAAAGCGAGTTAATGAGATCTTAGTTCAAATCAAGAAAAAGAAATGGGGAGGGGGGGGCATGGGCAGGACAAGTAATGAGTAGGGAAGATAACCGATGGTCATTAAGGGTTACGGACTTGAATCCAAAGGAAGGGAAGCGTTGCATGGGGCGGCAGAAAGTTAGGTGGGCGGATGAGATCAAGAAGCTTGCAGGGACGACGTGGCCACAATTAGTACATGACCGGGGTAGTTGGAGAAGTATGGGAGAGGCCTTTGCCCTGTAGTGGGCGTAATCAGGCTGATGATGATGATGCTGATGCTGATGATGATGATGATGATGATGATGATGATGATGATGATGATGATGATGATGATGATGATGATGATGATGATGATGATGATGATGATGGTGGTGGTGGTGGTGGTGGTGGTGGTGGTGGTGGTGGTGGTGGTGGTGGTGGTGGTGGTGGTGGTGGTGGTGGTGGTGATGATTACCTACTGTCTTAAAAAGATATCACTTGTTTGAAATTTAGTCAAATATATTGCCAAGTCAAGCGTAATAAAGGAAGCCACAAGAACGTCTGAAGCCCAAAGACCAAAAATCAGACAAATTCATGTACAATAACCCATCATTTCCCCTGGTGGCTGAATGATCGCAGTGCCAGAGTTAACTCCTGTAATTGCAGGAAACTCTATGTTTTACGCTCCTGCTTCTAACTATTAGCCTCGTCAAAATGTACTACAAAAAACAACGAAAGGTATAGTTACTGCGGCAACTACCATCGATTCGGTTAACCTCCATGTGAAAACCATCGCTCCGAGAGCGAAAAACCTGCCAGCGTGTGCCATCTCGGAGGCCATGTGCAAACAGTATAGTAACATGGACGTGTATAACTTTGCGAAAGCCACGCCGATAGCAGCGTCGTTGATTTCGAAATGCCATCTAGTGCGTATTGCACTCTTCATAGATTAATAAAAGAACTGCAGACAACAAGACTTTGGTGTGTAAAAAGCGTGCTTATGGGGGCGGTGCAGGTTCGACGGCCGGGGTTTGTGGCGTGTTACTGTAATCCGCCTGCCTGGAGGCTTGCACTAGATCACGGGTTGAGGCTGGGAGTCCTGTTTTGTGCTGGCCTATGTTGATCGGGTGTCCGCGCTAAGCTGGGCATCGATGTGGTGACCCCCGGGGAACCCGGCGGTGGCCAAAACGCCTAAGGAGGACCCAACCGGCCCAGGGCGGAAACGCAGAAGGCAAAAGCTCCCGAGCTATGGTGTAGTGGGACAGTACCTGTGAATCGGACGCATGGAACAGCCGAACCGATACATTCGTGCCTAGTGCTTTCATTTTCGTTCATTCAATACAATTACCTTCACACAAAAAAAACATGGCCGTGTGTCGGAGCCCTGTGACGCGGAACCTAAAGTGCTCATTTAGGATTTTTATCGTGGCAAGCTAAAGGTATACGGAGATTTCACTTCTCTTGCAAATAGCCGGCGAAAAATGGCGCTGCTTCTCTCTTCAAGGAGAATTTCTGGAAATGCCAGAATCTGCCTGAATGAAAATGACAATTTCAAGGTGGGTAATGCAGAAGATGCCCTAATTAACTTTAGATTTATTACCGTTTCCCGCATGTTGAAATTGGGGATTTGAAGCAGGGAATTCGTTAAGTAATAGCTGCTTGGAAGAAATCTTAGGACTAGAGTGACAGTGCCCGCTTGGACATACGTCCAAGGCTTTTCTCTCATTCAATAGTTATTCTTGCTGCAGGCGACCGCCTTCGTACTTCGTTAAGCGTAGATGTGTATGCACGTACGTATGTACGTATGAGAGGTGTATGTTCGTGGTAATTAAATTATTAAAGAAGTTTACAACAATATCTTCAGTCATCAGTACCCCTATTGTTCAATCTTCATTTCCTTTAATCCTTACTTCTTCGGATGAATATACGGGTTCTTCTTGTCTTGTTTTCATACCACAGCTGGTGGGGTGGCGTTCATTGAGCCTGTAGGATTATAGTTGTTCTGGAAAGTAGGACAATAAACCAGTTATGTCTTCAACAGCATATTTACTTCCCATTTTCAATATTACTTGTTTTTCTTTACTCCTATTCACGAGAACATTTCAGAGTTCGACAAGTTAGTCGCTCGTAAAACGCAGCCAGTTAAGTGTGTGCGTGTGTGCGTGTGTGTCGGGGGGGGGGGGGGGGAGAGGGGGTGCAGGGAGGGAAAAACATCTATACCTTTTCTTTATTTCTCATTTTCCCCAATTTTCCCCAATTCTTCGAACAAGGAATACACAAAATCTCATTCGCATGGAATTAATGTTCATTTCCAACACATAACATCCCAAGCAACGCAATGTTCCATATGATCTTACTTACTGTAAAAGAATCCATATCACCCTTAAAAGGAATCACACAGGGACTTTCAACTTATCTCACCTCTCAGAGACATAATTGAGTGGCCTAAAATAACACTCTTTATCAATGCTGCTTTTAAGACAATGTAAACTATCAAAAAAATTTTACATGGGCGTTCCGCCACTATTTTCTCATTTGTTCCAATTAATAGGGCTTAATACCTAAACCTCCTTTCATAATTACCAAGGAAAAACAGCACTATCCTACTGTGCACTTAGACTGTCTACGAAATGAACGGCGGGAATCCCATCAAACGCTCTTATAATCGCGCATGCGCAAATGGATGAAGCATAGCTGTTGCAGAAATATCTTTAATTGCCGAACTGTATAGTTTTTCACACGATGATGTGCTTAATATCAGATAAGTCATGAAGAAGTGCAAAAATCCTACCGCATTAACTACAGCAACATTGTTCAATTTTTATTATTAATCCCGAGCGAGTGCTTCCTCGTAAAGGCCTCGTCCACATTTTTCCACCTTCAGTCACGTCTTCCATTTATCCCACCATAAGGCATTGAAATCCAAATAATGTTTAAGTGGTTGTTTATTAAGTCCATTGTAGATAACTACGTATAGCATGCAATCATCAGGAAATGCTTTAAATTAGCATGTAATACCAGAACTGGTATTAGTATCTCTACATAAGTATGTGAATAAATATTTCTGGGGAAAGAATTATTTATTATTAGCCCTCTACAAAAGCACTCCACCGGCGCCACCAATTTCTTTAGCGTTGGTAAGTTCCCGGTTAAGGTAGCAAAAAATTACGGATTCCATATGCTAAACTATAACTCATGATTTCCTTAAAGCCACTGCACCACGAGAGGGAACACTCGGATTAGCCCAGATGAAAGCAGATTGCGTTCTTTTATGCAGGTATACTATTCCTCAGTAAAAAAAAAAACAGGGGCAAATGCACCATTTCGTGGATTCTGTGGGAACCTGCGTAGCAGCAACATTTCGTTGCCAAATTACTTTTATAGCCACAAGAGCACCGTCTTGTTTTACGTCGCACTCACGCTATTTCCTTGTTGACGATCTCTCGCAGCTCGTGCCCTTTCGAGCTCTATAAAAACATAAAAAGCAGGTCTGTTATTTACAATGCGGTTGCAATGTACAGGACGTTCAATGTATCTTACACAAAATGGCAACCATCTTGATTACTTAAGGTCACGTAATCTATCATGTTATTAAGCTCAGTTCTCGTCGCGATCGTAAACATTATGGTGCTATCCATGTTCTGTTATGCTTGAAGCAAAGTCATTTTCCATTTTCTCCCTGCAGTGGCTTCTACGATAATTTCAGCATGAGAAAAAGACACAAAGCGAGAAAAAGGTAAAGTGGCGATAAGTCGAGCGCAATATTTGCGTTGTTGAAGTTAATTAAACAGGTAGTATGTAAAATTTTGCGTACAATTTATGATATTTAAAGAAAAAGTGAAAACCCTGCAGCCCTCTGAGTGTCGTTTCCGCAGCCAAGTGATGTGCGGGGGCATGACAGCAATCAACGCACTTCTGCTTTAAAGGCAATGTCTGTCTTGGTGAGAGACTCCCCTTTACCTTATCGGGTTTCATGCATTTTTGTTTCTAGCATCTATTGTGGACCAATCAGGGGATAGCGTAATCTAAACATGTGGGCCGTTCCTATTGGTACGTGTTTTCTAAGACTGTGGATTGATCCCGAGGATAACGCAGTAAAATAAAAACTGAAGCAGTCTGACGCTCCTCCTACGCTCCCCTCATGCGAGAGGCGACTTGATAGAGCGACGTGCGCAATGAATCGGCCTCATGCTCATTCCCAACATGCTCCGAAAGATTGGCTTTCATCGTCTTAAACTGGAGGTTCAGTGGCATTCCAACTTTTTTCAATCACGTGGCCCATTATGGTTGTACTGGCTAATCAGATGAGCAACCACCCTGGGCGACCGCCGAAAAGACTTGTCGGAGGGAAGTTGTTCTTCGAGCGACAGGAAAAATACTAGAAAGAAAAAATCATGCTCTGTGAAGGTGGTTGAAAAGCGAAGCTGTTTAGTACACGACACGGAGGTGACACATAATCTTGAACAAAGCACGAACCCATTTATTGCTTTGATGGGTGGTCATCGTGACAAAAGGTACGGAAACTCATTTATTGTCTTCATCAGTGGTCATTATTTGCCTTGCAACTACAATCACATTCATTCATAATGTCTAATAGATGCACGCACGCGGCTGGGTGATCGGTTTGGCCGGAACGGTGGGGCATCGCAAGGGATATGTCTGCAACACGGAACGCGTAAACCGCTCCCTTTTCGGTACCGACAGATCCACATTGAAATCACCGATAACAGGGGTAGTGTCATCCCAGTTAATTTACGCAAAGTGAGTAGCCATGAACATTACGGGTGTATGAGTAATTGGATTGTTTGCTTACCTACGGCGGCATGAGCCATTGCTCACGGGGGTATGAACCATTGATGATGACAGCTTCGACATACTGTTCTGTGTGTTGTATGCATGATTAAAAAGCACTGTTCGCTTCACTTTGTTTAGTGCTTGTAGCCTCTGCCTTACGGGTCTATGAGGCATTGCATTTTTTTGCACTTACGGGAGCATGAATGCTTACGGGGGTATGAGCCAATGAGGAGGATAGTTTTTGTTCCCGGAGAACAAAAATGCATGGAACCCTGGCAATATACACATTCGCTGTAAAAAGTAAGAAACTTGAAACGATGTACCATTCAGCAATACCCTGTACCGCAACGATGAACCGCAACTTCTTTAAACATGACAATTTTGCGACAGGTTAAGAAATTAGGACGTAATCAGTTTGTGAGCATTAGTTAGTTCGCCATGCACGGATGACGTCTGACAGAGGGCTTACAACGCAAGTTGGCAAACCGGCCGGTGGACAACTCGCCTAGGGCTTCGCTCACACTTGGGACGCGGCAAGAAAGCAAAATAGTAACAGTGGGCGGGAATTCTTTTGTACGCATGTCCAAGATGTCCACATCTGTTGCCACCGCCGCCGTTTTCGCCACATTCACTATAGAGTGCCCCTAAGACTCTATTTCCAGCGCGGTGGTCTAGTCCCTTCGCAACCAAATCTTATTCTGGGCGTTCATGCGCGTCTCCTTGCTTACGCGACGAATTCCTCGGTAGTTTTGTTGTGCCTTGCGACGTTATTGAGCAGACATTCCGTTGTGGCGGCCTCACGGTCGCACCGGACCACCCAGACGCCCTTTCCCCTTTTTGACTCGGTAAAACATTATCGCGTTGTGTGCGGGAAAGAGAAGTGGAGCGAGGGCTCGCAACCAAGCCGTAGAGGCGGACGATCACAAAATAAAGTCAGTTTTTTCTTGTCCTTCAGGGTCTCACTACTCGCTTCTATCTGCTGATTTCCAGCCGCGCTCGCGTCCCGCACGTTAAGTGACCCGGACGAGCAGCAAGTGCTATGGACACATCTCAAGGCACCGAAATTCCGACACTCGCCGGCGTCGACGTCAAACTGCCTCCGTTTAGGACTGCGGATCCTGCGTTGTGGTTCATTCAGCTAGAATGACTATTCGCTGCATGGCGCATCACAGCAGATCCCACGAAATGCCATTATGAGGTGAGCACTCTGCCTACATCAACCGCTAGCAAAATTCGAGACCTGTTGCTTTCCCCTCCAGCAGAAAAAACTTACGAGGCACTGCAGGCAACACTCATTCACAGGATCACGTCCTCCGAAAGCCAACGGCTACAACAGCTTCTCCATGAAGCCAACCTCGACAACAGAACGCCAAGCCAGCTGCTGCGTCATATGCAGCAAATATTGGGAAGCAAAGTGGATGGTCTTCACAGCCTGCTGCTCCAAGAAATATTTCTACAGAAAATGCCCCTGAACGTCACAATAGTCATGAATGCCTCAAATGAGAACGATCTATCCAAGCTGGCAGAGTTAGCCGACAAGCTCATGGTGGTAGCTCCCACATCTGTCGCGGCCATCACAAGCGAACCGTCTCCCCATGAGCAGCTTCAAGAGATGAAGAACGAAATCCCGCGTCTCGTGGATTCCGTGGCCGCCCGCCATACCGCTTCACGGTCAACCAATCAGAGTGCTCCGTAGTCGCCTATGAAACGCCAAAAACTATGTTGGTACCATCGCAAGTTCGGCAATCTGCACGCAAATGCGTACCCCCCTGAGAGCTCTGGGGAAACGCCCCGGGCAGGTGCTGAGGGCGACCAGTGCTTCTGCCGTGTAAGGACGTCGCTCATCAGTCCCTTTTCTAGCAGACCTCAAATGCGGTTTCCGCTTCCTCGTCCACACAGGCATCGAACTGATCGTACTCCCAGCATCGCCCGCGTACCGCATGCGCCCGAACACATCGCCTCTGCAAACAGTCAACAACATGGCCATCGCCACGTATGGAAACCGCTCCCTAACTGTCAGTCTGGGCCTGCAGAGAACACTACGGTGGATTTTCATAGTAGCCAACGTGAATTTCGCCATTCTTGGCGAGGATTTCCTGTGCCATTTCGGACTGTTAGTCGACGTGCGTATCCGGAGGTTACAGGACCCTGTGTCACAAAGCGAGGTAAAAGGCAAGCCTTCACGACATACGCCGCTCAGCGCTACGCTGATCAAGCCAGCAGGCCCTCTTCGTTTAACTTCCATAGTGAGCGAATTTTCTGACCTGACACACAAGCGCCAAGTGGGATCTCCAGTAAAACACGACGTGTTTCACCACATCACCCCTACTGGTCCACCGGTTCACGCTTGACCACGTCGATTGTTGCCTGAGAAACTGGTGATGGCACAACAGGAATTCAACCATATGTTGGAGTTGGGCATCATCCAACCTTCTTCCAGTCCTTGGGCATCTCCTTTTCACATGGTTCCTAAGCGATCATCGGGTGAGTGGCGTCCTTGCGGGGACTATCGAGCGCTGAACATTCCACAACACCCGACAGGTACCACGTGCCACATATTCACGACATACTGGCAGGGCTGCATGGGGCCAAATTGTCTTCAAAAACTGATCTCCTGCGGGCATACCACCAAATACCTGTGTCAGCAGAAGATGTCCCCAAGACTGCTATCGCTACACCCTGTGGTCTATTCGAATCCCTGAACATGCAATTCGGCCTTCGCAACGCGGATCAAACGTTCCAAAGGTTTATCGACGATGTTCTATGGGGCCTCGATTTTTGTCACGCCTACCTGAAAGACTTGCTTATCGCGAGTGCCACACCGGAAGAACATGAAGAGAACCTGCGGATTGTTTTTCGGTGCCTATCTGAGCACGACGTTATCATCAACGCGGCAAAGAGTGAACTCGGCGTGCCTGAGTTATCATTTCTGGGTCACATCATCTCGAGCTCGGGAGTACGGCCACACCCATCTAAAGTGCAGGCCATACAAGATTTTACACTGCCAACCACGAAGCGCACACTACGTGAATTTCTCGGATTGCTAAACTTCTACGACCGCTTTGTACCTAAATTCGCCAATATCATACAACTGCTTCACGGACTGCTCAAGCCAACGCAACGGTCTTCGAAGGACTTGCCTTCGTGCGAAGAAGCGAAAGGGGATTTCAACCAAAACAAGCAGGCCTTGGCAAATGCGGCTCCCCTGGCATATCCACGGCCAGTATTTCCCGAGTGTTTAATGGTCGATGCTTCAGACATAGACATCGGTACCATGTTGCAACAGCTGAGCGACGGCACCATGGCCCCCAACCGCGCTCTTCTCGAAGAACCTGACACCTTCTGAGCGCCGCTACAGCACCTTCGGGTGCGAACTGCTACGCGGCTACGCAAGTGTACGCAAGTTCCGGCATTTCTTGGAAGGCGTCGAGTTCTTCATTTTAACCGACCATAAGCCGCTCACCTATGCTTTCCGCTCATTGCATTCGGATGGCGGAAAACACACGGCCCATGAACTTCGGCAACTGGCATATATCTCCGAGTTAACGGCAGTCATCCGCCACGTAAAAGGGAGCGACAATGTCGTTGCCGATGGACTCCTTGTCGCGGAGCGCTATAAACGTATATAGTCAACGATCCAGAAGGAGTTAACTTTATAGGGGTGTTACTCAACTGCGCGCGTGCGCACCTGACCCTTCTCTGGATCGCACAGCACCGGCAGAGCAGCAGGCACTCGCTTGCACTTTCGAAGCAGCCCTAACAGTCAGAGCTGTGGCCCCGAACCCGCGGTTCGCAGCGAGCTGCGTCCACGGCAGCTTCAGGCCAGGGGGACAGGGTGAGTCTCGGACCTAAGGGGCTTATTCACCTTAGACTACAATACCAACTGGACAACAACAGCAAACACCAATACAAAACAAAACCACATCGGCGGAGCGTTCCGCACGTCTGAGGCGAAAGAAGCCGCACAATGTTGGAACCACAAAAGAGGCTGATAAGAGTTCAACTCACCCAGAGTGGATCCACGCTCGGGCCCTGGGGCGCTCAGTCGCTCACGAAGGCCGAGCGCAGCAGGGGGATGGCGTGCGGTGGTCTCAGCGGCTGAATTGAGATGTGGTCAGTTCCAAGCTCCTCAGCCCAAAGACAAACATGCATTGAGGTAATAGCGCTTCTCCCCGAGCGGCGGAGAGGTGGTCTCCCCGGTTCCAAGAAAGGGAAAGCAGGGAACTTGGTTCAGTAAAGTGGAAAGGTGGGCTAGTTGGTGAGTGATCATCATACCTTGCTGGTAAAGCAGCGCACTGACGCGGACACAGTGAAGACAGTGACACAGCGTCGTCTTTTCCTGTTTGTCTTCACTGTGTCCGTGTCAGGGCGCTGCTTCACCAGCAAGGTATGATGAGGGAACTTGGTGCCTTGGCTGGGGCGTCGCGACCAGGCGCCAAGAGCAGCGGAAGCAGCGAACGTGCCCTCTCTCCCCTACTCTCCTCATGATAACCGCGTGGCCGCTCCGGGGATATCGGGATGCGCGTGCGATCCCACAACTTCGTCGCGCTGGCGGCAGCCCAAAGAGAAGACGAAGAGCAAAATGCCTCCTAACAAAAAAAACGGCCCTCAAGCTACAGCGCATGGATGCAGATTCCGGGATCAAGCGACCAGATTTGCTGTGACACCACGGGCAAACCATGCGCCTTCGTGCCTGCCGATCTACGTCGACGTAGATTCTGTTCACATAGCTATCGCATCCTGGAATAAAAGCTACGCAAAAATTGCTCACGGGATGGCCAGGTATAAACCGAGAGGCGCGTCGCTGGGGAAGAGGTTGCATGCCGTGTCAGCGTACGAAAATTAATCGACATAGTGTGACCCCGTTGGCAACGTTCACGCCTCAAGACGCGCGTTTCGACGACGTACATCTCGACATCGTCGGACCTCTGCCGCCTTGCCAAGAGCATGCCTATTTACTGACATGCATTGACAGATTCACGCACTGGGCGGAGGCCATACCTATACCGGATATCACTGCTGACAAGCTTGTTCGCGCCTTCTTGCACCACTGGGTTGCTCGTTTCGGTGCACCATCTATAGTAACAACGGACCGTGGAAGGCAGTTCGAATCATCACTTTTCGCCAGCGTTGCACGTTTCATTGGTGCTTCTCACATCAGAACAACCGCCTACAACCCGATTAGCAACGGCATGGTTTAGCGTTTCCACCGCCAGCTCAAGTGTGCGCTCGCCGCAACCGGCCGCAACCGAAGGGCGCAGCTGAATGAAGGCACTACCACTCATCCTCTTGGGAATCCGGACAGCTGTCAAGACAGACATCGGCTGCAGCGCTGCCGAACTGGTCTACGGAACTACACTACGCCTTCCAGGAGAATTCTTCACGGGAAGTCCGCAAGACGGTTGTACAGCCACCGCTGCCTACGCCCTTAGGCTACGAGACATAATGGGAAACCTTCGCACTACGCCAGTGGGACGGCCAGCCCCATGCGCGGTGTACGTACTATCAGAACTCGCTTCGTGCGCACACTTGTTTGTGCGCCATGACGCAGTTCATTGGCCACTGCAACTACCGTATTACGGCCATTTCGAGTGCTGCGTCGAATTAAGGAGCAGTTCACTACCGACGTGCGCGGTCGTCACGAAGTGGTATCACTCGATCGGCTGAAGCCAGTGCACATTGAAGATGCAGACACCGTTTCACGTGCACCGTCATCTCTCACACCACCCTACAAGGCTCTACTAGTTCAAACACGGCCGATCACAAGGGCACGCAGTGGACGAGTCTCCAGGGCACGACGTCGTATGGAGTTGCGAGCATTTTAAAACGCCCTATGTACGTTCGCTAACTCACTAGGAAGGGGTGCGGGGGCCTCACGGCCGCACTGAAGCATCCAGACACCCTTTCCCCTTTTTGACTCGGTAAAATTTTAGCGTGTTGTGTGCTAGAAAGGGAAGTGTTGCGAGGGTGCGCAACCAAGTTGTAAAGGTTTGACGATCACAAAATAGCCAGTTTTTGCTTGTCCTTCAGGGACGCACTACTCGCCTATATCTGCTGATTTCCAGCTGCTCTCGAGTCACGCACAACACCGTGTTACTTGCTGCGTTTTGCCTGTTCCTATTTATTCCGATGCTCGTTGCCCAAGGGGCAGAGACGGCGTAAGCCGTATACAATCGGCGCGTTTCATAATGTACTGCCACGCTGCCATGCAGGAATTTTCACCATGAAGAGTTAGCATGTGCGCAATATCTGACTTCCATCTACGTCACCTGTGCAAATCGGCATCACACGCCAGTGTTCTTCATCCGTACAGAACATGATCATCGCGCGCCTAGTCTGCTTCGTCGGCACAGATCGATCTCGACGAGAATAAATCAGTCCTGTTCGCTTCCGTGGCTGGAATCGAACGGTTAATATTCAAGACATCGAACGTTTATTTAACAGTTCTTGACTATAACAAGCAGCAACGTTAAAGTATTAGAAAAATGAGAAACAAAACACCGAGGGATCCGCTTCTGTAGTTTTGCGCCTTTGGAGAACCCGAACCACTGCGTTCTCAATAATCGCCTCGAGGAGACGCTGCTCCTTTATGCTCGTACGACTTCGATATTCATGTACCGCCAGTAATTTTACGGTCTAGTAGTCAGAAGATTGATTTATCTATCACACTCATCTTATCGCAGAGCTTTCTCTAGGCCATGCTTCTGGGGGCACCGTGGTTCTCTCGCCTCACTCATGAAGCTGCCGTTTTACTATAGGTTCTCATTAAATTTAATGTTTGACTTTCATTTCAGGAATGAAACAGAATAGCACCTTGAATGCTATAGTCTCTAGTGCACAAGAACTTATTTCAAGTTACAGTGCCCTCTGGTCTTTATTTGTTATACGTTGAAATTTCCGAAAGTGTCCAGCTAAAGTTCGCGGAACTGCAGCGCTCTACTGAAAGAATTTGCCTGATTGTTCGAAATACATTTCTGAAGTATTCAATTCATGGTCGTATTCGTTTCAGTGTGATCACTATTTGATTCGCATTTGTTTCAGTTTTAAACATTACTATTCGAACGCCCATAAGATGTAGCACAAGAAAGAGCAGGCACATTTAGCTGAGGAATAAAGCAACATAGCAGCGTGCGGTCGGAAGGACCCTACGCTTCTGTCACGCTTTGTTGCACAGTTATTTTCATCTGTTATAAGTCACAGTGAAGTTTCCTTTTGTAAGAAGGCAATAGCTGTACTCACGGTCTCTTCCCAGTAGCAACGCAACGTCAGCTGCTGCGAGCGCTAACATTTCAATTGCTTTGACCCCTAAAAAGAAAAGCATTTATGAACAAATACTGTCAAACCTTGGTAGCTTGTCAGCATCCTAGAGATTAGGCGCAAGGCTGATCAAAGTGTTGAAAAAAGCCCTTAATTACCGAAGCAAAATTCGCGAATGCATGTGCACAGCCAACTTCGCATTTGAGTACGCTGAAGTGGCTCAGCGGCTAAGGTGTCACTAGGCAGTGGATTCCACTCCAGATAGCGGCGGCCGCATTCCGATGGGGGCTGAGCTCGAAAGAACGCTCGCGTTTATGAGAACAAAGGGTCCTAAAGGTCGAAATGACTCTGGAGCCCCTCAGTGGTGCGTCTGTCGTGGCCCTTGTGGGCCGCTTCGCCATTTTCCAAACTAGTGTCGTTAATGTTCATTACGTAGGCACTTTCCGGAAGATTCCGGAAATATAACCCTACACTCATGTATTAGTTTCTGGTTAGCTATTGCTTGTTCACCTTTTTCGTATATTTCCTTTGTTCGTGGTATCAGTTAACTTCGGGGCTCTTGTTTATTATGAATAGCTCCTTAGTGTCTTGGCTTATGGCTACAAGCAGGCACATGTTTTTATATTATTTATTTGGTGCTCCTGTGCCTGCGGTATTATCTCAGAAAAAAATGTAATTTCTTGAGAGTACGAGCTTAGCGCAGAGCTAATTATTTAGTACCTTTTCCTGTTCTCGCCTCCAGTCGTCGCTTAATCACATCTGTTTTCTCGGTATTTGTATTCAATACTATTACTGTTATCGATTTTGTCGACTTAAATGATTCCAATGTTCTTTATAAAATCGATCAACCCACTTCTGCCAAGGGTTTCATAAGGTAGCCGGCAGTATCTGATAAATAAATAAATAAATTGATGTTGCGTTTTTACGTGCCGGAACCACGATCTAAATTATGACAAAGTGGGGGCTCCAGATTAATTTTGACCACCAGGGTATCTTTAGCGTATCCGCTAATGCATGGGACACGGGCGTTAATGTATTTCGCCCGAATCGAAATGCTGCAGCCGTGGCCGGGATTTGGTGTTGCTTAGCAGCGCAACACCATAGCTGCTAAGCCACCATGGCAGATACCTTACGCCCCCATATTGCAACTTTAGCATTAAGAGTTTCGTTTTATCAGAACGTATCGCCACGCAAAATGTTTTAAGGACTGTTGTCTTTTCGGGCTGACTAGCCAGGGTGAGAGCTCTATGCTAATTTATGACATTCCTCGTGCGCGTAGTTTGCTCATGGCTTGCTGAGAGCGCAGTAAATAAACATAAAAACGCGCTGCATTATAAAAGCGGCAGTATCTCGGTACATGTGCTACTACATAAAATGTACTATATAACGAATACAATGTTCTGCACTGGTGATCGCACAGTGGAAATGCACCAGGATCTTGATTATCCTGCTCGCCCAGAGGTAGGACGCGGAAGACGTCCTCCTCAGTTGCGCCGTCTTCCTTATTTATCAATTCGATCATTCTGGAGCACTCTTACATTCTCCGTTCAAAACTAATTGGCAGCTCATGTCCTCGAGATAAACGGACACTAAAGATAAACCCTGTATCAGTTAAGACTGTTAATGGGTTCCTTCAAAACTCGATTTGGCTCTATTTATTTATTTATTTATTTATTTATTTATTCACTACTGGAAATCTTGTACAGGTCCAAGCAGGGTAGGTTAAATGGCAACAAAACAATAACAACAAAGTTAAAAACATCAAAGTGTGGCGAAAGGCAATAAAGTATCATTTCAGTCGGTTACGGTGCGAGGAAAAAATAAAACTGGAATAAATCTGTTCGCGCAAAATACGGCGTCAGGGAATTAGGATGATCGTGGCGTGTAGGCCTCGACGTTGAAAGCGACAGATATGGAGGAGGGTTAATAGCTAGATCTTGATTCCAGAGCAAGAAAAGAAATTGCAAACGTAAATTCTTTCTTCGTTTTTCGAGACATTCGACACCGTTAATTAGCATTAATTATGAGGGTGAGTCATACCGGGAAAATTTCGAGTAAATAAACCTTATAGCTTTTCTCTGTACGTTTTCTAGGCGGGTGATATTGTGTTTATTAAGCGGGTTCCAGACAACGCATGCATATCTAAGTTTCGGTCTAATTAGTGAATTGTAAGCAAGTAATTTTACGCTATGGGGAGAATTTCTAAGCTTATGTCTTAAAAACTATAGTTTACGGAATGCGGAAGAGCAGGTGTTATCTATATGCAAATTCCATGATAAAATATTAGTAAGTGTGACACCCAAATACTTATATTTAGTCCCTTCAAGCAAAGGTGACGAACCTAGCCTGTAGTTAAAAGAAAGCTGAGCTTTTTTGCGAGAGAAGCGAAGAAAGACGGTCTGATCAGTGTTAAATTTGATGTCCGACGTTTCACACCATTCAAAAATCTTAGCAAGAGAGGAGTTAAGATGGATTTGGTCGTTAATTGAAGTTATGTCTTGAAAAAGCACACAATCATCCGCAAACAACCTGATTTGGACATTCGGATCAAGTTCAGTAATAATGTCATTAATATATAATAAAAACAATAATGGCCCCAGCACACTTCCTTGGGGCACGCCAGAGCCGACCGGAAGGCAGCCTGATTGTTGCTCATTATTTGTTACAAATTGGTAACGATTGGTTAGATAGTTTGATATCCATATGATTAAAATTTCCGGGAGGCCAATGCGTCTGAGTTTTAATATTAATTTCTGATGGGGAACTCTATAGAAAGCTTTACTAAAGTCAAGCAATATTGCATCAATCTGCCCGTTCTTATCGAGACAGGAAGCGAATGAATCTATCGCTGTCACTAGTTGTGTAATGTTGAGTATCCTTTTCTAAGCCCGTGCTGGAAATTAGAGAGGACTGCGTGCGCATCTAAACATTCATTAATCCGGCAGGCAATAATATGTTCGATTAGTTTACAACATGATGATGTAATAGATATTGGACGGTAATTTTGCAGTAATGTGCGGTCACCTTTCTTCTGTATTGGCACAACACTGGCTATCTTCCAATTGCTCGGTAATTGTCCATGAAGTAATGAAATACGAAATAGAATAACTTGAAACTTTGCAACAGATTCAGCTTATCTCTTCAGAAACACGTTAGGAAGGTTGTCGGGACCACATGATGATTTAGTTTTTAAATTTAGTAACGTAGAAACTACGCCAGAGTATGAAATAAAATTTACTTTAGACGGGTGAAACACTGCGTCATTGGATGGACAAGCACCGGATTTAGAAAACACACTGTGCAAGTAGTCATTGAAGTGGTGCGCAATATCCCCGGGATTGCTAACCACAGAACCACCAACCAAAATTTGCGACACCGGTTTCCTTTTTTAACTTGTATAATTCCAAAACGTTTTGGTTCCTCTACAGTGAAATTTGGCAGCACTGTATTAAAATAATGTTCTTTCGAAGAGTGTACTGCGCGTGCAAGACGTCCTTTTAAATCCTTTAAATGACCTAAATGCAAGCGCTGTTTCTTTAACCTTTTTATCTTTCGCTTTAAGTGGATTGTTTCACGCGTCATCCACGGCATTTGTCTGCGAACAAATTTACATTTGCTCGGCACAAACTTATCTATACAGTAGTGGCACAAATCTTTAAAACGGCGCCAAAGTGTGTTCAAATCAGTATCATTAAAATCGACAAGGCATGTTTCCAAATCTTCTATAGAGGAGGCATTAGTGTTATTATAGAGGAGCACAGTGTTATTAGATCGAGGACACGCGACAATGAGTAAGTGAACACTGACAAGCAGGTGGTCAGAGATGCCTTCCACAACGTCAACAGTGTAATCAAGTAATCCTCTAGGCAAAAATACCAAATCCAGTACACATTTGCTAGTTCCATGAACACGTGTCGGTTCCTGAACTATTTGAATTAGGTCATATGTTAACATCATGTTAAGTACACTGTTTAAATTATTGCTGCTTTGAGGAAGGGATTCAAAACGCTCCCAGTTAACGCCTGTCAGGTTTAGGTCACCAATAAGTAGCAGTCTGCTTCTTTAGAACCGAGACATGTGCTCTTCTAATTTGAACAGATAATCAGCTGATGCATCAGGAGGTCTGTAAATTACAAACAGAATGAAGGTATGGTCCCAGCATGAGATCTTTATGCACAAACTTTCAAGGCCGGGAATTTCCTCCAAGAGAACAGGCTGTATGTGGTCTTAGAACTGCAACGCCACTTCCCCTGAAAGGCCGATCCCTACGAAAAACTTGGTAACAATAAGGGAAGACATCCCCGTTGGCTATTTCAGTGCGAAGCGACGACTCGGTTATGACAGCAATGTGTAGGTCATGTTCTAGTAAAGAAACCTCAAGGGGTTCCGTTTTATTTACTACACTACGAGCATTAAGGGTGATTATGCGCAAGTGCTTGTCACATAATTTGGAAAGGCGTCAAGGCTCGGGGCTGCTGAGAGCGTTGATTGTTTATCTTGACCCGCATGTTTTTTTTGTCTTATCCCAAAAGAATAAATGTTTATTGACCCTAAGTTTATCATGAAGTAGGTGTACTTTTTACCCTGCAGTTTTTCATCTTTCGCGCGTTCCCACAGAAACTTCCGTTTCTTTAGCGTTGCTTGCGAGTAACCACATTGTACAGACATGCCTGAATTTTTGAGCTTGCTGCAGTTTTCAAATATCAGTTTATTTTCGTTAAAATCTTGCAGATAAATGATGACCGGTCGTTTGCTGCCTTGTTGGCCGAGCCTGTGAATGCGGCCGATTGATTTGCATTGTACTTGCAGCTTATCCCTCATTACCTCGGTGAGAACATTTTCCTTGAGGGCCGCTTCCGTTTCATCGTCACAATCAGAAACGCCATGAATAATTACGTTTGACCACCTATTTCTGTCTTCGAGATTCAGATAACCTTTTGTCAAGTTGAGTGTACGTCTGCTGAAGGTTATTTATCAATGTTTCCATGTTAGACAGTTGGACTTTCATTTCTGAAATGTCGTTACGGATAACATTTGACCCTCAAGCAACTCTTCCAATAATTCCTTGTGCGTGGGACCTGGGTTTGATTCAATGTCCCCGCAGAGAAGCAATTTGCACACAAGAAGACATCCATAGGCAAGGTCTAAACACTTCGCGATAATGTACGTTGATTATTTAAGAATAAAATGAAGTTTTTTTTTCTTTTTTTTATCTCAGGGTGAGTATGTGAGCCTTACATAGCGAATCTTAAAGTATACATGTGAGCATATATATCTATATATATATCTATATATATATATATATATATATATATATATATATATATATATATATATATATATATATATATATATACCGCGTGTGTGTGTGTGTTTTCGGCCTTTGCAGCCCAATAAGTGTTCTCGACACTTTATAAGTCCAATTTTTGATTCTCTTAGCATGGAATATTATAATTACATTTTTGCCGATCAAATCATCCACTACGGCCGAACACATGCCGTCAAGTTCCATGACTTCACAGAGAGCTAGTGTGGAAACTTCAAGGCGGTGTCGCCACCTGTATTTCCCTTTTCGTCCATTTTTTCCCTCACGAAGCCTTTTCACAACATGGTTTTATTTATACTGCAGAAATTTAATGTGATAGAATGAAAAGCTCAAATATTTTTTTTTCTCTTCAGTTTATTTTTTAGGAAGCTGTTCGCTTGTACTACGGTACAGGTGGCGCCAGGGAGAGTTGGCGGCCTGCTCTTGCGGTGTCAACAGAGAGCTTTAGTGCTGCGTCATGACGATACGAACGCAGCCCGCAAGCGCTTTGCCGGACGTGGCAGTGCGCGCCGTGACTGGGCTGTTTAGTACATGGCCCACGTAGGTAAACATATGCGAACTCGGTGTGCAATTAAAAGCAAAAGCGCTTGTTGTCTACAGTCAAGCCAAGCTAATCGAAGCGTGCTAGCCGGATCCCTAGCCAGATTACGGCCCATTCGCCGCCATTTTGCGGAAACGTAGACTCTCGCGCTGTCCCGAACGAACTAGAACTGCGTGAGCGGCACGCCAGGCCCCCACGTGCTCATACAAGAATGGGATGCTTGCGCACGCGGCGACTACGTGTGTATTACGTACCGTTCATGTGGCGTTCTACACGTGCGCACTACGCAGAATGTAGCGACCTTACGTACCCTAAGTGCGCGTAATAGAAATTTCTAATAAGTGGTGCCCGCAATGTTCATGCAAACACTAAAGGTCCAGCGGCAACTTTAGGTAAGCATAATTTTGCATTTCCTTCCAAAGAAGGGCTGAATAACAGCTCATCTGGCAAAGCTCCACACGCAATCACAATGGTTATTTACGTCATATGAGCAGAGGAAACGAAACCGCTATGGCAGAGGGCAACTCCTCATGTCTAAGCATGATAGCGTGAAGACCACCTAACCGTTTTCGACATGCTTTGTCTATCGAAAAAAGAAACGACGTATTGGTGCAATACGAAACACATATGAGCATTAGCTCTGAATGGAGCCACGGCTACACCTAATTAAAGTTTTGTCTTTTACATACGCTGGAGAAAGACCTTTTTCGTCAAGTCATCTTTGCACTTGTTAGACCTTACAGCAAGAGTCTAGCTGTACTCACCCGGAGGAATTGCTCTACGTCGCTTAGGTGTTGTTGGTCCATCACCTGAAAATATAAGTGCGGCGTACGTGACGCGCTATATGCTGTGCTCGCAAAATCCTGCATGTAAAAAGCGTCACAGACTATGTAGACAACAATATTCAATATGCTCGCATAGGCCCCTCACTTAATTGTGCTCATTTGTGTATATTTATTTGAGACACTACTTCAGAACATAAACACTATATTGTAGTTACACTTCCAGTAGAAATGGTACGAGCGCTTTTCATTTGTATTGTCTAACCCTTCTATCGTTATAATATGGTGACCGGAATTGTATGGACACTACAGGCGAACTTTCGCCGTCGCCGCCGCTGTGAGATTCCCTATAAAAATCAAGTGCGATAGGATGCATTACAACCCGCGCGCCTTATGCTGTGTGTGTGAGCGAAAGTGTGCGAGGGTGGAGCCGAGGAGGCTGCTGGCTTGACGCGCGACGCCTTCCCGCCCGCCCAGCGTTGGAGGTCACGTGATCAAGCACGCAATAGTGGCGCTAGGAGGAGAGGCAGGCGAGCGTGTGTACCCTCCCCTACAGCCCCACCGCGGCTGCGCATGTCTGTCCTCGCGGCTGAACGCATGCGCGACCCACGCGCCGTATCATGGCGATAATCCGCGACAGGTGGAAAGATCGAGCCGTGCTGTCTGGTGGCTTCAAGCCCGCTGTGTTCCCGCGAGCCTATAGTGTCGGTGGAAGCCTGATTTCAACTTTCCGAGACAGGATGAAGCGATAGGCTGCTCGAAGAGCTTGCCTCCCGCTGCCGGCGCTCTTCATTACGCCAGCGTTGTGACAGCAAGCGTTTGTTTCGTGGTCATCGAGTAAGATATCTTTTTGTCTACCCGTGCACTCGTGACACCATGCTTCTTAATTGAGTTGGCAAGAGATTACTTACTCCAACTGATAGTGCCAATGAAATACACGAACCTTCCTTAGTGCAGTTGTCTACTACTTTGCACTCGCTATGAAACAATTCGCCAAGAGGCCGAAATCCTAGTTTTCTTTTGTTTTTATTTTAGCCTACCTTACATGTCAGCAAATTTGGCGCTCTATTATGCAGCGCCTCTCGATTCGTTCATTCGCTTGATTCGTTTTTCATGTGAACAAAGAGAAATAAGGAAATTTTAACATCTTTGCCGTCACATTTCTGTGCCTTCATTATAACCTTCCTATAATGACGACTCGAGGGTCCTGCTATAATGACGACTCGAGGGTCCTACTGCCCTGCAATCTACTATTACGTACTTGTTGTTATAGATTTCATGAAATATCTTTTAATTATTTACGCATCAAGTTAGCAATAGCTGAAGCGCTAAGCTAAGCCCAATGAATGCATTCAATGTAACGCAACTAGTATATAGATAAAGAATACGAACAGGACAAACGCATAGCGCGACGAGTTTTGTGGAAGATTTCTGTCTATTTTTATCAATTCCTCACTCGGCTGAGCTCCTAAGCACGTATATGACAAGATATGTTCGATGTATTAAAATCGTTGCTGATTATTGGACTTCATTTTATTATAGAAGATGTTAAGCGGTGTAGCATTTTGAACCACATTTGTCTGGACAACAGTGTTCAAGAGTTCTGCAGTTTATAAGTGTTCCAGCAGTCACACACATTCAAATGAAGCGTTTTGACGTAAGAGTTCTCTGGAAACCCACAAGGTGCTAGAGAGTTGTAATTATTAAGGGAAAATCAGACATATACTCAATGGTGCGCTGCCACGAAAGCCAAGTTTAAAGTCAGTTTCATGCGCCATTTGGAGCAACCTGCAGAAGCATCCACAATTTTCACTAAGAAATCCATCAACCAATTTATCGAAGGGATTCTCCACTTTACATTTAAATGCCAAGCTATATGAAAATCGAGTTTTAAACGCAGGAAAGAACAAACTGAATTCTACTGCACTGGACAAAAATACATTCGACAGCTTCCTCTAACGCAAATGTATCGGTTTTAACCAGTCGCCGCTCGAGATGTCTTCATGTATATGCTCTCTTCACGAGCATGTTCATTTTCGACGCGAGCATCTTCCCAAGCGTCATGCTGGAGCAGCACAAACGTATTCAATGTGTGATGGTATCTAGCATTGGGTTCACAGCGAATGAAGGTCATATCGAAGTGGTGGCTGATTCAACATCCATGCTTAGGAGGACCTATTTGAATAATGGACAACAAAAGCACAAACACAAGTACTTCTATAACACTGGGCTACATACATTGATTTGATGCCTTTTAACTTTTTTGCTACATATGCCTTGCAGCAAATCCCTAGACTAAAAGTAGAGATGACCTCATCGCTCTGCCAAGGCACTTCGCAGCAACACGTAAACTGTCTCTGCGAGGTTGTGTTCGGCCAATCGTTATAAGATTTTTGTGTGTGTGCGACTTATTGCGATACATGTCTGGCTACTCGTGGAAAGCTTCCTGTGCTGTGCTACAGTGAATATTCCTCCCTGTTATTTTCAGGGAATTTCGCAGCAGAAGCTGCGGAAACGAAATAATGTTGTAATAAACACAAATTCAATAAAAGGATGACGGTGATGTTAGTCCTGTTCCAGCTGCCATCAGTTGTTAGCGCGACGGGGTTTCGGCGACCTTCAGCAGCATCTACTTGGAGTTCGAACCAGATTGACCATCAAAGAATATCTGCAAGCAGGAGGAGATGATATAAAAAGAAATCACAGAAGTTTATAATGCATCGGTACGAATGAAGGGTGTGCTCCAAGACAAGTACAGAAACGTTCGGCGTGCGCACTGCTGCACGCAAAGCGAAAGATCTCCATGTGACTTCTTTCTAGCCTTCTTACACCCTACACCATCCGGGCAACCTCATTCTTTCTCGCCCCCTGGTCGAGGGCCTTGCCTACAACATGGTCAACGCACACACAGGAATTTGAAGAGAAGCCGCTACCTGGCGTAGAGGGCGATGAACGTAGGACAAAGGAGAGCGGGATTTGCACTGCTGTATAATGCAGGCGAGCGCACCCAACGCGCAAGTCTTTTTACGTTGGCAAGTGCGACGATTAGGAACGTCGAGTCTTCGGCGCTTGACACCCGTTCCCTTCATCGCCGAACGCAGTAAACCATAACACTCCTCAACCGTGGAGCTAGTGGAGCCAGGAATCGGATAACCAGCTTGACGAAACATAAAAACAAAAAAACTCTAAAGGAAGAACATATTTATTTAAAATAGATGTGCCAGAAAGCAAATATAATACCTAACCGACACACACAAAGCATTACATCCGCAACTTGAATGGCTTTTGTCTTCATAGGGCTAGTTTGCAGGTTTGGATCTCAAAGATTCAGCAATTACGACAGCTTTGAAAATTGGCACGGATGTCAACACACTTGCCTATAACTCGCGAACCGCGTCCTCCTGAATGCGCTGGCGACATCTGGCGATAGCACGTCGAGCTAAACTAGCTTGATGTGACGGAACATCCATGCCTACACTTGCGAGATGCCCCGTGTTCTCTTTCCATACTGGTCACCTACTGCTGTGGCTGCCAGGCCGCGTTGAAGACAGATGTATTGGCCTTTGCGCGATTGCGTTTCTGCACAATGGCTGCACCAGTACTAAGACCGGGTATAGCTTTGATGTGACGCGTATAATAACCGTTTAATTATTAATAACGTAATTCTTACTAGGTTATGTTAGTATTATTAGTATAACAACCTAAAATGTGACGCTGGTTTCTCAATTTACGGCTCCTGTGTCACGACCCATGAATGATTCGCGGGAACTCGTTGTTGAATGCACCTTGTATCGCTACTATTGCTTTGTTCGTCTCAGGCTGTTTCTCTTTTTATCGCATGTCCAAGCAGATAAGTAGCTCGTGCGTTTACCAGGCGCCAACTACTCCTTACGTACGTTTACTACTGTAACGATAATTGATGGTGCGTCAAGCACGTTTCAGATAGAAGCGAAAAAAAAGCAGATGTACTCATGCTGGTGTGGAGCGTTTAAAGAACACGCGTGCAAGCTGACTTACAGGATTCGGCCAGTAATTTGCTCTACAGGAACACTTCTCATGTGATCCCCGCAACGATTACATACTGCGGAAATGTTCGCTGTGGCAACAAGTACAAAGGGGCACTTACGAGTCGCACTTCCGGAGCACCCGAAACAATTCGGCCATACAGCTGCAAATAGATAAATAAATTATTTTTATTATCACTATTACTATTAAGATCATTACTAGTAGTAAAAGTTTCATGCCATGATCTGTAAGGAAAACAGTAGCGCACGCTCTTATGCACAGCATATTACGCAACTCGACGGGGTTTCTCGACGATTCTTCTATCTCTGAAAGACTAAAAAGTGCTTTAGTCAAGCCACTTCACAAAGGAGGAAAAAAGGATGTAATTGAAAACTATAGACCCATATCTATTTTGCCTATACTGTCGCAAGTGTTAGAAAAGTTTCTCTTGGAAATAATGCTTTCCTTCATTAACGAGTTCTCGATTTTGTCCCCTCATCAGTTTGGTTTTGCCACCGGTAAAGGTACTACCTTACTCTTAGAATCCTTTTCGGATGAAATTTTTTCCGCGTTTGACCAAAATTTGTTTAGCGTTGCATTATTCCTAGATATTAGTAAAGCCTTTGACACAGTCAACCACGACATTTTGTTCAACAAATTACATTTATTGGGCTTCCGGAGACCATTTCATGACATCCTTAAAAGTTATCTATCGGACAGATGGCAAACAGTAGTATTAGGCAATCACTCTACCTCTATTTTGCCTATTAAAGCTGGAGTCCCTCAAGGGTCTATCATTGCCCCGCTTCTGTTTAATATTTTCATGAATGACCTTGCGTCCACTGTTTCAAAGTGCAAAATTTTTAAATACGCCGATGACGCCGTTCTACTAGCAATGTATTTATGCTACAAATCGGCAATCAATATTCTACAAAAACATGTGTATAACGTAATTGATTCGTTTTCTGGAAACTTTCTTGTAATCTGCAATTCAAAAACAAAGCTGATTTACTTCAACAATCTCTTGAAGACAACGTCAATAGATGAACATATCTTTTGCACAACAAGTTACGTTTGCCATGTAGTTGTACTCCAGTGGAATATGTGCAGTCTATAACGTACATGGGTGTATTTTTTACTCAATCGTGTCGTGAGAAACGCACTTTGCGTATTTCTGTAGTAAACTCCAAAGGGTTGCCTGGGTACTTCATCACTCTAAATGTATAGTTCCTTTTTCGGTCAAGAAAACAATTGTGCACTCTCTTGCGTACGGATTATTAAGGTATGGCATCACAATTTTCGCCTTTTGTGCTGCGCGTTGCGAGAGCCGGGTAGACGCTCTTTTAAAAAAATATTCTCCAAAGTGTAGCGTATAGCTCGCCTCTGCTTTCATCTCGAAACATTTTTACCGCTGTAGGTTTTCGTTCGTTCCGCACATTGTTTGTTGAAACAGTGGTGTTACATCATTTTGGGGACTCGGGTTTCAAAGTTGAGCATAAACCTTTGCGCATGCTCCGTTCGGGCTTGCGTTTCACTGTGCCTCGTTCCGCAACGAGATACCGTGAGGGTCCCCTATGTGTGTACGTTCCTAATTGGTTTAACAATCTACCAGAGGACATTTTCACAGCAACTTCGAAAATATCAGTGAAAAAGACGATCCGTGCTCTGTAGGTTACACATGTTCCATATTCATATTTGCTTTGTTTTCTTATCTCATGTAACATTTATGTGGAAATTGTTTCAAAGATTCGAATTCTTGCATTTTGTGTTGTCTGTTTTGTTCATTTTATGTAAGATTGAACTCTAGTTACTGCTGTAATAAATTTACGCAGCCAAATGTAATGTCCCGCGCTTTACGTAACAGCGTCATTTTTCTTTGATATCTGATTGTTTTCCTTTTTCAATGTGTTGCCTTGCCAATTCTGCAGTGCCTTGTCATTATTATTATTATTATTATTATTATTATTATTATTATTATTATTATTATTATTATTATTATTATTATTATTATTATTATTATTATTATTATTATTATTATTATTATTATTATTCGAATTACTTGCAACTCTGACATCGATAATATAAAATGAGTGACCGATCATTACCCAGCGCAACAGAATTTCCCGACTTGGCAGCGTTTAAGGCAAACTTTGGCCGAAACGAAGATCAGGAATCCACTTTGATAAACTTGAATGTTCGTAGTCTCCGCAAATATTGGGAACAATTCATAATTTTAGCAGAACAATCTATAGGTTCTCTTGATATATTTGTTCCTCGCGGAAATAAATGAACCACAGTCCACTTTAGCTATGTACACGGTGCACGGTTATCGTGCCAGTTTTATTATACGCCCGGTACTCCGCGGAGGAGGAATCTCTGTCTTTGTGAGCGAAGAATACCATGTTTCAGCTGTTGACATTACGTTTATGCATGCGGAATGTTTGGCTTTAAACGTACATTTATTACACGCGGCTTTTACATAACTTGCGGTATGTAGACCGCCGTCTGGTAGCATGACAAGATTTGCAGTTGAACTCGAGGAAATACTTCTCAAGTACAAAGCAGCTGAGTTCTTGGGCTTGACAGATGATCTGAACATTGATATTTTAAGGCCAAACAAAATTTCATTTTCAGATTACCTACCCTCACTTTCAGCATATGGAATTGAAAACACGATCACTGCCCCCACACGTGAAGATTTCTCCAATGGTTGACAGGTTAAGTCATGTCTTGACCACATCGCTGTTCGTGCGGCGAATCACACTTTGACCTCATGTACCATTTCGCAGGAACTAGCAGATCATTATTTAACCACCTGTCGTTTTTCGTGTCAGTTTAAACCGTCTGGAACTATTTCATCAAGTTTCAGTGACGGTAATAAGTACCCGTGACAATAACAGATGAAAGAAAGTTGGATGCATTAGTGAGTGAGTGAGTGAGTGAGTGAGTGAGTGAGTGAGTGAGTGAGTGAGTGAGTGAGTGAGTGAGTGAGTGAGTGAGTGAGTGAGTGAATGAGTGAGTGAGTGAGTGAGTGAGTGAGTGAGTGAGTGAGTGAGTGAGTGAGTGAGTGAGTGAGCGAGTGAGTGAGTGAGCGAGCGAGTGAGTGAGTGAGTGAGTGAGTGAGTGAGTGAGTGAGTGAGTGAGTGAGTGAGTGAGTGAGTGAGTGAGTGAGTGAGTGAGTGAGTGAGTGAAATAACTTTATTAGGTCCAGAGAAGACACAGGGGAGACCCCGCGCCACCAGGCTAGTCCCACGTAGGGACCGCCAAGCCGAGCTTGACGAGACGATCGCGGGCACTCTAGACGGCCAGGGTTTGGTCGTTGAGTTTCGGGCTGCCCAAGAGCGCAGCCCACCTATCCTCGCTGAAGGAGGAGCCGATGGCTTCACACTACCACAACACATGATTCAATGTTGCCCTTAGTCCACAGGCAGGGCAGTCCGCACTGGGATAGTTTTCAGGGTATATTGCATGAAGAACCGCAAGGTTAGGATACGCACGGACTTGTAAAAGTCGAAGGGCCAACGCCCGCGTCCTGCATAAGGTGGGGTGCCGGAGTGGGAATACCCGCCTTGACAGATAATAGTGTTTGGTAACCTCATTCAACATGAGCAAGGGTTCCCCGCGGTGCAGGAGGACTGCTGAGGCGCCGCGGACAGTGAGTCCTCGCGAGGCCTCGTGCGCGCCCTCGTTAGGGTTAGGGGGAGAGCCCTCAGTCGATCCCAAGTGAGCGAGAAACCAAGTGAGAGAATGCGGAGAGATACTTTTGGCGCGTTCGAGAATGTTGAAGGCAGGAGAAAAGACCATCCAGGTTTGGCAGGCCTTAATGGCTGCCTTGGAACCACTATATATTGCCTCTCTGCGACCATTGAGCACAACCAACGCGATCACAACCTGTTCGGCGACCACGGTCATCGAAGTGCGTACCGTAGCGCAGCAAGTGAGCCTGGAATTGGAGTCGACGATGGAGACGCCGAACGCCTCTTGTTGGACATATGTCGAGGCCTCCACGAAGCTTGCCTCAATGTGGTTGTTGGAGACATGCTCGAATAGAACTGTAACCCTGGCCCGACGTCTGCCGACGTTGTTTGCGGGGTGCATATTGCGGGGAAGGGGGCGATGTGCAGTTGAGACCTGATTGCGCTGGGAATCCGCACGGCGTCGGGGCACTGGTCGACAGGGTTGAGGCCCATCTCTTCGAATATCTTTCGGCCCGCCGGGGTACCAGATAGCCTGAACAGTTGTGAGCGTTCTTGTGCCTCAATAATCTCTTCGAGCGTATTGTGGACTCCGAGCTTGAGCAAGATTTTGGTGATGGTGCTCACAGGTAAGCCAAAGGCAAGCTTAAAGACCTTTCTGATGAAGTAATCGAGCTTGTTCCTCTCTGCAACATGCCAGTTATGCATGGCAGCCGAGTATGAAAGGTGGCAGATAACAAAAGCATGTATAATGCGGATGAGGTTGTCTTTCTTGATTCCCCGGTGCCTGTTGGCGATCCTCCAGATGAGGCCGAGAGCACTCTCCATCCTGGCGGTGATCCTTTTCAGTGCGGTTCCATTGCCACTCTTAGACTCGATATACATCCCCAATATTCGGAGCGAGTCCACTCTGGGCACCGGGGACCCATCACCAGTGAAAAGCCGTATTTCGCCTTCGGACGCCGGTTTCTAATCACGATGACCGCCGCCTCTGGGTCTTTTCTTGTACAGAAGTAGTTCACATTTGGATGGAGAACCTCTTAGCCCAGTGGGGCGGGGGAAGCGCTTTATCGCATCGATGGCGCTCTGCATGGTGGCCTCAACTTGGCCGTCGCTCACGCCGACGCAGCAGATGATGATGTCATTTGCGTAGATGGTATGGTTGATTCCTTGAATCTTCGCGAGCTCCTTGGAAAGCCCGATCATTGCGATGTTAAATAATGTTGGCGAGATGACTGAGCCCTGAGGCGTGCCGCGTGAACCGAGGGTGATCTCTTGCGAGAGGTATCCTTCGATCTTGAGCTTGGCACTTCTCTTGCTAAGGAAGGATCGGACGAAGTCGTAAGCCCTCTTCCTGATCCCGAGGCCGGTAATAGACTGGAGAATGAATTCGTGTGAGATATTGTCGAGGGCCTTCTGCAGATCTAATCCAAGGATGGCTCAGGTATCTACCAAGCTCCGGTCGATGATCTGATGCCTTATCAGCTTCATGGCGTCCTGTGTCGAGAGGCCGGCTCTGAAACCAATCATATTTTGGGTGTACATGGCACTGGTCTCGATCTGCACCTTGAGTCAGTTCAGCAGGGCATGCTCTGCGACCTTACCGACACAGGACGTCAGAGGAATTGGTCTTAGATTGTCGATTCTTGGTGCTTTACCGGGTTTGGGGAGGAGTACCGTGCAGAAAGTCTTCCGTTGTGTGGGGACATGTCCACTGCGCCCGACTTCATTAATCCTTTCAGTGAGGAAGTCGATCGACTCATCATCGAGATTCCTGAGCATTCTGTTAGTGACGCCATCCGGGCCGGGGGCACATTTGAGGTTGAGGGAGAAGAGGACATCTCGAATCTCGGACACAGTAAAGTCCTGGTCCATCTCCGGCACCGCACAACCCGTGTAGTCCGGGCACTGGCAGGTACTTGTCTATGAGCCTGTCATTAATCAACTCGTCCTGGGCAGAGACCGTAGCGAGGTGGATGGCTCGCGCGAGGGATCGTCTTTGGCTGTGCTGTCCTCATCGAGAAGGTGTTTGAGCAGACCCCAGCTCTTGCCTGATCTGAGCTGACCCTCGACGGATTCGCAGAGCTCCTCCCATTATTGTTTACACAGGTTCTTGCAGTTATTGTAGGCCGCAGAGGGCGCATTGAAAATTCCAGGCCAGCTCGTTCTATTTACTGTATTCGTGCAACGTTAATAAAACTTGAGAGGAAAGTAGCATTAGAGTAATCAATTACTTTTTAGTAACTGCTCAATCATATCGTGGAGCAGAAACTGGTAACTGTGATCAATTACATTATTGAAAGGGGTTATTTACTTGTAAGCAGTATCTTTTTTTTGCCACGTCTACAAGTCTGCTCATAGCCGCCTGTACAGCATGGGTAAATAAGCCCTAATATCATTAATCAAGCTACCTACTTCGAGGACATTAATGAAAACTTGATGACAACCCAAATCAAGCTCCCCGCACGCCCCCCCTCAAATAAAGAAGAAGAAACATTGATCGAACGACAAATGTTCTTCGTCACCATGTCGTGAAAAAATGCGCGAACGTGATTGGCTGCCATTGCAACGGGAACAACATACAATTGCAAGGCGAACTGACGATCGCGACTCAATCTCACGCGAGGTGGCCGCACGAGAGAGAAGAGGGGCGGCTTCGACTCCGCCAAATGTGCGTATATAGTTTGCATGGCCACGCGTTGGCTGCACGCGACGTATCTCGAAAGGGTTCTGCAGACGGCTAAGACCTACGTGCGCGATGTGTGCTCGCCGCTCTCGCGTTGAAGCGAAAGACCGCACGAAGGTGATTTCGCTCACTGCCGCGGTCGCGCTTGCCCAAACCAACGTTTTGACAGCGAGTGCGCACGCTCATCGAGTGCGATGTGTTTATGTTTTCTCGAGCACGCTGACACCATATGCTTGTTATTTCAATTATTAAGCGAATGTTTCCAAGCTTATACGGTCGATAATACTACTATCCTTACTTCATATAGCTGTGAACTAGTTTAGCTTTCCCAATCGATGCTTCGGTCTTGGGATGATGCTGCGACTTTTTTTGTTGTGATAGCAATTATATATACACTCACCTGACCTCGCCTCACTTCACCAGCGCCTCACCTAAATGAATTGTTACGTGTGATCACGAACCTGCCAGCCGTGCTGGTTGCCGACATTCAACAAAGATTAGCGCTTCTTTTCATACTGGTTTTGCGTGAGTTGCGCTCGCAACATATTTCAATGCCCTCATAAGACAAAAGCATAATAGTCTGTCCGAGTTTGTATGTCGTGACTTCTTCAGGCTAGTAGCGCCGCTCAGAACGAGCAAAAAAGGGAAAGTGGAAGGGGTAATGAAAAGGAACGCTCTAGATAGGAACTTCCGAAGGTTTCTTTGAAACGCTTAGCTAACTATTTGCGTGACCATTCGATTTGATAAAGCAGGCGGGTTCTCTGTACTCTCGGAAAGACATTTTTTATGCAAGAGCTCGTCAGACAATTTCCGCCGTTTTTCCGTGTCCTACAATAAGGTAAAAGCTAATGCTACGAAATTGCGCAGAGAATATAACTTAGATAAAATGTTGAAAAACTTTGCGAGCTGCAGGCGAGACCACCTGGAGTTGTTTTTCAGCGCGAAAACGCACTAACCTGATGTATCGGTGAGGGTTATTGTTTCAAAAAAGGACATGTGGCAGAAGTCTGTCGTGCTGTTTCTGCAAGCCAAATTAGCCGTTCTACTCGGGAATCAACCGTTTTTAATGCGTAACTCCGATGAAGTGATTCACTTTTTGAAGGACCACCCCGATCGAGGCTTCCAATTCTTCCCCGTCGATGTTAAAGACCCATACTATTCTGTTCCTCACGATGTCCTGCAGTCAGCTATATCGCAGACGATTACGGAATTTAGTGCCACCTATTTTAAAAATCATGCTGGGCTGTCAGGTAACCAATCTTTAGAAACTTTGAGCTTCTATTTGTCATTAACGTTCAGTAAATGGAAAGATAGCATCTACTTGCAGCATAACAGAGTGTGCATCGGTTGTTCCATAGCCCCGCTCCTCCATGATTTATTTTTAGCTCGCCTAGATGTCGCCCTGTCAGTGAACCTCAATCGGACTAATATATTTAAAATATTTCTTTACGTGGACTATTTTTTGTTTTGTATTCAGTATTCTCCGGCTGACCTTGAGACTGAGGTTGCCATGACGGTGCCGATATTCAAATAATGCCTTGACCCCCTTGACGTTACCCACGAGCTCCCACAGAATGACACGGTCCGCTTTTTGGACCTGCGTTTAGCTTGTTCCGATGTTCACACATGTTGGTACTGTGAACCTCGTGCCAACAAACGACTTCTTCCGTTTCATTCTGCTCATTCTAAGTTGGTCAAGAGAGGCATTGCTAACCTTTGCCTAAATATTGCTTTGCGAAATTCATGCCACCATAACGTTTTGTCTAGCTTTGCTTCTCAGTGCGAACGGCTTTCGCAGGCTCGTTATTACGTGTCCTTAATTACCAGTGTCAGTAGCTGAACGGATTCTAAGAGAGTTTAGAAAAGACAAGCGACACGACGATAATCCTACAACTTCTCGGGGTAGGACAAACATTATTCCGTATATCCACACCGTTTCACATAATCTTAAGCAGACCGCCAAGTGAACGAGTATTCGTGTGGTGTTTTCTGCCCCTCACAAGCTTACGAAGATTTGCAAGCTCACTAATCCGAATAAGGAGGCTCCTCCTAGCTGTGATAAGAATCATAAAAAGAAGTTCGTTAATTGCACAGACTATGTGGTTTATTGTTTTCCACTCAAGTGCGGAAAATGTTGCGTCGGTCAAACTGGCCGGTGTCTCAATGATAGGCTGCGCAAACATTGTTGCAATGCTAAGAACTGCATTACAGGTGGGGGGGGGGGGGGGGCGGGGTTCTGGCGCAGCACTGCAAAACGTGTGGTTGCGCACCTGTTTTACAAGTATGCATCATTCTAGGTCGTAGTGATAATCAGCTTACAAGAGAAATAATTGAAGCAAAAGATATCATAGGTCTTGGCCATGCATGTGTAAGCTCATCTTCATTATCGTTATCAAGCAATCAATTGGCGTATCTCTGACTACCACCACAGGCTGTCTATGTTTTTTACAAGATTACTTTTGATTTTCTTGCTTGGTTTAGCGTTCTTGTCTGTTCATGTCACATGGTTCGCTGATTGTATAAGTACCTTTTGAGTCATGAAATAAAGCATCAGTTGGAAGTTAGTGCTCACCCTGTTCTCCGTTCCTTTTCATTACCCTTCCACCTTCCTTTTTTGCTCGATTTGAGCTGCGCTACTAGCCTTAAAAAAAACCTGATAAGATTACCCGCACAAAGTTATGGGTCTTCCTCCGGAACGTAATGCACAATCAACCAAAAGCAACGCATCCTTCACTTTAGTTTAAACACTGCCAAGCAGTTATGTTGGTGTTATCACGACGATTGCGCGTATTAAAACTGCCGAATATGACGTAAAATACACTCACGTCTTCCTTCAGCGAACGGTACATCTAGGCACACGAATTCGATGACGATAAGTGTGAGAGCAACAACGGCGGTTCTCATCGTTACCTGCTTTGTCAGAAAATGTGTTCACGATATGTAGCATTACGCAGGACCGAATGGCTTGATCGTAAAAGACTGCACCAGCTAGAGATCGGCACTGTTTCGCAGCAAACAATACGGGTGTTGCCATTTTGTTACTTGCTAGAAGAATATGTTCTCTGGGGAGATGACGGAAGTGCCTTTATAACTGTCGAAAGTCGCAAATGACCTTCATACATTGTTGCGCCCGTGGTTGGGGACGCGACAACGCAAGAGAGAGAGGGAGCTGGCGAACGGACGAGGGGCGCCCCGCTGTGCTAGCGACCTGGCCAGCGCCTCTACCCGCAACCTGATTCGTTCCACCGGCTTTTCGGCGGACCACCTGCTGAGTGCGAGGCGCCGGCGCCGCCGACAGGGACGAAGGCGTCGGTGCGATCAACAGAGGGCGTGGATATTGTGTTTCTTCTCTCTTTCCTTTCTCTTTTCTTCGATCTGTCTTTTGTAAATAAACCATTCTCGAAACGGATCCCAACGAGTGAAGTTCTTGCCTTTGAGGCTCGTGCGTGCACGGCCGACGCCGCCCAGCTTAGTTAACCCGAAGCAAAAATGAGCGCAGTCGTCCAAGAGCGACAGCAATTAGAGTCAGCCCAGCGGCGCGAGCATTCATTCACAATAACAGTTGAAGATGAAAAAAAAAGACTTACGAAAGAACGGTATTGAGGCTGGCCGGCAACTTTCTTACTGGTTACATTGAAACAAATATAAAACGTTCCAACCAGTAATAGCTCTGTCACTTGGTTTTCGTGAAGAACTCGCCAGTAACTGAATGTGGATAATTTAAATTAAATGGAGCACCTTTTTCAGAAAGCTGGAAACACCACACTTCTATAAATAGTTATCGATGAACAGTTCGCATATGGCAATATGACGTACATGAAGTAACAGAACCTTACCTATATTATTTAAACTTAAGCATCCCTTCTCGCTAAAGACGATTTTCACCCATTCGCGACCTTTCGTAGAGCCTCTTCTTTCGTGACCTATTTATGGGCCTACTCTGTCCAACAACTTCACAGCCAACACAGCTTGCTCAGAACCCCGCCGCACTACACAGTGTGACGAGTAATTATTCTTGCCAAACGTGCTACAACTCTGCCACACCTGCGTGTCGTGTATTAAACGCACTACCACTGCATAACTACGTTCTCTTTCGCGTAAATCTGTCTGTCAGACTTCCAGTTAACGTTATAGACAGTCCCCGTATTTCATCGCGTATTCATGTAACAAAATATCCAACCGCATCTGCATCATTTTCGCTGTTAGCTGCTTATCCCACAAGTAAATAATTAAGGAGTACTCTAATTAAGGAGTACGAATTTGTGCACCTCTATTACCTCGAACACTAAATCTCGAGAAACAATCTTATCGCGGCACAGACTCGCCGCGGTGGCTTAGTCGCTACGGCATGGTCGCGGGTTCAATCCTGGATGCCGCGGCTATCTTTCGACGACAGCGAATTGCAAAACAGAACTGGCGCAGAAGCCATCCCACGATGTCTGCCTACTTTAATGGAGCGCTTGGAGGGCGAGTGGGAGGAGGGTTAAGGTGAGCGGGTGGTCACTGACGGTCACTCAATCCACTAGCTTTCAAAAATTGTAGCAGCGCTTTTGCCTGCGGTGTCGACTAGTGTTCTGTTGAAAATGAAAGACATGACCAAGCCATGCTCCCAAGTTCTTGTTCAAGGTAGACGGTTTTCTGTCTATCTGGCTTAGAGCTGTGCAGAGGTCATGTCTTTCATTTTCAACAGAACACTAGTCGACACCGCAGGAATCGCACTCGGCGCTATCGACCATTCCACTCAAACACGTGAATGCATTGATGAATCGACGCCCAAGCGTAAGCGGCACAGCAATGTTTCCTCATTTCGCGGAAGCCCAGGTAACAGCCGCAGTTGCGAAGATGGGTCGAAGGAACTTAATCGATGTAGGGTGTATTCAGGTGTGTGCCTCTTCTCCAATGTCATACGGTCTGCTAGCTTGCTTAAGTGTTGGGCTGCGTGATTCCTCGCTATAATGGTAGAGAAACAAGGTTTGCTCCTTCGTGTGCTTGCCCAGCAGTTTCGTCGGCGAGGTCGCTGCCGGAGATACCGTAATGACCCGGCAGCCACTGAAACACGACGCCGTGTCCTTTCGGGATCGTATGTAGGTGTGTTTCTCGCATCTCCGACAGCAGTTGTTCACGGTACCCGGGACGAAGTGCTGACAAAAGACATTATAGGGCGCCTTCGAGTCGCAGAATATTGCCCATCGCTCAGCCGGTTGGTTGTTTATATAATCAACGGCACCTCGGAAGACAACGCGCTCCAACCGGTCGATGTTCTGACTTGAGAAATATTGCATCTGATGCTTATGATGCTTACGCATATGATGCATCTGATCGTGATGGTATAACCTCTGCTCCAGTGGAGCTGGTCTCAGCGGGAGATCCATCCGTATATATGTGGACTCTGTGAAACTAGAAAGTTTGCAAACACCCCCGAGCTACTTGCTTCAAGGCCAAGGTAGGCACGTCAGTCTTCTTTCTTATCCCTGGAATGGGAAAGCTCGCTTGAGGTTGTTTCAAACAGCACAAAGCGGAGGGTGAACGGGCCGAGGCAGTGAAGTCCGTTGATAGGGGGGCACGATGAATGATGACCACGTTGGAGAATGACACCTGTGGTCATTGTTCTGGAAGGCAGGCAACAGAGCTTGACGAATATGGACCCTAAGCGTGTCGGGGGTAATGCAAGTCGTGATCGGATGGCCTTCAGCCATGGTAACAGTTCCCGCTGTTGAGGCGCTCCGAGGAAGGCCTATAGAAACGCGTACTCCACCTGCGGCCAGTTTTTTTTTTGTTTTTTTATCGAACTCTTTTTCCATTAATTTATAATTTATTTATTTCAATTAGTAAATACTGTAATTCTTTCTTTTGTTGTCCTTGGTGTCTTCGTGTTTGTTGGCTTCTCTTGATATGATGAATATAAATCAGACTCCTCGGTTCTCTATCCTCTCGTTTATACATACACACACACATTATATATATATATATATATATATATATATATATATATATATATATATATATATAGATAGATATATATGTATATATAATATGTGATTAGGAAATTTGGTTGGGCCCCAGCCCCCCAGCCCCCCACCCCCTTCTTCCCCCGAGAAAGAACGCAAACTTTCCGCGTATGGCTACGAACATTACGGAGTTCGCTAGCCCTTTTCTATCGCTATCGATGCTTCGGCTATTCATGAGAAAGAAGGAGTATTTTTATAACAGCACCGCCCACACGCCATCAATTTCTTTTCTTCTTTCTTATTTGCCAATTCCCTGGTCCATGTGCGCGTTCTAGTAGCACGAAGAAGAAAAAAACGGAAAGCGCATCGCAGGTGACGCATCCTAGTTGATGCACGTGTTCTCATACCGATTTTTTTTACAAATAAGGTTACGCGAACAATCCTGAATCGGCCTGTGTCCTCCTGCAGGCAACAGAGTAGCTGACGATGATCGCACAGGAGACTGCTTTGTGCGATTGGGCAAACCGTTGCCGCCGATCTCGCTGCTTCTCTTTGTTATAAAGCTCTTGTCCATGCCACACGGTCGATGCCCGCACTTTATGGATAAAAATATTGCAAGGGTACATATTATTCCGCAGGCAACTAATAAATTGATCTTTCCTGTTCTTGATCGTTTTTCTTAAGTTCATTCTACGCAACCGTTTTCTCCTTCTCCACGGGATCTGCTACTCTCGCCTGGAACGCAGCACGGTGTATAACGAAACTGTAGTTTACAGCAAAACAAAGATACATGGTATAAGCAGTAAAGCATGTCGTCATATTAAGCCCAGCGAGACTGGCAAAAAGGTAGAGCAACCCTACTGATTAGTTCCCCTGTACAATCTTTAATTTTCTTGTTGATAGGCGTGAATTCGTTTCCCTTTCTTTTTTTGCAGATGAGCGCTTTTCCACGGATTCTCGCCGTTATGCGGCTGTTACTCGGCCTATAGGACGCGTCTCTACGTGTCTCCTAGATTTCATGAATATTGTCGCCGATTATATCGAGCGTGTCGCGCGTGTGATAAATGCAGCGAGCCTGCGGCCCCAAAGAACTTCCTTTCCCGTGCCTTATGAGTCTGTTGCACCGGAAATAAAGAAAGCGCGTTTTAAGTTGTTATTATGTATGCGGAAAGGCTCTCTTCTCGTTTTCAAACGAAAGAGCGGCGCATAATGCCCGAAGACAAATACTAATCATTTGTCTTATAATTTGTGGCAAACTTCACTTGTAAAAATGTGATTATGTCCAGACGAAAAACGCTAAAGACTTACGGGCTTCTGCTTCAACGCGCTCCTTCGACTCGCCATTGTTCTTCTTTGGCCGCTTCATTCAGCCAGCTATGTCAATGGGCAGAAGTGCATGAAGCTGTCCAAAGTCTTGTCAAATCAGAGGTATTATTCTGGTCAGCCGCAAATTCCGACATATTGTGATCGTGTATGCTATTATTGCCAGATTCTGTACTTCGTGGCGTTTTGAACCAATCAGAGGGGCCTTCGCAGCCCTCTGGGCCAATCAGAGCTCTTAAGATGGTGAATTCGACAATATGGCCGAATTTTAGAATTTCCAGAATAGCACTCCACACGGTGGACACGACGTGAATACTGCTGCGCATTTTCGTATGTACGCCAGCACCGGCGATTACTCCTCAATATACAGTGATAATTGTAGAAATAGCGTGTAGACTATGTCCATGAGTTCATATTTTTATCACTGTGCTTTGAGTGTTGCTTGTTTTTCTGGGCACTACTTCTTTAAATATAGAGTAAATATTCTCAACTCATAGTATTAGCAGAATTTACTTTATTCATCGTCACTACAACATGACGTCCTGTTTTCGTATTTCGTTTTTTTTTTTTACTTTACGAAAGGGTTCGGACTGCCTATAAATTTCGCATAGTATGTTCGTCCGAATAAGAGAAAGTCAGCAGGCTTAGCGATTCCTTCAGCTCTGAACTCGTGCACTTTCTGCGAGAGCAGCACACCCTCACAGTGGCGACCGTCATTTCGTTTGCTTCATTGCTTCCACCTCAAAAATGGCGCTCACCGGCAATAGGCCAGTAATGAATGACGGATAAGCCAGCTGTTATAAGATTGGTCGAGGGAAGGGAGCAGAGCGCCTGAAAAATAATGTGCGATCTAGTTAGAAAGTAGGAACGGGTAAAAGTGAAATATTTGAAGGGATATTTTGAAGCATAAGTTCAGTTTCTTTCCTTAATAATGAACAATGCTATTTGGGTAAATCATGCTGACTAATATTTTTAGCTAGGCACACTTCATTTCTTTATGATATGGTATTCAGCATTAAATCTGTTTATTATATATGTTATGACTTATGACATAAATTTGCATATCATTCGAGGAGTGTTTTAATCATCAAAACATAAATGACGACGATGATGATGGTCATTCCTTCAACAGTGACACAAACTCACTCTGGGAGATGATCCACAAAAGGACAGCATTATAAAAAAATGAAAATATGAAACAGCGCCAATAGGACAATCAGTATAAATGTAGTCAGCCTTGCGTAAACAAGAAATAAAAAGAACTTAAAAATAAATATTCGCGTCACTCTTGTAACCGCCAAATCATACATTTTCCTGTCGGAGGCGACGGTGCTCGTTTTGCTGCTGTCACAGTAAATTTATGCATAGCCGGAGAATCGCTGAAGTGTGTCGATGTTTTATATGCGTCGGCATCTTCGAAATTGGCGATGTGAGCAAATCCTGCAACATTTACAAAGCTGTAGGCGGTGGTTTGAGACGTTCCAGGCGTTGGCTCAGTCTTATTCTCCTCCGGGTAGCGGGGCGCCCAGTCAATGAGGCTATTACCCGAGAAGGCGCAGATTAAATAGGTCACACAAAGTTGAAAAGAGCACCCTGAACGGGATGAAATGTTCATTCGGCCTAGAAGGAAAACAGAAACGTGGCTCATGTAAGCTGCCAGAATTTAGTTTTGCGTCAGACTCTTCGCTTGGAGATGGTAGGCAGGCACTAAGTGATGCGTAACTCCGGCTTGTTGTACGTAAGTGCGGATCTCAAGACTGTGGAAGGTGGTCGACCGGTCACAGATCAATCTTTTTGGAAGACCGTGTCTCCATTCTAAGTGGTCCCGCGGGAATCCAATGACATACCTTGCGGCAAGCGAAGGAACGGCAGTGACATGTACGAATTTGGACAAGTAGTCCACAGCGACTATAACATGACGATTACCTGGCCGCTGCCGACGTTGCAAGAGGAACCGATGTGATCTATGCCCAACGTGTGGAAAACCGTCTCAGGAGGCGTAATGGACATGAGGAAGCGATGCTGACCTCCGGGACGTCGTTTGTGTTGTTGACACACCTAGCATCAGGCGACGTATGAGCGTGCATCCTTATCTATTCTGTGTGTGTGAAGTGATTTTTAAAGAGAAATGGAAGGGATAAGTGCAGTGCCGTATCTGTCTCTCACTGGAGGACACCTCAATCTTCGTGTGCCTTGCGCAAGGTTGCTCGATAGCCGACATGGCCTCCTTCAGTGTTGCTGTGGATGGCAAGCAAAATACTTGATCGCAAGGGACCAGGAATCACCGGAAGGTGTCGTTCGTCTGTCTTATTGGCCCAATGGCAACGATAAAGCGCGCCATTATGTAAAACAAACTTGAGATTGCGTCCCGTATCCGTAATATAGTCTATAAGAAAAACCAAGCCTTTGTTGGCGCATTGGGCCTTTGTCAGCTCTTGTTGAGAAGACATGATCCAGCTTCCTCGGGTCCGCGAGTAGGCTTCCTCGATTGGGTTTTCTGATAAAGCGTCCGCAACCTGACTTTATGCTCCAGCACGGTGACGCACGTCGTAGGTGTAGTCCTGTAAACTTGTGTTTTAGGGACTGCTTTTGGAACATCTATGAAATCGCGGAATTATCCGTTACCACCGTGAATCATCTGCGGATCTATGCAATCGCGGAACTTCTTATCCGCGCTCCAAACTGCAGCCCCACGCTCAAGTTTGTTCGAATGGTAATGACGCTCTGCGTCTGAGAATTTCCGACTAGCGCAAGCCACAACGTGTACGCGCCCACTTGTGTCACGCGGAAGCAAAACTGTCCCTATGTCAATCTGACTCGCATTAGTGGGTACTTCTGTCATCCAATCTTCATTAAAGTGGCGCAGCACCGGACTATGTGTCAGCTGGTGTTTGAGGGTTCGGAATGGTTTGTTCTGTGAAGGTCCCCATTGAAATTGAGCTCCTTCCTTTAGCAAGTCCGTGAGTGGAGTAACAGTTGATGGAAGGTTCGGGACAAACTTGCGCAAGTACGACGCCATCCCGAGGAATACTTGGAAGTGCTTATTACAGCTTGGTGCGGGATATCTGGCTACGGTGTATATGCGTTCAAGTATGGGTCGTAGGCCATCGCGAGAGATCTTATAGCCGAGGTAATATACTGTAGTCAATCCGAACTGAACCGAACTGAATCTGAATTAATCTGACCGAACCATAGCTATTGTAGCGGTCTGTTTACTTCGGTTTCATTTTATTTTTTGCCACGAACCTGTTTCTGCAGCACGTATGCACTCTCATAAAAAATAAGACCGCCATTTTAATTTGGGTCTGGTCCCGAGCAAGTTTCTAAGGCGAAATATGGCTACGCACGCACTTTTTCGATCCCGTGCGAGCAAAGTCGGGATTTTAGAACATTCTATGCGTATTACATTTTTTTTTATTCAAGTGTCCTAAAGGCCCATACAATATACGCATTTAAACAGATAATGCATGCTAAAATAAAAAAACACAAGCGGAAAACCAGAGGGAAAAACTAGACAAACAGTAAGAACATACAACGACACATCCTAATCGTTGAAGATACCTATTGAATTAAAATGCGTGTTACACGAATTCAACGTAACTTGAAATTGAACGTAATGCAGCAGATACTGCATGAAACAATGAGATAACAGAACCAGAGAAAATTTTATGTGCAATACAAGGAACTCTGTGCTATTCTACAACAAAGCCATTTGCGCAAATAACATCAATATCTGGTGAGGAAAAAAGCAGTCAGAAAAAAGTGCACAGACACACAGTGACGCATGTAACGAATTAGCAAGCGAATACTACGTTAGTACGTTAAAATAGTGTTTTAGTTTTGCTAGAGCCCGCCGTGGTTGTTCAGTGGCTATGGTGTTGGGCTGCTGAGAACGAGGTCGCGGGATCGAATCCTGGCCACGGCGGCCGCATTTCGATGGGGGCGAAATGCGAAAACACCCATGTACTTAGATTTAGGTGCTCGTTAAAGAACCCCAGGTGGTCCAAATTTCCTGAGTCCCCCACTGCAGCGTGCCTCATAATCAGAAAGTGGTTTTGGCACGTAAAATCCCTTAATTAAAAAAAGTTTTGCTAGGAAATCATCATGACTTAGAGCTGATACGGTTTCATTTGGTAACGTATTCCAGTGATATATCGTCAGAAAGATGGGCGAGTTACTAAAGAAGTTAGTGCGCGCAAGAACGGATGCACTTTAAAAGGCTGATCAAAGAGCGGGAAGATACCATGGGCGGGCCTGATGTAGCATTCGCTGGAAGACGACCTGCAGTGATCAACCTTGTCAAAATGGGAAAGAAGTCCTATCAGCCTTCGATTTTCGTGACAGGGGAGGTTTAGAGATATCTTAATGCTAGTTATGCTAGACGTTCGTGAGTAATTTTTCGTGATGAAGTGGGCTGCTTTGTTTTCGACTGATTCGAGCTTTTTCTAGAGGTACGACTGATGCGGATTCCAAATTAAAGACGCGTACTCCATTTTCAAACGAACCAGTGTCGTATAGGCTGATAATTTAGCGGACTTGTTTGCCGAGTAAAAGTTACGCCTAATGTAGCAAAAGGTTTTACACGCGCTGCTAGTAATTGCTTCGATGTGATGATTCCATGAAACGTTTGAACATAGATGAATTCCCAAGTATATTATTGTTTGCGCATGCGAAATACAAATGCCGTTCATCGAGTAATGGCTAAGCCTCGGGTTATTAGAGCTAGTGAAAGCTATAGCCTTAGTTTTTGAAAGATTTATTTCTACTTGCCACTGTTTACACCAGTAGGTAACTTTCGCGAGGTCAGACTGCAAAATTTCAGCGTCGGAAAAGTTAATTATTCGTCTATAAGTCACGCAGTCATGTTCAAATAGTCTTATTGTCGATGTAATATTATTCTTGATGTCGTTGACGCATAGCAGGAATAAAATTGGTCCCAATAGAGAGCCCTGCGGCTATTGCTTATCGCGTATCGTGCGTGGTCAGAGCGTTATCGAGGTGTCCATGTTATCAATGAGGCCAGTTGGCCTCGAGAGACGGATAATAAATGTGACGTATAGAGGAAGGAATAGCTGCGAAGCCACGAAACCTGCTGTTCGTGTTTCTTCCGTACCATTATCAAGGTGGTGCGCTGTCTCTACGTGTTTGCGACAGGCAAAGCAGTTGCTTTCAATCAGCTCATTTGAGGGCGTTGCTTTATGATGCGGCTGTGAGCGCAGTCACGTGGTATTTTTCATATATCGTCGGGTTTCTTTACGAGTACGAAGAAATTGTACGCAATTAGTACGTCGCTGAAAGCACCGCAGTTTGATATTGCTTCATAGGATCATTTCTATACTTACATGTCATTTGGGGCACGTGCCTACAGATGCCTCATTGACGCTATGATAATCAGGACACTACTCCTCGAGTTAGATAATCAAATGCAATTACCTAATTAAATCTCAGTAAGGAAAAAAGTTACTGGCGGCTACTCCACTGCAATGGAAACAATATGCACTACGTTTCTTCGAGCAACGCAAGGGCCGTATTTTGAAGTCTTGGTGCATGATAGTTGGAGAACGCTGTATGATTCACTCAGTAATCGATATGAGGCCGAGCGACTCGAAACAAGAATCAAAAGCAGTCATGCGCACTAGTGCTTATACTCGCACTAACACAGGAAAGAGAGAGAGACCCTGCAGTTTTTCCGGAAAGGCAAAGCAGTATTAGTGATAGAGGAGTATATGACAATTACATGACGGAATATTAAACCACCGAGAGACGCAAGTTTCTTGGTGGTGCGAGAGGACTCAGGATGTGAAATTGAACTGTCGCCTACTATGAGGTCTTGTAAATACTCATATAAGGCCGTCACTTATATGAGTATTTCCTGGGGAGGGAGCAGCCCCCCCTCCCCCCCGTCACGCCTCGGAAAAATGAGAACCTTCAGCCTATGCATGCCATTCAGACCCTTTAGAGACCCATAAAAAGAAAGAAAAGATTTGCAGGCAAGGAGGCTTTCCTGTATATAAAATCCCGATTATGTGCATCCTCGATCGCCGGGAGGTTGTGGCGTGCTTTCTTTTTTAATTCTGTGACTTCTTTTTTTTAAACATAGTAGGTACTATGCCCTGAAGCGTTCTTCCTTTACAGCTTTTCTAACACACACACATACAGAGAGAATCGCCTATCTATATAAGTACTCGACTTTGCTGCAGGCGCTTCTGCCACACCTGTCATCTTTTGCTAAACTCATCTTCGCCGCCGAGCAGCGAACTCGTATATGCAAAAGCATCACAAAAGTGCGTCCACGCAGGTTTCGCGTTCTCTAGAGCTAGGACGTAGTCAGTTCGTGATCTCCAAATTGCATACAAACCTAGCAATAACATGGTTTCAACATTGTTGTTATTTTTGCCATCTTCCAGTGTCAGAAATTTTACGTTATACCAATTTGGATATATCGGCACGTCAAACAAAAAAAAAAAGAAAAGAAACGAGGTTGTGGCGTGCTCCTGTAATCCGGCTACCTGGAGGCTTGCACTAGAGGACGGATTGAGGGAGTCCTGTCCCGTGTCGACCTATGTCGATCGGGAGCCCGCGCTAAGCTGGGCGTCGATATGGTGACCCCAGGGGAACCCGGTCGTGGCCAGGTCGCCTAAGGAGGAGCGAACCGGCCCAGGGCGGAAACGCAGCAGGCAAAAGCTCCCGCGTTCTGCAGTAGTGGGATAGCACCTGTGAATGAGCGGCATGGTATAGCCCAGCCGATAAATTTGGATGTAGTGCTAATTTTTTTCCTGTGCAATCAGTACTATAGTTATGTTTAAAAAGAAACATGGACGTGCGTGGCAGTCCTGTGACGCGGAGCTAAAAGTATTCACTTAGGATTGTTATCGCGGGCAAGCTAAGAGGCGTGCGGAGATTACATTTCTCTCTCTAATCGCCTGCGAAAAATAGCGCTGTTTCACATTATCAGGAGAATTTTTTGAACTTCCGTAAATTGCATGCATGAAAATGACGATTTCAAAGTAGGTAATGCACAATATTCCCTAATTAACTTTCGTTTTAATACCCTTTTCCGCATCCTGAAATTGTTCCGCATCCTGAAAAGAAGTCCTTTTCCGCATCCTGAAAAGAAGTCCAAGGGCTAGAGCGCCAGCGTGCGCTTGTACACACGTCAACGGCTTTTCTGTAACTCAATAGTTAATCTTGCTGCAGCCGACGGCTTTCCTACTTCGTTAAGCGTAGATGTGTATGCGTGTATGTGCATATGAGAGGTGTATGTGCGTGGTCATAAAACTATTAAATAAGGAGCCTACGGACACAACAATATCTTCAGTAGCTTTATTGTTCAGTCTTCATTTGCCTTAATTCTTACTAGTTAGGATGAACATACGAGTTCTTCTTCTCTTCATACCACAGCAGGTGTGATGGTCTTTATATATAGAGGCTGCAAGATCATTCTTCTTCTGGAAAGTTGGACAATAAAACAGTTATCTCTTCAACGGGATCATTACATTCCATTGCAAATATTACTTCTTGTCTTTACTCCTTTTCCCGAGTACATTTTAGAGTTCAATAATTAAGTTTGTCGCTCGTAAAACGCAGCCAGTTAAGTATTCGTGTGTGGGTACGTGAGTGCGTTCGTGTGTCTCTGTGTATACGCGGGTGATGGGGCAAATTAAGGCGCGACGAAAAAACATTTGTGCTTTCTTTTTTATCTTTCTTTTTCCCCATTGTAGTCCCTACAGCAAGGGGTTCAATTCTTAAAACAAGGCACAAAGAAAATCGCTTTCGCATGGAGGAAATCTTCATTTCCAACAAATAAACAATATCCCAAGAAACAGAATGTTTCTATTTATCCATTTAAGGCATTCAATTAAGGCATAAAATCCATTTAAGGCATCACCCTTAAAAGGACTCCCACACGGACTTTCAACTTATCTCGTCTTTCAAAAACATAATTGAGTGGCAAAAAATAACAGCCGCTATTAAGCCGCTTTTAACATAACATATATTATGAGAAAATTTTTACGTATGAGTTCGGCGACTGTTTTCTAATTTTTTTCGATTTGATAGATTTTTTTTCACTATCAGCCAGACTTAGCCTTCTGCCATAATTGCGAAGAAAAAACGGCATGATCATATTCTGCACTTTGTCTTTGAAATGAGCGGTACGGACCCCGCAAACGAACTTACAATCGCGCATGCACATGTGGATGAAATATAACTGTTGCTTAATTTTCATTAATAATGTCTCATTTTTAACACGACTGACGTGCTTGCTCAATAACAGATATACCGGGAAAATCGCCCAGACTCTACCGCATTATCAAGAGCAACATTGTCCGCTTTTTTTATATTATTATTAATCTCGTGTGAGTGCTTCCTCGGAAAGGTGGCGTGCACACTTTTTCACTTTCAGGGATGTCTGCCATTTATCGCACCATAAGGCATTGAAATGCAAGTAATGTTCAAGAGCTTGTTTGTCAAACTCAATGTAGATAACTATCTATACTAAGCAATCATCAGGAAATGCTTTAAATTAGGATGTAATATCAGTATATATGTATATATATATATATATATATATATATATATATATATATATATATATATATATATATATATATATATATATATATATATATATATATATATATATATATTGTGTTCTGGCATATCGCATTCGCAATCTTTTACTTACTTTTGCGGGACACTTAGCAACGCTGACGATAGGTAGCGCTTTTCCGCAGACATTTTTATTTGCAGCATATTAATGTAGAGGTATTTTGTTTGATATATATATATATATATATATATATATATATATATATATATATATATATATATATATATATATATATATATATATATATATATATATATATATATATATATATATATATATATATATATATATATATATATACTGCACAGCTAGTGGGGCCACGTGGGATAGCCCAGACGAAAGTAGGTCGTGTTCTTTCACGCAGATATACTGTTACACAGTGAAAAAAAAGCGGGCTAAATGCACCATTTCGTGGCTTCTACAGGGTCCTGCCCGGCTGAAACATTTCACGGCCAATTTACTTATATAGGCACCAGAGCACTCTCTGATTTTATTGTTGCACTCACCATGATTTTCCGTGTTACTGTCCATCACAGTCCGTGCTATATCGGCACCTATAGAAACATGAAAAGCAGGTCTGTTATTTACATTGCGGTTGCAATACACAGGACGTTCAATGTATCCTACACTCAATTGGTAATCATCTGCATTACTTAATGTGACATCAACTCACAGTCTATCATGTCATTAAGTGCAGTTTTCGCAGCGATCGTAAACATTATGGTGCTATCGAAGTTCTGTTATGCTCGAAGCACAATCGATTTCCATCATCTGCCTGGAGGGGTTTCTGCGGTAAGTTCAGCATGAGAAAAAGACAAACAGAAGGAGAAAAAGATACAGTGGCGATAAGTTGAGTGCAATATTTGCATGATAGAAATTAATTAAACGGGTTTCATATGAAATGTATAATATTTGTTGTCCTTAAAAAGATGAAAGGGAAAAGCCTACAGCCCTCTGAGTGTCGTTTCCGCAGCTAAGTGATGGGCGAGAGCAGTGGAACAATCAACACACTTCTATTTTAAAAGACAATGTCTTTATTGGTGAGAGAGCCCGGCTCTTCCGCATCAGGTTTCAGGCATTTATGTCTCTCTCATCATTCGTGGACCACTCAGGGGATAGCGCAATCTAAAAGTGTGGGCTGATCTCGGAGATAACACCGTCACAAAAACTGAAGCAGTCTGACACTCCTTATACACTCGCCTCACGCGAGAGGCGACATGATAGAGTACAGTACGCAATCAATCCGTCCCATTCACACTCTCAACACACTCGGGAAGATTGTCTTTGATCGACTTCAACTGGAGGTTCAGCGGCCTCCCAACTTTCTTTTTTTTTCAATCGAGCGGCCCGTTATGGTAATACTAGCTCATCAGATGAGCGCTACCTTGGGCGACCGCTGAAAAGACGTGTCGGAGAGAAGCTGTGCTTCGAATGACAGCAAAAAAAGCTCAAAAAAAGAACTTAGAACTGAAAGCAACTTCGGTTAACAGGACAGTTTCACGATAGGGAACAGGTAAATAAATTAGAAATTGGTCCGTTTGTGACCTATGCACGAATGACGCCCGACAGAGCACTTACAATGCAAATTAGTTGTCTATTTAGGGAGAGCCAGAAAAATGGCAAATGGTGTACCGGTGGAAAACCGGTGTTGCGTTTCGCCTGCGACACGTGGTTTTGCCGGCGCGACTGCGGCGGGGCGGCAGACATTTTGGCCCGATCGTCGTCGCCACAACACTCATCGCCAGGTGTTTCCAGGCGCGACTGCGGCGATGCGACCGCCTAGGGATCATCCTCGCATTCCAGTCATTGTGCCCGAAACAGGCGATGCCAAAGCAGGGATCTCATTCCAGTCATTGTGCCCGAAACAGGCGATGCCAAAGCAGGGATCTCGTTCCAGTCATTATGCCCGAAACAGGCGATGCCAAAGCAGGGACCATCCTCTCATTACAGTCATTGTGTCCGACCGGCAGCGCCACGACAGGGTGCTACGAGATCGTGCTCGACATGGTGCTACGGCATCGCTACGACAGTGTGCGTCACCATTAGCCCATTGTACATTCACGTGCTCGTCTTTTGAGGGGTTCCTTCTTGCCCTCAACTGCGAGAGTATAAAAACAGCTGCCCCCGGACGCCAAAAGAGAGGGCTCCGATTTCTTCTGTTGAGTGAAGTGCTCTCCCGTCTCTCTACTACGGTCAAACCTGACCGCCAACTCTTTGCGATGTTAAAATAAACAAGTTGTTTCGTTGTTACCAGTCGACTCATGCTTTGCCGGGACCTTCGGATGCTTCCAGTTGTACCCCAGGCCGCCAGGCCAACGCTACCCTTGGGGCTTGCGACCCAGGTACAACCACGGGCGTCAGCGCCGAGTTCCCAACAGATCGTACCAGCGGTCCGATCCCAAACATCTGGTTGGCAGCGGTGAGATCACCTCCGACTTCAAACATCTGGTTGGCAGCGGTGAGATCGCCTCCGACTTCAAACAACTGTCTGCCAGCGGTGAGATCGCGACAACGGAGGCCAGCAGCGAAGAGATGCAGTTGACTGTATGCTGAGCAGCTCAACGACGATCCGGGAGCAGTGCACCGAGCCCTGTGTGACGACTGGTTGCCTGCAGCGGAACGACTGCGCTGGACTCTTGGCTGCGAGGTTTGGTGAGTGCGGGACTTTCTTCTTCTGAGCTTTGCCAGGCTTTTTGTTAGTGTCAGAAACAGAGCTGGTAATTGTGGTTGTCGTTGCTGCCGGGTTAGTTTGCGGCAAGACAATAGTAAGCAGTAGAGAAAGCAGCATTCAGAGCAGCCATGGATTTGAAGTCGTTGCGCAAACCGAAATTGTTGGAGCTTGCAAGAGAGTTGGGTCTGGATGTCTCAGACAAACTAAGAAAACCTGAACTGCTAAAGGCTATTCTTGAGTTAGAGGCTGAGGATGACGAGCTGTCGGAATGCCTTGAGACTATTGAGGAGAGGTCAAAAAGACAGGAGCGCGAACTTAAAGAGCAAAAAGAGAAACAGGAGCGCGAACTTAAAGAACAGAAAGAGCGAGAGCAACAAGAGCGTGACCGTCAACACGCTTTGGAAATGAAGCGTCTTGAGGTAGAGATGGAACGCGCTCGTAATGGAAGTCAGGCACACGGTGCAGGAGAACGCGTATTGTTCAAAATGACTGACCTGATGCGGCCGTTTAAGCTTGGAGAGGACATTGGTTTGTTCCTGGTTAACTTTGAGCGAACGTGCGAGAAGCAGGGGTTCTCTCGGGAAACGTGGCCACAGCGCTTGCTCACTTTGTTACCCGGCGAGGCGGCCGACGTAGTCGCTCGCTTGGATAGAGAGGAGGCAGAGGATTTCGACACAGTGAAATCGAGTCTTCTAAAAAAGTACCGGCTGTCTGCGGAGGCGTTCCGTCGGAAGTTTCGGGAAAATGAGAAAGGCAAAAGTGAGTCTTATACAGAGTTTGCGTATAGGCTTATGTCGAACATGCAGGAGTGGCTCAAAGAAGAGAAAGCGTTTGGTGACCACGATAAAGTTCTGCAGTGTTTCGGGCTAGAACAGTTTTATAGTCGGTTACCGGAGAACGTGCAATACTGGGTCTTGGATAGGCCAGACGTTTGTACGGTGGCTAAAGCCGCTGAGCTAGCCGAGGAGTTTGTGACGCGTCGGGCTCGCGGAGCTAAGGATGGTCAAAAGGGTGAATTTGGCTCGAAGTTCGAGAGGCCGAAGTTCACACCCATGAGAGCAAAGGGGAACACGCGTAGTGCGGATGCGAGTGGAAGCAGTGCGACCGAACCTAAGGAGACGGCGGCAGCCGAAGCCGAACGCAGAAAGCGGTTCGAGATGAGGCGAGCGGGCGTTTGTTATACGTGCCAGAAGCCGGGTCACTTTTCGGCGCAGTGTCCGGAAACAACACCAAAAGTTGTTTTTTTTTCAATAGGCAGCACTGACGAGAACTTGAAGCTTCTCGAGCCTTACATGCGAGACCTCCTCGTGAACGGGAAAGAGTGCCGAGTGCTTCGCGATTCCGCAGCTACGATGGATGTAGTTCACCCATCTTACGTAGAACCCCATATGTTCACGGGCGAGTGCGCGTGGATCAAGCAAGCCGTGGAAGCTCATAGCGTGTGTCTGCCAGTAGCAAAGGTGCTTATTGAAGGACCTTTCGGAGCGCTTGAGACAGAGGCGGCAGTGTCATCTATGCTGCCACCCCAGTACCCATACCTATTTTCAAACAGGTCCGATCACCTCCTGCGCGAGAAGGGGCTTTTGTTTGGTGAAGCTAGTGTTCAGGCCTTAACCAGATCGAAGGTTCGGGAGCTCGCTGCAAAGGCGGTAGTTGCGGGGCCGACGTTATCAAACAACGAAAAAGGGTCAGAGGCGCAGCAAGCTGATATTCCGAGCACGCCCGAACTGAATAAACTTGAGTCTGTAACGTTAAAGGCGCCAGATACTGGAGAGGAAATGCCCGACACGGGAAAGTTAGAAGAGCTATCTACTGATTTGCTCATCGCGCCTACGTCAGACGGACTTGATAGGTTGCTAAAAGTCAGCCGGTCGGCTTTGATAGCCGAGCAAAAAAAGGATGGCAGCCTGGAAAACGTGCGCTGCAATGTCAAAGAAGGTATCGCCAGGAAAACTGCGCGTTTTGTGGAAAGAGGTGGAGTCCTGTACCGGAAGTATCTAGACCGAAGAGGAGTGGAGTTCGATCAGCTGATCGTGCCTCAATGCTATCGTCAGGATCTGTTGCGCTTGTCGCATGGGGGTTCGTGGTCCGGACACCTAGGAGTTAAGAAAACTAAGGACCGTCTCTTGCAAGAGTACTATTGGCCAGGGTGTTTTCGGGACGCAGACCATTTCGTGAGGACATGTGACACTTGTCAGCGGGTGGGCAAACCAGGGGACAAATCGAGGGCGCCGTTGAAATTGGTACCTATCATTACGGAGCCTTTTAGACGGCTCGTTATTGATACTGTGGGACCTCTGCCGGTAACAGCCACGGGGTACAGACACATTTTGACTGTGATCTGCCCAGCGACAAAGTTCCCTGAAGCAGTGCCGCTTAAAGAACTCAGCTCAGTTGAGATAGTTAAGGCACTACTGTCCATATTAGCGCGAGTTGGTTTTCCTGCGGAAATCCAATCAGATCAGGGCACAGTGTTTACTAGCGCTTTGACGACAACTTTTCTCGAAAGGTGTGGGGTAAAGCTGTTACACAGCTCAGTGTACCACCCACAGTCGAATTCCGTTGAGAAGCTCCACTCCGTCATGAAGCGCGCGTTGAGAGCCTTGTGTTTTGAACATCAAACTGACTGGGAGCTGTGTCTGCCTGGGGTGATGTTTGCTTTAAGGACCGCGCCGCATGCGGCTACGGGGTTTTCGCCAGCTGAACTGGTGTACGGTCGCTCGCTTCGATCTCCGCTTCGCATGCTTCGAGAATCATGGGAAGGTAGGGGCGACGACCCAGTCGTGGTGGAGTACGTGCTTAAGCTCCTCGAACGCTTAAGAAGGGCACAGGAGTTGTCAGGTGAAGCAATGACAAAGGCCCAGCAGAGGGCCAAGGTTTATTATGATCGGACAGCCAGGGCCCGTCGTTTTGAGGTTGGCGATGAGGTCATGATATTGCGCACATCGCTAAACAACAAACTAGACGTGCAGTGGGAGGGCCCAGCACGAATTGTTCAGAAACTGTCGGACGTTAACTACGTGGTAAGTCTGCCAGGAAAGCGGAAAGCACAGCAAGTTTACCACTGTAATCTGCTCAAACCTTATAGACAAAGGGAAGCAGTGGTGTGCATGATGGTAAACGTTCCTGAAGAGCTTCCAGTCGAGCTTCCAGGACTAGGCTCAGTGACGAACAGGGAAGACACCGGTCAAGTCATTAGTGACCTTATCAGTAAAGCGCCGCTGTCGCCTGAGCAGAAAACCGAACTACACCAGCTATTACAAGAGTTTCAAGGTCTGTTCTCTGAGAGGCCTGGTAGGACTTCTGTACTTACTCATGATATAGAACTTACCTCCCCAGAGCCAGTACGATCCAAGGCGTATCGGGTGTCACCCCGCCAGAGCGATATTATGAAGGCTGAGGTAAAGAAAATGCTACAGCTCGGTGTTATTGAGGCAGGTGAGAGTGATTATACCTCCCCTTTGATTTTAGTTGAGGTACCGGGCAAGGAACCTCGTCCTTGCGTCGACTACCGCAGGCTTAATTCCATCACTAAGGATCAAATTTATCCGATCCCTAACATCGAGGAGCGCCTTGAGAAAGTTAGTAGCGCTCAGTTTATTTCCACCCTAGATCTTGTCAGGGGTTATTGGCAGGTTCCACTTACAGAAGAGGCTAGTAGGTATGCGGCGTTCATTTCACCAATGGGAACATTCCGTCCTAAAGTGTTGAGTTTTGGTTTGAAGAACGCGCCATACTGTTTTTCAAGTCTCATGGATAAAGTGTTGCGGGGACAGCAAGAATTCGCTTTACCGTATCTAGACGACGTAGCGATATTCTCCGCATCCTGGTCTGAGCATATGGCACACTTGCGGGCAGTGCTAACCCGCCTGCGCGAAGCGGGCTTGACAGTCAAGGCTCCTAAGTGCCAGTTAGCACAGGCCGAGGTTGTCTACCTCGGTCACGTGATTGGTCAGGGTCGTCGCCGCCCCTCTGAAATAAAAGTGGCCGCTGTGCGAGACTTTCCGCAACCGCGCACAAAGACCGATATTCGGTCGTTCTTAGGTGTCGCCGGCTACTATCAGAGGTACATCCCTAGGTACTCTGATATCGCGGCTCCCCTGACGGATGCTCTAAGAAAGACAGAGCCTCAAACAGTCGTCTGGGACGAGACAAAGGAAAGAGCTTTTAGCGCCCTAAAGAGTGCCCTAACAAGCCAGCCTGTGCTACGATCGCCAGACTATACAAAAGGGTTCATTGTTCAGTGCGATGCTAGTGAGCGAGGCATGGGCGTTGTACTGTGCCAACGGGAAAATGGAGAAGTAGAACACCCCGTCCTGTATGCTAGTCGTAAGCTGACCAGTCGTGAGCAGGCGTATAGCGCCACCGAGAAAGAGTGTGCGTGTCTCGTGTGGGCCGTTCAGAAATTGTCATGCTATCTAGCCGGCTCGAGGTTTATCATTGAGACGGATCACTGCCCTCTCCAATGGCTGCAGACCATCTCTCCCAAAAATGGCCGCCTCCTGCGCTGGAGCCTCGCTTTACAACAATATTCCTTTGAGGTGCGTTACAAAAAGGGGAGTCTCAACGGTAACGCCGATGGCTTAAGTCGAAGCCCCTAACGTAGGAATCAGCCTCAAAATTGTTTGTTACTGATGTTTTTCTTCCTGAGGCAGGATTTTTTTTTAACATATTGCTTTTGTTTAGTGTTTCAAAGTGATGATATGCTTTCTAGTGCAATTTTTCAATTTGTGGACGCGTTCTGAGTGATGCTAGACTACTGTAAGGAACTAGGCAGTGGTATAAAAAGGGGAAAGAGCCTGGCAGGGCTTAGTGAGGGTTGTGCCGTGCTTGCTGACTGAGCGGTTGAGTTTCAGCGTAGTTCTAACGCTTGCCGGGAACGAGAACAAAAATGTGAACTCTCCCGAAGTCACTTTGCAGTGTCCCGTGCGAACCTGAACAAGAGAACGAGGCCTTCTCTGTGCGCTGCGCTCAAGAAACGTCGAGGGACGCCCGACTTCGGTTATGAGCATCATCGAGCGACATCCCTCCGGACAGCGGATGCAGTCCCCTGTCCATCGGGATCTCCTTCCCCCGGCGGGGCGGTCTGTTGCGTTTCGCCTGCGACACGTGGTTTTGCCGGCGCGACTGCGGCGGGGCGGCAGACATTTTGGCCCGATCGTCGTCGCCACAACACTCATCGCCAGGTGTTTCCAGGCGCGACTGCGGCGATGCGACCGCCTAGGGATCATCCTCGCATTCCAGTCATTGTGCCCGAAACAGGCGATGCCAAAGCAGGGATCTCATTCCAGTCATTGTGCCCGAAACAGGCGATGCCAAAGCAGGGATCTCGTTCCAGTCATTATGCCCGAAACAGGCGATGCCAAAGCAGGGACCATCCTCTCATTACAGTCATTGTGTCCGACCGGCAGCGCCACGACAGGGTGCTACGAGATCGTGCTCGACATGGTGCTACGGCATCGCTACGACAGTGTGCGTCACCATTAGCCCATTGTACATTCACGCGCTCGTCTTTTGAGGGGTTCCTTCTTGCCCTCAACTGCGAGAGTATAAAAACAGCTGCCCCCGGACGCCAAAAGAGAGGGCTCCGATTTCTTCTGTTGAGTGAAGTGCTCTCCCGTCTCTCTACTACGGTCAAACCTGACCGCCAACTCTTTGCGATGTTAAAATAAACAAGTTGTTTCGTTGTTACCAGTCGACTCATGCTTTGCCGGGACCTTCGGATGCTTCCAGTTGTACCCCAGGCCGCCAGGCCAACGCTACCCTTGGGGCTTGCGACCCAGGTACAACCACGGGCGTCAGCGCCGAGTTCCCAACAGATCGTACCAGCGGTCCGATCCCAAACACCGGCCAGGTGACTTGCAACCTTCCGGATTCGTTCACACTTGGGACGCGGCAAGAGAGCCAAAAGGCCACAGCGGGCGGGAATTTTTTACCGAGCTGCCTAACTTGTTCACATTTGTTGTTGCCCCCGCCGCCACCACCGCCGCTTTCGCCACATTCAGTGTAGAGTGCGCTGCACCGCATCTCTCAGTAAACCGGCAAGTGTTGCTGCAGAAGGACTCGACTTCCCGCGCTGTGGTCTCGTCCCCTGGCAACCGAGGACTCATCTGGGTAATCGTGCGCGTATCCTTGCTTACGCGAAAAATTCCTTAGTTGTTTTGTTGTGCCTTACAACTTTACTGAGCAGGCATTACGTGTTAATTGCCGCGCTTCGCCTGTTCCTACTCATCCCGATCGTCGTTGCCTGAGGAATAGAGACAGCGTAAGCCGTACACTCAACGTTTCATATAAATACTCCCACGCTGCCATGCAGCCATTTTGGCCGTGAAGAGTTAGCGTGAGCGCAGTATGGGATTTCTGTCTACCTCACCTGTACACATCGGCATCGCGCGCAAGTGCTTCTCATCTGTACAGACAATAATCAGCGCGCGTTTATTCTGCTTCGCCGCCACATATCAATCTCAACAAGAATAAAGCGATACCGTTCGCTTCGGTGGCTGGAATCAAGCTGTTAATATTCGAGACACCAAACATTTACTGAACAGTTCTTAAATATAATCAGCAGCAACGTTCAAGCATTCGAAAATGAGAAAAATAAAACATCGGGAGATTCGTTTCTCTAGTTTCTATCACTTGCGGAAACCGAATATAACGTGCACCTCAACCTCATATCAAACACCTGTGTGGTCAATGTTCGTCTCGACGCGACGATACTCCTTAATGTTCGTATGACTCTGAAAGCGCGTACCACCAGTCGGATATTACTGTCGTGTAGTCAGCAAATTTGTTTTTCTATCACACTCAATCGCAGAGCTTTCTCTCATCCATGCTGTTGTCGGTACTCTGGTTCTCTCGCCTTGCTCGTGAAGCTGACTTATTGCTAAATGTTCCCTTTATTTTCATGCCTAACTTTCATATCAGGGATGGTGACAGAATAGCACCTTGAATTCTATATGCTCTGCTGAATTGAAACGTATCTCAGTTTACAGTGTTCTAGTCTTTATTTGTTGTGGGTTGAAATTTCCGAAAGCTTCAATGTAACTTTCGCGCAACTCGAGCACTGTATTGAAAGAATTCGCCTTATCGTTCCAAATGTACTTCAAAAGTACTCAATTCCCGTTCCTATTCGTTTCTCTGACATCCCTATTTGATTCGTATTTGATTCGGTTTTAAATTTTACTATTCGAACGCCCATAATATTTAGCGCACGAAAGAGCATGCTCATTTAGCTGAGAAAGAAAGCAACAACATGGCAGTGTGCGGTCGGAAGCAACCTGCGCTGCTGAAGTACTTCGTTGTAAAGTTATTCGCATCTGTTGTAAATGACAGTGAAGTTTCCTTTCGTAAGGAGGCGATCGCAGTACTCACCCGCACTTCCCAGTGAGGCCATAGCACCTGTGGCGCCCATTCCTATGTTTGCCGCGCCGGCGAGCCCTAAGAAGTAACATTTATAAACAAGCATTAGCAAACCTTGGTAGGTTGTGAATATCCTAGACACTAGACTCAAGAATGATCAAAGTGTTGAAAAACAGCCCTTAGTTACCGAAGCGCGTTTAGCGAGTGCGTGTTCACCATAATGCACGGTCAACTTGGCATTTAGATGCGCTGAAGTGGCTAAAGTATCGCGAGGACGCGGGTTCGAGTGCAGATAGTGGCGGCCGCATTCCTACGGAGGCTGACCTCAAAAAAATTGTGCAGATCCCATGCACTGTGGGAATCGATGTAAGTGAGGCTTTCCGTGCTGGATGGTTTGATTGACGATAATTAGCGGTGATGTTGACGGCTAAAGCTTAATTTCTTCCACATTTAGTCTAACATGAGCGCGGTTAGTTCGTGTTAAACGTTACTTTGCGTGCACCACTGATGTTTGTCTGCGTAGTACACAGAACACACAGGGAGAGGTGTTTGCTTGATTCGTTGTTGTGCGCCATATTTCATAACCTATCAGAGGGTTGAGCATTGTCATTGTCTCACATGACACATACAACTGTGGCAGGAGTATGAAAGTTGAATGGAATTACGGGGCTGTGCGTGCCAGAGACACAATTGGATTATAAGGCACGCCGTCTCCGGCTTCATTTTGACGCGCGGTGATGTTCTTTAACGGGTCCCAAAATCTAACTGGACGTGTATTTTCTCTTTCGCCCCCGTCGAAATGCGACTGCCGCTGTTGGGACCAAATCCGCCACCTCTGGCAATGCCATAGCTGCAAAGCTACCATGGCGGGCACAGATGTGATGATGTGACGGTCGACCTCTTCCATAGTGTAGCCTGGACCCTGAGGTGCGCTTTAATTAATGCGGCTCTGCTTCTGCACGCCCTGCGTAGTTTGTCCGCTTGACATATTTGCATGTTGTTTATTTTCCAGAAATAGCAACGCAGTGCATCGTACCTTGAACTTAAGCTTATCCAGCTTCCACACAACCGCTGTCGTAGAGTAGGATTTCCTTGCCTTCTCACGTACGTCACCTTCCCTCACTCCCTTGTATGGGAACTGCGTATTCTCCTATCTCCTCTCTACAATTCTGCATACGTCTCCACTGGACTCGCACCTTAGTTGAAAGGGAAGCGCTGCAGTTTCTGCAGTGCTTCCGAGGGGAGTCACGGACACTTACAACTGTCAAGAGGCTAATGTGGCGACGCCCAGCGAGCTCCAGAAGGCATTTAGCACATTCGACGCGATCTGCCCCTCAGCTGTAGATGGGTGGCGGATGGACATGCTTTTTAGGGCTCCGTGCGTGCATGCTTTGAGCTTGCTTCTGTTTTTCATTCGCGGTTCTTTTAGCCTTCAAATAATAATTGGGTAGTTTTCTTATTTTTTGTCTCTCTCTTTTTGTCGTGTGCGCGGGTGTGTTTCGTGTACATTTGGTTTTGCAGGATAGTCGGAGCGTCCTTTCGCGCCACGTGCTTCAGCACGTGCAACCGGGTGGGACGTTGAGTCTTTGTAGTTTATAAATAGTAGCTTGGAAGTGGCAAGACTAATAGCTATTAGTGGTTTTGCTGTACGTGTGCTGGTAGGAAAGTGAGAGTGTGGCCGCATGGTCGAACACATGCGAAAACGTGTCATTCCTTAAGGCTCTGCGGCATTGATTTCCTTTAAAACATTGGTGAGAATTACATTCAGACATTTTAAGGATTTAGATCCTGTGCGTACCGGTTTTCGGCAAAAGGCACGTGCTCTGCATTATTATAGTATTATTGTATTTGCATTAGAAAAAGCCGCGCAATGCATGGCAAGAAAGCTGGGAAAGCGGGCAATGTGGGGGGGGGGGGGGTCTTTAAGACAGATAAGGGGGCGGATGAGAATGGAAAGGGAAGCGAGTCAATCGGCACACACTGTGATGTCGATGCTATAGGCTGTAGAAAATGGAGGCTTTCCAGGAAGAGCTTGTCAAACAGGTGGAAGAGCTCGAAAACGGGCTAAATAGGGAGCGTGATGCACGGAAGGTAGCGGGAAAAAGACTTAAAGCAGCCGAGGAAAATCTGAATACGGTCGCCAGTGTGTAGGAGAATGGTTGGGACAGTGGAACGCAGTTCCCCGACGTGACAGGAGAGGTCGTGCCAGCAAAGTACGTGGAATGCGTGCAACGTGGTGAGGGGTTAGCTGGAAAGAGCAGCACCTACCTTGAGGCCGCCATGCGGAAAAAGCAGGAGCGCATGGGTCAGTGCCCCTTGTCAAGTCCAAATCACATGAAAAAGGACAAAGGGAAGCGGGGAGAGGTAGGAGACAGTGAAATGGTGATTATCGCCGCCGACTCAAACGTGGCTAGGTGCTCAGAAGCAATTGTAGAGAAGGTGAAAGGCGATAAAAGAGTGGCGGTAGCGACATTTCCTGGGCGTACGCTGGGTTCTGTCATTAAGCGAGCAAAAGCAAAGCTCGCGGAAAATGGCCACGTGCGCAACCTTGTCGTAGTAGCAGGTGGGCTAAATGACGTCCATCGCAGGAAAGGGACTGGACAAGCCCAGCGCTTGGCGAAGGGGGTGGACGACTTGCGCGAGCTGTTCCCTCAGGGGCAGATTGTGGTGTGCACGGTGCCGGAGGTGCCTGTACGGGACAGTCACGTACAAAGAGCCGTAGTGGTTCCTAATGAGGCGATATGGAAAATGAGTCGAGAGAAAGGCTTTGAGGCTGTCGACGTAAACAGGGAAGTGAGAAGGTGTGGTGGTTTTAAACAAGACGGGATCCACTTCAATTACAGTCTTGTAGGAGAAGTGGGCTGGCGCCTTGCTGGTCGCGCTGTTGCTTTTTAGGAGGCCCACAGGTGCTCAGGAGACCAGAGTAGGTAGTAATAAAGAAGGTCTCCTAAGGTAACCTCAGCATAGCATCGCTGTCAATAACAGAAACAGTAGGAAAGCAAAAAAGATAGCAAGCCATGCAATAGGCTACATAAATATTCAGGGCGGCAGAAGAAAGGAAAAGTGGGCAGAGATTGAGAAGCAGTTAAATAGAGAACAAAAATGGGTGTAGGCGGTTACAGAAACGCACATTAGAGACTCGGAAGAGCCGCCAGCGATCGAGAATTATGTTTGGGAAGGATGCAGCAGAACTAAGTCGGAAAGAAAGGGAAGGGGGAGTCGGAGTGCTCATCCATCAGGGCGCCAAATCGAAAAGAGTAAATTCAAAATGTCAAGAACATCTTTGGTTATCGGATACAATGAGTGGGAAAAAAACTTGGCTGGGCATAACATATTTGTGGGCCGGAGATAATTGCACAGAGAAGAATAAAGAGTTAGTGGAATGCATAAGAGACCCAAGTGGAAAAGGAGCTGGTGCTGACAAATTTCAACTGGAAGAAAGCGGAAAAGAAAATTCATAAGCGCACAGTCACAGGGCAAGACGAGGTTCCCGTTAGGCTGATTAATGAACTAGGACCAAAAAACAGGAATGCTCTGGTCAAAGCAGTGGAAAAAACTTTAAAATATAGATGAATACCAGACAGTTGGCAACAAATTAGAATGAACTTAATTTATAAAGGTGAGGGGGAAAATACAGAACTCACTCGCATAGACCATTGACCGTTACATCGGTACTATAAAGGTTAGCAATGCAGGCAATCAAATTAAAGCTGCAAGCGTGGGCAGAGAATCATGGCATTTTGGGAGAACTTCACAATTGCGTCAGAATATGTAGGCGTTTGGATGATAGCTTATTTGTTCTTCCTGAGTGCATTGAAATATCAATAGTAGAAAGCAGACCGTTATTTGTGGCCTTTTTAGACATTACAGGAGCATATCACAACGTAGACCTCACCATATTGTGGGATATTCTGGAAGGGGAAGGCTTAGGTGACGATTGTCTACAGCTTTTGAGACAGATTTACCTAGAAAATACCGTTTGTGTTGAATGGGAAGAGATGAGGAGCTAGGAGAAAGTTCATATCAACAAGGGACTGAGGAAGGGGGGCCCTTTATCCCCACTGCTCTTTAGGATGTACATATTTAGGATGGAGATGGCAGTAGAAGGAAGTAATTTATCGGGTTTAATCTCCTTATACAAACAGGCGGGTACAATACTAGAGCAGCAGCTTCCAGGTTTATTTTATGCGGACAAAATTCTGTTGCTAGCTAACAAGTAAGATTAACTAGCCAGATTACGGCATATTAGCCTCCATATTGCGGAAACGAAGGGTCTCGCTACAGTGCACTAGAATATAAAGGTAGTGTGCTCACTGCGCACTCGCGGCAGCGGGGAAAGATGAAGGCGCCGATGTCAACTTGGAAACGCAGCCATACATTGAAATCGACGGTGCGACACCTGGTGTGCCATAGGGAAAGCGTATATTGCTATACACACGGAAAGAGACGCCGCGAACACGCACAGCGAGAACCACAGCGTCGAAGCACAAACGGAAAGGGCGCAAACGCGGTCGCGGTGGCTATACTGATCTCGAAGGTACGACGCCGCTCTTCATTCCATGTGTAGCCATATGCGCTTTCCCTGTGGAACACCAGGCATCGCACCGTCGATTTCAGTTGATAGCTCCTTTTCCAAGTTGACATTGGCGGCTTCATGCGCCCGGCAGTACACAGTAGTCCCGCGCAATCCCGAACGAATTAGAACTGCGTGAGCAGCACGTCAGACACCACATACACGCACAAAAGTGGGATGCATGTGTAAGCGGTGACTAAGTGACTATCGCTTACCGTTCGTGTTGCATTCTGAACATGCGCACTTTGCAGAACGTAGTGATCCTACGTACGCAACATACGCCGTAATAGAACTGTCTGATAAATGGTGCTCGCACTATTCATGCAAACAATAGTGTTCCAACGACAACTCTAGGTTAACGTAACTTTGCGTCTCCTTGCAAAGGGCTGAGTAACAGCCCATGTGGCAAAGCTCCACACACAATCACAATTGTTGTTTATGCCGCATGAGCAGAGGCAACGTAACCTCTAGCACAGGGCAACTCCTCATGTCGTACACTAAGCATGATTGCATGAAGACGGCCTAACCGTTTTCGACAGGCCTTGTCTATAGAAAAAAAATACGACGTGTCGATGCAATATGAAGCACATATGAGTGTTTGCTCTTAATGAAAGAGCAGCTACAACAAATTACGGTTTTGTCAGTTACACGCACTGGAGAAAGACCTTTTTTGTCAAGTCATCGTTGCAGTTGTTAGACCGTCCAGCAAGAGTCTACCAGTACTCACCACCCGAACGACTTGCTTTAGGCAGCTTAGGTGCACTTGCTACATGACCTGAAAATAAAAGTGCAGCGCACGTGATGTAAAATATATTGCGCTTACAAAATCCCGCATCTAAAACGCGCCAGACAATTTGTAGGCAATGATATTTAGTATGCTCGCATAGGCCCGTCATTTAGTTGCGGCCATTTAGTATATTCATTTCATATTATAGCGCGAAACTCCTTCATAATGCAAACACTGTCTTGTAGTTGCGCTTCCTATAGAAATGGTACGAGCGCTTTTCATTTGTAATACCTAACCCTTCTATCGTTATATTATGGCGACATAAATGATATGGGCACTCCAGGCGAATTTTCGCTGTCACCGTCGGTGTTAGCTTCCGTACAAAATTCCGGTGCGATAGGATCCTATTACAGCCCGCGCGCCTTATGCTGTGTGTGTGAGGGAAAGTGTGCGACGGTGAGCCGAGAAGCGTAGGGGCTTGATGGGCGCGGTCTTCCTGCACGCCCACTGTTGGAGATCGCGTGGTCAAGCACGCAATAGGTGTAGCACTAGGAGCAGAGGCAGGCGAGCATGTGTATCCTCCCCTAGAGCCCGGCCGCGGCTGCGCACATCTGTCCGCACGGCTGAACGCATGCGCGGCCCACGCGCCGTATCTTGGAGATAATCTGCGGCAGGTGCAAAAACGGAGCCGCGCTGCCTGGTGGCTTGTGCCCACTGTGTTCCCGCGAGCCTATAGTGTCGGAGGTCGCCTGATTTCAACTTTCCGAGACACGACGAAGCAGCTCGAAGAGGTTGCTTCCCGCTGCCGGCGCTCTTCATTACACCAGCGTTGTGACACCGAGTCTTCGTTTCGTGGTCATCGAGGAAGATCTTTTTCTGTTTGCCTGTGCACTCGTGACACCGTGCTTCTTAATTTATTTGGCAAGAGATTACTTACTGGAACTGGTACTTCCAATGAAACACACAAACCTTCTTCTACTACCTTGTCTACTTGTCTACCTTGTCTACTACTCTGCTGTTGCTATCAATGCTTAGCCTTTAGGGCTAAATGCGAGTTTGGTTTTTTTTATTTTAGCGAACGTTAAACCCACGCCTGTTAGCAAATCTGGCTTTCTACTATGCATCCCATCTACATTCGTTCTTTCAATCAATTCGTTTTTCATGTGGGCAAAGAGAAATAAAGAAATTATAACATTTTTGCCGTCATTACTTACATCCTAACCTTCCTATATTGACGACTGGAGGGTCCGGCTATTCCTTCTGCCCTGCAATCTATTTATTACGTACTCGTAGTTATCGCTTTCATTAGATTTTTTTTTACGCACCAAGTTAGGCATACCAGAAGAGATAAACTAAGCCCAATGAAGGCATTCAGTGTAGCACAACTAGTACGCAAACAAGGAATAAGAAGAGGACCGACACACAGCGCTATGAGATGTCTGGCAAATTTTTGTCTATGTTTATAAATTCTTCACTCAACTGAACTTCTATGCACGTAGGATACAAAATGTGTTTGATGTATTAAGATTGTTGCTGCCGATTGTACTTCATCTTATTATAGGGGATGTTAAGCTGTGTAGCATTTCGGACCACATTTGTGTGGAGAACAGTGTTCAAGGGTTCTGCAGTATATCAGTGTTTCAGAAACCGCACAAATTGAAATGTAGCGCCTGCTGCCACGAAAGCCAAGTTTCCAGCCTGTTACATGCGCACTTAGAACAATCTGCAGTTACATGCGCGATTCGCACTAAGAAATCCATCAATCAATTTATCGAGGGGCTTCTCTACTTTACATTTAAATAGCAAGCAGTAGGAAAATTCAGTAGGAAATTCAGAAACCCAAAAAATAGCAAACTGAATTCTACTGCATAGGACATAAATACATTCGACAGCTTTCTCTCAGGCAAATGTGTCTGTTGTAACCGGCTGCCGCTTGCGATGGCTTAACGTATCTGCGCTCTTCACGAGCTTGTCCACCTTGGACGCGGGCAGCTTCCCAAGCGTCTTGTTAGAGCAGCACAGACCTACACAATGTGTAATGATGTCTGACCTTCGGTTCACGGCGAATGAAGGTCATATCGAAGTGGTGCTTGATTCAACATTCATGCTTAGGAGGACCCATATGAATAATGGACAACAAATGTACAAACTCAACTATCTTCATCACACAGGGCTGCATGTGTTTATTGGATGCCCTTTTTGTTATTTTTTTGCTACATATGCCTTGGAGCAAATCCCTAGAATACAAATAAAGGTGACCTCATTGCTCCGTAAAGCCAGCTTGCTCGACGCGTAAAATATCAGTGCGACGTTATGTTCAGCCAATGATGAGAGTTTTGTTTATGAATGATTCTGATACATGTCTGGCTACTCGCAAAGAGCTTCGTTTGCTGTGCTACTGCGAATTTTCCTGCGTGTTATTTTCAAGGAATTTCGCGGCAGAAGATGGAGAAACGAAATAATGTTGTAATAAGTACCAAGAGCATAAAGGATGATGGTGATGTTAGTCCTGCACAGTGGAGCTAGTACTGCAGAAGATATGCGAGAAATCGGATAACCAGCTTGACGAGATATGAAACCAACAAAGACTATAAATAAATAACAATATTTTCAAGTAGATTTGTCATAAAGCCATACTAATACCTAATCGAAACACAAAGAACATTACATGTATTCCTTCTTGTATGACTTTTGTCTTCATAGCGCTAGTTAGCAGTTCTCGGTCTGAAAAATGCAGAAATGATGAAAGTTTTGAGAATTGGCACGGAGTTCAAGATACTTTCCTATAACTTGCGAACCGCGTGCTCCTGAATGCTTTGGCGACATCCGGTGACAACACCTTGCCCTAAACCAGGTAGATGTGACCATGCGTGCCTACACTTGCGAGATGCCCTGTCTTTTCTTTCCCTACTGGTCAGCTCACGCTCAGAAAACTGCTGTGGCTGCCGGGAGCGCGTTGTAGACGGAGGTCTTGGCCTCTGCACGACTTCATGTTTGTACGCAGAGGCTGCAGCAGTACTAAGACCGTGCACTGTTCTTATATGATGCGTGTAACAACCATTTCATTATCAATAGCGTAGTTCTCACTATGTTATGTTAGTATTATTAGCAAACAACCTATCGTGTGAAGCTTGTTTGTGAATTTATGACTCGTATGTCACGACCGATGAATCATTCGCAGGAACTCGTTGTTGAGAGAGAGAGAGAGAGAAAGCAAAGAGAGGAAACGCAGGAACATCAACCAGGCGGGCGTCCGGTTTGCTACCTTACACTGGGAGAAGGGAAAGGGGGAACAGAAAGAGGAAAGCGGGATACAGGGAACACTCTGTGTGCACGCAGTAAAGCGCCTGGAAATCAGTTAAGTCTAAGCAAGTGCTCCACCGATACGTTAGGCTGTCGTCATTCTGCTGTCTGAAACTAATCTTGGTGCTTCCCCATAGCTGGTGATGCACGTTTAAGTCACCAGGGAAGACCAAAGAGCCGGTGCGCATCAGCAGTACGTTGCATTGCGTGGCAGTTTATTAAGCTAAACCCCAGCCTTTCTTACTACAATACGTATAGAATGATGCGGGTGAGCCACGATGTTTACTCAAGAGTTGCAAGTACTGAATTGAGAGCACTTGCATTGCACTTCGCGCTGACGGGCTGTGCAGGTTATTCAAGAGCATTCGAAAAGTATTCATCAGAGCCCGGATCATCATAACAACTTGCCGGTCTTCTTCGGGCAGTTTGTCAGGAACCCGCGCTGCGCACTCTACAGCCGTGCTCAGCTGTATCACGACGTGGCTCCGGCTCCGGCTGTGGCATCGGCTGTGCCACCGACTGTGGTATCGGCTGTGGCATCGGCTGCGGCTTCGTTGTGACTTCCCCTATTGTTCTGGATTTGGCTGTTGCTTTAGTAGTGCGGACCAAGTTGTATTTTTCTCCGCCATGCCTTGTCAGATTAAGATTGAATTGCGCCAGGCCTAGGGGGCAGAGGAGGAGGTGTTGTCAGATGGGGCGTACTCTTGACCAAGGCATCAGTGCTCTTGGAAGTCCGACGGCGTCGGGAGCGTCGCTTTCTAACGGCCGCAATAGCTTCCCGATGAGACGAACGGTCTCTCGTCATCTGCTTCAAAATCACCTTTTCGTTCTTCATTTTGGGGCAGTCCTTCGAGGAAGCATCATGGGATCCAAAGCAATTGGTGCATTGGAGAACCGTGACTGCACAAGGATCTGCAGTGTGGGGCTCGCTGTAGCGTGAGCAAACTCTCGTGTTCTCGCACACGGCGCTCACGTGTCCTAGCCTCATACAATTGCGGCATTGCAGTGGCCTTGGGATGAATGGTCGCGGAGGGTGTCTAAGGTGGCCCACCTTGACGTGCGAAGGGAGAGCCTCGCCTTTGAAAATAATTGTAGCACAGTAGGATGTGCCGAGGCGATACACATGTGCTATTGGCGACGCTATCAACGGCAGGCTTCACTAGAATCGGCAAGTCAGCGCTGGAGATCGAGACGTCCACGTCGTAGATGACACCAGTAGCTGAACCACTGTTCTGGGGGATGTACGAGCGGAGCTTAACGCCACCTAGTTCTGCAACTGTAGTCAAATTTCTCAGCGCAGCGTCATGTGTGACGTCGATAGTCAAGAAATTTTTCCTTGTGTTGACTCTAACGTCTGTAACCTGTCTTAGCGCCACCGCTTCAAGTTGCACCGATACAGACTGTCTGTTGAGTCGCCTCAGGTTATCAGTAGCAAGTTCTAGTACAAACAGAATCGTACTGACTGTGGTATTCTGAGTTGGTCCTACCGTTGGCCTGCTCGAAGACATGGATGCCCTGGTGGTGTGTCTTCGTTTCCCCTTGCGGCTCCGCACAAGCTCGAAGGCGTCTTCGGAAAAATCCTCACTGCTGAGCGAGTAGACGCCCGTTTCACCGCCGTTGGTGTCGCTCTGGAGGCCTGTCCACTTCCTAGACGCAGTCGCCGTTGAAGTCGCCATTCCCGGCAGAGGCACGGGTACGTTAAAGGGACACTAAAGGTTACCAGAAAGTCCAGTTAAAGTGATAAAACAATGCTCTAGAACGTCTAAGGCGTCAATATAATTGCGAACAGAGCTTTCGTAACCGAGAAACTGAGGTAAATGCATGACACGATTTGAGACCCCCCAGCGACATTCCGGTACTAGCCCGATGACGAAAGCACTCCTGATCACAATTCATGTCACTAGTACTCAACTACTCCTATTAAAAAGATTATTCCATTAGATTATAAGACGGAAGAAAATGCTACTTGCCTACTTTTTGAAGTTACCCTTGAGTAGTACGGGTGATCGAAAGGTTTCGTTTTTGCTCGACTCTGCGCGCTCGACTTTGCGCCGCGCGCGCTTCGGAGTTTCAGTTGTTTCTTTATCGCGTCGTGCTTCGGTGGTACTGCTGGCTCGCGAAACTTGCATTTGGAACAAGCAGGGAGAATGCCAAGTCAATGTGATGACGTGGGATGCGCGAACGGTCCGCGGAACTTGGCCAAGGGCAGTTGCAGCGGCGAATCCAACTTTACTTATCACTGTGTGCCAACGAGCGAACCTCTCCGTTGGAAATGGTTAAGTGCCGTGCCTCTGTCACAGCGCGCTGGAAAAGAGCCGAAAAATCACATAGTGTGTTCGCTGCACTTTCATCCAGAGGATTACGAGTTCAACGCCGACTTACTGAAGTCGCGTGGAGTGACCTTCAAGGCAGGCCGCCGTCGTAGTAGCACGCAACGACGCCGGCAGCGCGAGCCCTCAGCAGCAGGTCACGTTCATCAGTGCTTAAATCGCTGAACTCGAGCCCAACATCGTGAGCCAATGTGTCGTTGTCAGGGTCGTCCATTGCAACGAAGTTGGCGCCATAAAATAACGAACAAGCTTATTGTCGCGCGCTTTCCCTTCCGCTAGTCACCATAATCCCGCTTTCGCGCTGCTGTCGGCTCTGTCTTGGCTCTGTTTCTGGCCGCGCGTTTGCGTTTTGCTTAGAAAAGCAGCGCCGTCTGCGGGAGCCGTTTTACTCACCGACGGCGCAACGTCACTATGAGACCATGACGTCAATACTCCTCGATCGGAGGGCAGGTGATTTGAACTGCGCAATAGGTACGCGGACGCTTCAGAACGCATTTTCTCTTAAAATAAGTCTCTTCTTCGCACAAAACAAGCGTTTCGAGGTTTCTGGGATGGTATTTCAACAGTCCACGTTGACTTAATATTAACCTTTAGTGTCCCTTTAACTTCCATCCGCGCCAGGAACCATGCCGGCTCTCAAAGAAGTACGCAGAAATAAGGAGAAAACAGCTGAATTAGAGAAATAGCGTCGTGGCTCGCAGACACTTCGTCTTCCCCTTGTTGAGCGTTACTTGTATTACTACTATGGCTTCGTTCTTCTCAGGCTGCTTCCCTTCTTATCGCACGTCGAAGCAGACAAGTAGCTGGTGCATCTACGAAGCGCCACCTGCTCCTTAGGTACATTTATTAAAATAACTATAAAGGATAGTGCGTCAAGCACGTTTTAGTAGAATCGAAACAAGCACATGTGCTCATGATGATATGAAGCGTTTCAATAACACGCATGCAAGCCTTCTTAGAGAATTTGGCCAGTAGCCAGATCTACAGAAACACTTCTCAAGTCGTCTTCACAACGCTTACATATTGCCAAAGTGTTCGCTGTTGCAACAAGTCCAAAGGGGCACTTACGAGGTACACGCGGCTTCTTCACCCGGCCAATACGCTTCGGTATTCGAACTGCAAATAAACAAATAAATAAAGAAAATAAATGAAGTGGTGGTATTATTATTATTATTATTATTTGTCAGTTTGTTTACATATTGTGCCATGTTTACTCAATTGTAATGGTTGTTGAGTGCTACGTGTTTTCATTTGAACATTAAGTGTTGTTTCCTGGGCATGTTTACCTGAAAAACCTGTGAAACGGTCTTTCTTATTTTTTTTAGTTTGACATTTAGTTTGTCTGTAATAAGGTTCATAATGCATCGCCCTGACTGCCAGGCTTCTGCCATACAAGACCACAGAAGGCTTCGGCAGACCTAGCAAAATCATATGTACAATTTCATTAATTGTAATAAAGATTATTATTATTATTATTATTATTATTATTATTATTATTATTATTATTATTATTATTATTATTATTATTATTATTATTATTATTATTATTATTATTATTATTATTATTATTATTATTATTATTATTATTATTATTATTATTATTATTATTATTATTATTATTATTGTGGCCAGGTGTCAGGTGACAATTCGTTTTCAGCGTTAGGTTTTCCTTCATTTCAGTCGTTATTTAAGAAAACTATTGTTCTTCGTCATTTTTGGAACGACCTATTCAGAGAGCAATATGTAGCCCCTCGACTTTTGAGGGACAACATTCATTTCAATGTTCCTCGTTCATGAACTAGGTATGGTGAGGCACGACGATGTGTCTATGTGTCAAAAATCTTTAATGATCTACCTGACGAATTTTGCTCGGTTCAGTCAAAAATGGTTTTAAAGAAGATGTCATCTTCCATTTGAGTTATCTTATGTATAGGTATGTGTTTATTTGAAGTAATTTCGTTGTCTTAACCTGCATATGTATATAAACTTACAGAAATGTTCACTACGTTGCCATAATTTGTTCTTAATTTTTGTTTTTTCTTCTGTATAAGCATGAAAGAAATTTTCACTACGTTGGAATAACATGTATTTCATTTTTTTTATCTATATAAGCGTAAAAATATGTTCACCCTACATTGTAATAACGTGTATTTAATTTTCCTTTTGTTTGCACAATGTTTTGTCGGCACTAACGTAACGCCTGTATGTGCATACACTGACCTCATTGCTGTTGCCGGCGCTGCCGGGCCTAGTCACACAAGCCATTTAAGCTTCGACAGGCCCGCTTAATATGTATTTGTTCTTGTGGTGCGCAAATAAATTATTATTATTATTATTAGTAGTAGTAGTAGTAGTAGTAGTAGTAGTAGTAGTAGTAGTAGTAGTAGTGGTGGTGGTGGTGGTGGTGGTGCTTTCATGCCGTTATCTGTAAGGACAACAGTGGCGTATGCCCTCGTGTACAGCATATTGCGCAGCTGAATCACCGCATTCGCTTTCTGTTCATTGCGAGGGCAAAACTGACTTGATACTTTAATTTAAAAAAATATATTGAAAAGTGTTGAGTATGACTGCGGCCAACTGTTAGATCACAATTTCTTTTAATCATTGGATTTTGCTTCATTTCAGTCGTTATTCAAGCAAACTGTTCGTAATTTTTGGAATAAACAGTTCCGAGATAACTAAGTAACCACTCAAGTTTTCGTTGACAACAAGCGTTTCAATGTTCCTCGTTCATTAATTCAGCCTAGTGATGCACGACGATGTGTCTATGTGTCAAAAAATCATTCATGATTTGCCAGTTCAATTCTTCTTTTTTTTGTCACAAAAGCTTTTACGGGGATTATCACCTTCCATTGGATGTTTTCGTTTGCGTGTTGTGTAGCGTAATTTGACGTAATTTAGTTGCCTTGACTTGTATATCTATATATAAGTGGGAAAAAATCTTTACGTTGGAACATGCGAAACGTTTCTTTTTGTTCTCTTGCACAATCTTTTTTGGCCACTAAGCAAACGGATGTATGTTCTGACTTCATCGCTATTGCCGATGCTGCCGGGCCTAGTCAAACAAGTCATTCAGGCTTCAACAGGCCCGCCTATCATGTATTATTATTATTATTATTATTATTATTATTATTATTATTATTATTATTATTATTATTATTACTACTACTGCGTTGCACCAGTCATTCAGAACTCTTCAATTTTGTTATATGCTGATGACGCGAAACTTTTCAAAGAGATACGAAATGTTAATGATTCCGCCGCTTTTCAGAAGGACTTTTCAAATTTTGCGTCATGGTGCGCTGAAAGCACACTGGTCATAAATTCATCAAAAACGAACGTTGTAAGCTTCGCGCTGAAGACTAACAGGACTTTATTTCCCTATAACGTTAAAAACCTTCTCCTGCCAAGAGCTCAGGGGACTAAGGACCTCGGAGTGTACTTCGATAGCTCTCTGAGTTTCTCGCTCCGCGCTCAACAGACGAGGCAGCGTGCACCTCGAACGCTCGGCACAGTATGTCGGGTGGCGAGAGCCTTCAGACAAACTGGTCCATTTGTAACATTATTGGGGGCGAGTTCCACCACTTGAAAAGCTGGCGACGCCGTCGGCGTGACGTGGCATGAGGGATCACGTGGACACAGCAACCACGCCGGCTGCTTCGGAAGCGCCGAAGCGAGCTGAAAACGAAAGTTTAAAGTCCAGCCTGCGCTGCGGTTCTGATTAAGTGGTGAGGCTTACCCACTTGGGTGTCTGCTTGACAAAAGTTGAAATAAATATAATAGGTAGTGGCTGCCTTTAGATGCGTGCAGCATGGTAGGCTACTGCTCGGTTCCACAGTGCTGGACGTACGCAACGAAGCCCGCGCTGTCAGCCTTATTCACACGTAGCCGCCATAGAAGAAGCTGCGTGAAGCTTAGCTCGCGAGACTTAGAACCGGAAGACAGCCATCGGCTACAACTCGAGTGTGCCCCAAGTACAAACGCGAGGAAGATTTGTAATATGGCGTCGGGGCTGCGATGTTCGGTGAATAGCACAAAGCGCGCACTGAGAAGCTCACCCGCGCGATGCCCGGCTAATGTCATTAAGTTTTGGTCTATGAACTTGTTGATGCTAGATACAGGCAAGTTCGCAGTAATGGAAAGCGAACCATAAAAGCACACAAAAAGAGGCATGTCATATATGCTCACGCTTGTGTAGCACCAAACAATGAAACGTATTGGATTAAAAAAACGAAGCAGCAGGTAATTACTCGCTGCGAAGACCGATAAACATAAAATGCGAGGCAACTTGAGAAATAATGGTATTTAATCTTCCAAAACCTTAGAAAAAAATAGATTCGATCATCGCGACGGGACAGCCCAAGTCGTCCTGGTAGGTGTCGAAGTCCGTAGTTAATAAACGAAAATATTTTTGAACAGCTCTCTCTCATAGTTTCCACGCAACACTGGTTGCTTATGTGCTGTCAAATGCTCATACGCTGCTGCCTAAAGCTCACGGCACGATGCGAAAACGCGCTCGCAGAGAAAGGGAAACGTTGCACACGTACATGGATGCACGCGCGCAGTTGATCACCATGAACCCGTGCGATCGCTGCATTGAGGCCTCATTCTGTTATACTCCATTTAGTTATGCAGACAATCCACTATAAGAACACAGTTCAGATGGTTTGCTCACAGCGTTTGCCTACCTTCCACGCAAGAAGCCGGTTCGGGAGCCTCCATCGCGGCGACCGCGCGCAGTGGCGTTCCCTGTACGTATTCGGTAAAAGATTGCGTCTGTAAACGATTCTCTGCTTTCAGTTTGCCCAAGATTATTATTTTGACATTTAAAATGGCTTCCGTCGTCTTGCGAGTACTTAAAGAAACGTCCAGGAGGGCTGCTATGTGGTGTTTTTATTAAGCGCCGTAAGCCAAACCTGTGAGGAATGCGCCGCTTGATCACTCATACTACGCAAGGCGATGCTTCCGACAGATGGCGACTCCATAAGTCATCGCCCCCAATATAAGCGCCTAAGCCTTCCAGTTCTTGAGTACGCCTCCCTGGTTTGCGGCGGCACTGGTAGGACAAATTGTGAGCTTCTCGAAAATGTGCAAAAAAAAAGTTCACATCTATATTTAAACATCGATTTTGTCAGAAGCCTTCCACCTCCATAGAGCTAACACAGACACTCACGTTACCTACCCTCACCTGCAGACGCAACAAATCGTATGTCTTCTTATGAGGGTTACGGAACGGAGTATCGAGGTCTCTCTCTCTTCACAAATTAATACATGGAAAAATCTGCTGCTTGCACTTGCTTTCTAATGTGCGTTTTAGATACCGCAGAAAGGTACAAGGAAACAGTGCGTCATTCCGCCTTCAGATTTTTGTGACCCTGTATCTAAAGTGCAGGCAACATATAACAGCCATTCAGAATGCCTGGATATCTTCATGCCTAATTTTAATATTTTCCTTAAATAAGTTGCAGAAGTATTTCGTTAACTCAACAAGAACTCTCCTATCTGTTGTGCGCTCCGTCATTCTGTAATCCTTTCTTCTGTTTCTCCAGTTTTGCTTTCCATTCCCTTCGTGTACACATTTATGATCTGTTAAAATCTGTATTCGCTAAATTATTATTCTTTTCTCTTATGCGTGCGCGCGTGTATATGTGTGTAGCACATTCTAAAATCACAATGACCCAACGCCACCTGTACGTTATACTTGATGTGCAGTCAGAAAAGAAGAAAAAGCAAACGGGACGATTCAACTAGTGGCAAAAATGTGAACAAGAATTTTGGTTATGGATGTTAGATCAAGGTTGATTTTGTGTTGGCCAAATATGTAGGCGTATTACTCGACGAACTTCCAATTAAATGTATTAGTACGTCGGGGGGGGGGGGGGGGGGGGGGGTCACGTTCTCCCATGACGAATGCCTGGCCTATTCAGATTTAGACTGTTGATATCCGTTTCCACTTTCCGCCGATATATATTCATATTTTCTCAAAGAATTATTAAAGTGGAAATGGAAGAATCATTGAAATAGAAGTGCAAATTTCTACTTCGTTTAACTACTTTTATTCGAAAAGCAAATATTCCTTAACTTTCCTTTTGTCGACATAAGACAATTTACAACGTTTGCTAGGAGTTACTGTTAATAAAGGACAATTCTTCTTTCTTTAAATGCCTATAAATTCCCTCATAGAGTGTATTACATAGGGTAGTGGAGCTAACACAATGCGTGATTGTTACAGAAATTTATAAACATATTATATTGAAATCTTAACCCTAATGTAAACAGTGTGGATTAATCAGTAATAAAAATATGGAAGCTATCGCGATGCAAAGGGTACTACAAGCGTGACACATAATAAGTAACAAAATTATACAATACCTGTGCACCGAAGTTACAATACCTTGAAAATTAATACAGAGGATCATATTAACAAGGATTCCAAGAGGGAGTAACAAGAAAAATTGCCAGAAGCAGTAAGCTACCGCTAAACAGGATCACAATAAATTTCGGTGAATAGAAATGGTAGGGAAAAAAAAGAAATAAAAAAATCTATATGTCATTCCGCGTGCTGAGTGTGTAGTAGCTCCTGGAACTTGCTAATGTTAGTTTAAGTAGTGATGTGCGATGTCAGATTATTCCAATCCACAATAGTGCATGGTATGAACGAACGATGGGGGTGGCATTGTTGGGTGTTCGATTTTCACGGATGAGCACGGCGCGGGAAACTGGTTCCAGGAGATTGAAACAATTCATCGTGAACAATTTAATTATGGTAAATCTTGTGAAAGAGTGAACGACGCAGAATTTTGCGACCATATGAAAATACTTCTAATTGAGCTCAACTTCTCAGTCACCTCATGCTAGAAAAACATAAGAAAGCAAAGTCTACGGCACGTCTCTGCAAGTACTCGATTTTATGAGTTAGGTATGCCTGATCTTGGTTCCAAATGGCGGAAGCAAATTCTATTTTCGGACGAACAAGTGCAATGTATGCCAGCTTCCGTATCTGGGGAACTCGGCGCTTCAGGGCATGTTTGACTAGGCCGAGCAAGTGTTTAGCTAAGGCAGCAGCAACATCGATGTGATTATGACAAGTTACGTCAGATTGAAACTGGATTCCGAGAGATTTGTATGTGGTACAAAGTTCAATATTAATGGTATTGAAAACATGTGCACTTGGAAGAGGGTAGTATGATGAGCAAAGGACATTAACTTAGTTTTGGATTCATTGAGCATCGTCAACCATGCCAAGCACCATATGCCAATAGTGTTAAGATCGGATTTCAGGATTGCGCGATCAGAATTACAGGTGATCGGACGGTATACTACACAATCATCCGCGACAAATCTAACACGTGAAAGCACACACTTAGGCAAGTCAATAATATAAATTAGAAAAAGCAACGGACCTAGAGCGCTACCCTGAGGAGCACCTGATGTTACATGTACAGAGGAGAAATCAGAGCTGTTAATAGATGTAAAATGTGTTCTAAGTGAAATTAACTCTTTAAGCCATGCCACGACGTTAGGGGGCATGTTCCGTCAGATTCTGCAAAAGCCAGTTTGCAATAGCTTTGAAGTTCTGCAACTTCCAGTTTTAGCGACAGTGACAGATGCGGAACGCTCCATAGAGGAAAACCTAAATCTGTCTGTAAACCGACTGGCTCTCGAAGCCGATCAAGTAAGCGACCTCCGGAAACTCTTTCAGGAATTTCGTCAATGCTTCAGTAGCTGGCAGGGGAGAACGACGCTCATTACTCATGAGATTGAGTTGAAATCAGACGAGCCCGTCCAATCCAAACCGTACTGGGTCTCACATCATCAGCAAGAAATAGTGAAGGTAGAGATCAAACGAATGCTTGAGCTGGGAATCCTTTAGTCAGCAGACAATGATTACACTTCCCCAGTGAGCCTCCTAGAATCGAGCGGGAAAGAGCCGCGTCCATGTGTGGACTATAGGAAAGTGAACGCGATTGCAAGGGACCAACTTTACCTATACCTGACATAGAAGGACGAGTTGAACGGGTGGGCAGAGTCGAGTACAATTCATGAATCGACTTAGGGGGTACTGGCAGGTGCCCATGTCTGAAAGCTCAAGTCGCTACGCAGCATTCACTTCCCCGCTTGGCACATTTCGACCACTAATGTTAAGTTTCGGGCTTCGGGCACCGGTTAGGTTTTTGCTTTTTTAGTTTTTTATTCTTTTGAAAGACCTACTAGATTGTGCGATCCCCTACTTAGCTGATGTGACCATCTTTTCTAACAGCTGGAACGATCACATGGAGCGCTTAAGGAAGGTGCTGGCACGTCTACGAGATGCGGATCTCACGGTAAAGGCCGAAAAGTGCAACTTCGGGTGTTCGCAAGTTCCCTACCTAGGGCATGTCGTAGGACAAGGAATGCCGCGGCCCTCGGAACTAAAGATAGGGCCTACCAATAACTTTCCTCAACCGCGAACTAAGACGGATGTCAGAGCCTTGCTGGGGCTCGTGGGATATTACTAGCGGTACATTCCAAATTTCTCACAGGTAGAAAGCCCCCTGACATACACCCTCCGAAAGGGAGAGCCCGAAAAAGTTCGATGGAATGAGGCCAAAGAAAGCGCATTTCAGCACCTGAAAGAGGTTCTGAGCTGAGGACCAGTACTTCGGACCGCCGATTATTCTAGGGAATTTATCGTGCAGTGCGAAGCTAGTGACAGAAGGTTGGGAGTCGTCCTCAGCCAGGTGGGCGAAGACGCGGAGTAGCATGGGGTACTGTATGCTAGCCGAAAATTAACGTGCAGAGAGGAGGCGTACAGCGCTTCCGAAAAAGAATGCGCCTGCTTAGTTTGGGCGGTCCAGAAATTATCTTGTTATCTGTACGGAGTGAAATTCACTTTCGAGACCGACCACTGTCCTCTGCCCTGGCTCAGACAATGTCCCCTAAGAACGGAGGCTTGCTCAGATGGACTATAATTCTGAAGGAATATAACTGCACCGTCCGTTACAAAAGAGGCAAGTTAAATGGGAACGCGGATGGTTTGAGCCGCTTGCTTCGGTAAACCCATGTATTACCTTCCTTCCTTTGACTAACGAGGTAGGAAGTGTTATTATGGGCTGGAAGTCATACTTTTAGTTTCAAATTTTTGCTTGTGTATAGTTATAAAAGTTGTTTCCAACAATTGTTTAAGTTTCTTCCGTTTCTTTTGCAACGAAAATATCACTCTGGCCTGTGGGCATTCGGTGAGATATAGAAACCTGTTTAGAAAGGCGGTTGGAACTGCTTTATCAAACTTGGGAAAAGAAAAAAAACAGGGTTGATTTTACATAGTAATAGCCTGGCGAGTCAGGGGTGAAGAGCCTGCGCTTGCACGTAGTGCAGCGCTATGTTGCTTCGTTTGTTTTACGTACGTTCTCCAGGGCCCGGGATCCAGACACTCGTCACACGAGGCTCGTCACCAGTACACAACATCTTCCATCAGCGTTCATCTTGGCCAGCGAATTGAGTTCACCAGCCATTCCGAACTTCCGGGGCGAGGAGGAGCTGTTGGATACGGACCCTTTTCCTGGCATCCCTCAAGTTCCCCGACCACATCCAATCACCGTCGCATTCCAATTAGAATGCGCCGGCGCGCGTCTACCACGTTACCGGACCCATCAGACAGGTTCGCGACCCCTACCTCATGCGCCGCCCGTCGAGCTATTCTCGCCCCCCCCCCCCCCCGCCTGCTTGACTCTTCCCGAAAGTGCATAGGGAGGCTGGCACGGTTCCATGTAGTTGATCTTGGTCCCGAGCAAAGCTGTTTTGCGGCTCTGGGAGGCCGTTCGAGAACAACCCGTCTCCTCCAGCTGAGCGCTTCCAGGCGAGAAGGCGACGCCGGAGGCAAGTCAACCGTCGGACAATGGAACCCTTGGAGCGTCCCCATTGGCCTAATGTGACGGCACTTGCACGGGCGTCTACCATTGGAGGAAAATGATGACACCTGAGTTGGCTCGACGATTTCCCGAAAATGACGTCACCCCAAGAGACCGAAGGGGTTAAAAGCGAGAGACAGGGAGAAGAGTTGTTCGTTCTTCTTGCCACGGGCCACAGCGTACGATTTGCAGGCGGCCGTCGATAACTTTATGACTGTTCATTACTTTATGTTATTACTGTAAATAATGAAAATAAACCTTCAGTTCTCAAAATAATCCGTCAACGTCGGCCAACTACAGCACTCAGCGGCAAGATCTAATACCGTGCTGTTAATTAGAAATGACGCTGTGCTCTTCAAGGTAGGTAATGAGCCGAGTGTATATGTTCCATCACTTTGCAGATCATGCTGGTTAACAAAATGGCGCGATAACCGATTCGCGATGAGCGATTGCCATATTTGAAGATCGGAACTATTTTAGCCACCCGCCATGTAGTCTCGAGGAATGGGGTGGGATGATAATTACTGAGTTGAAAGGGCACATAGATTTGGCAATAGGATAGCCGACATATTTCTTAACGTCTTGTTGTTGAACTCGAGCTTGTCATATGGCGAAGATAAGTTAAGGTTGTTTAATAATGAGTAAATTTCGCCTGCTGTAACAATTACTTCGAGCATTCCTAACAACTGCGAATGTTCAGGACAGGGCATTATGTTATGTATTAGTGTGTAAAAAGTAACGAGAATGTACCGGTTAATAATTCAGCACTTTCCAGATCGGAGAGCACGTCATCGTTCACGTTAGCAAATACGATGACAGGAGGGCTGGTGGGGTTTAGTACGCGCCAGACTCGTTGTGGATTTCTAACAAGCAGCGATGAAACGTCGCTTGAAAAAAACTTGCGCCTCGTATTTTTAGGAAAGATTGCTAGTCATTTCCGCATATATTGTAGCGTTGCCATGAGCTAAAAATGACACTTTTTGTCAGCATTCCTATAGAACTGCTTTTCCTTATAGCGGAGGCTTCGAAGCCGCTCGTTGAATCAGGGTGGGGAGGTAGAACATTTTATTTTGATGATAGGAATGTACGCGTTACTCAGCATAATGAGTGTACTCTTGAGCCACGAACACTTATATATAAATGATTTATGTAAATTATCGCCAAAGAAATGGTAACTCAATACTGAGAGTTCTTAGTTTATTGTGTCGAAGTTAGCTATCTTGTAACACATTATATATTTGTCCTTAATTTGGAGTATAGTATAGGTCAGATAGCAAGGTGACCAATAATAACGTCATGGTCAGACAGACTATCAATGCGGATCAAGTTTGAGCAAGAGTAGGGACTGATTGTTAAAATTAGATCCAGAGATGGAGCCGTCGTCCGTGTAGGACAAGTAATCATTTGGGGTAAATAAAAGTCGAGAGAGACTTGAAGAACACAGTGCTCTTCTGCTACAGTTGTTGTAACAGATATCATCGGCCAGTAAATAATCGGAAAGTCGGAATCTCTCAAAATAACCAAAGCACGGGTAAAAAAGTGATTTACAACATGGTTGAGTATTCAGAAAAGTGTGTTTGACATTCGCCTGAAAAGCTGCTGCTCATATTAGGGGGTCAATAAATTACACCAATCAGTAATAAACAAAAATCAGGTTTCACCGTGACCCACATATATTCTAAAAAGTATATCAATTGGAACAGTTGTGGCAATGAAAAAGTTTATTTCGAAACCACGCTTACAGTTGCCTTGAGAACGTGTATTCTAATGGAGACGACAGTCTGGTGTGGAGACGTCGCAAGCATAGATACCTGTATTTAAAAATTTCCCGCAGATACCTGCTCGCATAATAGTGACCTTTTTTTTTTTGCTTTATTGTAAAGCTCCATGCTGCATATATAAGAGTACGCTGCCTTTCTGCAACTGCTCACATAACGGCAAAAGTGTCTTAACTTGGGCTTGTCGTAAATGTTGCTAAATATAGCAACAACGCAAATGACATTATCAACGTCAGCAACGATCGAGGCGCTGATCAACCTAGCGCCAGAGCTCCACGAGTCACATTCTGACATTATTTTTGTTGGGGGGTTACCTTTCTTTATGCCTTTCTTTTTTCTGGCAAGAACCTAACATCACCCTTGTCAAAAGCGAGTGCGACGGTTCGCAATAGTATGGTAATTAAAAGTTATTGCTGTGAGTCCTAACGTTGTCGTACTCTTTTTTTTTTAATATATCCTGAAGCTAATTGTACAGACACCCACGTTAAAAACGGAAGAAACTATTTTCCAACGACTAGCCATCAGGGATGCGAACTTCTCCGCAGACGTGGACTCATCTCGCTGGAGGTCAATAACTAATGACTGCAGTTAATCAGCTCTGTTTATGTAAAGCTAGGAATCACATATTGAAGATAATTTGTGCGAAACATGTAACAGTGGTTGAGTGGGTATGGGTGCTTCTCGGCACTGGGTTGCGGATTCGTTTCCCGGCCGCGGCTGGCGCATTCCGACAGGGGCGGCATGCAAGCACTCTGTTCCTCATGCAAGCTCAAACATGCATGCAAGCTCAAGTTCTACACGCTGCAAGTTCCATACTTAACAAATTGAATGTATTTGTTTGTAATCAATTGCATGTCTGTTGTTCTGCATCTGATCGATTGTTTTTGGACTTTCTAACGCACACGGTAATTCAGATATTTTATTTTATTCTGCTAGCAATTACATGGACAGTCAGGCACATTTCTGTCGTCGGCATCAGTGAGGTTCCATATAAAGTTCAAGGGCGATAAAATTGTAGCCGCGCGCCATCTGATGTATGTGCGAGTGAGAGCATGCGAATAAGGCGGGTCGGAAGCGCGCCGTCTTCTGCCGCGCGCGAGGCACCGGGGTTAAGCGAGGAATTGGGGGAGGGGGGGGGGGCGGTTCTTCTCCGGCAACTACTGCTTACGGCGCGGCCGTGCGGGCGCTGATCTTGACAGCGATCCATGCCAATCTGCGACGTGATCAAAGTACTCGCCCGCGCGCGCCCCATGTTCAGAGCGATGTGCGATCTCTGCTGAGTGCGCGTAGTCCTGGTACTTTCGTATGCTCGGTGCTTTCGACATATCGTTCCCGTTGAAACCAGATACGCACGAAGGTCAATTCGCTCGCTGCCGTTACCGGGATTTCTCACTCCAGCATTTTGACAGCGAGTTTCTGCGCTCATCGAGCAGGATGTGTTTATGTTTATCTGTGCGCGCGTGACACCGTGCTGGTTAAATTAGTTAAAACACGCTGGCGGGCTAGTTGGTTCGAATTCATGATAGAATGTGCAAGTATGACTGAACGAATAAGTACCAAACCCAGACGCTCACAGGACAGCGCTGTCTCCGTCTATATGTTTCTTTCTACGTCCTCTTTCAGCAGCGCTTACATATTCTATAATTGTCAATCTAGTTAATAAGCGAATGTTTACTAGTTTATACGGCCGATAGAACTAGTGTCCTTACTTCGTACAGTTACCTACTACTTTGCTATCGCAATCGGCGCTTCGCCTTTCGGGCGGAACTGAGACCTTTTTTCATTACCCGATATCATGTAATCGATTACTTGGTTGATGAAACACGCTGCAACAGGCGACACATTTTGAAGCCTCTAGTTTGGTGGGAACTGCAACAGAACGTCCATGATTGTGTCATGCTTTGCGAATGCGCAAGTTCAGGCAGGCAAATGCGGCCGCCAAGTATTTATTTCCTCATTTTAACGCACCACTAGAGTTTGGCCGACCAATTGACCAAATGCTGCTGCGACTCGATTGCGATGTCCACTTCCGACGTTAATGCCAGGAGATCCCCCACGGATTATGTTTCCCACCTTTCGTTAGTCCTGCCCGTAGCGCCATCTGCGAGCCTCAGCAACAGGGAAGCATTGTGCTTCACAGAGGAGCCAGACGCATGCACCGAAGCATCGCTTGGCGTCAGTTGTGTGCGCGAGGTGTTCGTGCGTTATAGCACAGCTCTACTCTCCATCGCGCACGTGCGCAAGATTTGTGTCAGTGCAGATGTCCTTGCATGAAAGCGAGAGAAGATCAGTGAAGAAAATTTAGAAAGCAATTTTTATTCGAGACAAACATCGTGCGAAGGCCCGCGGAGGACGCATTGAAAGATTCAGGCCAGCTCGTTCTGTTGACTGTGTTCGCGCAACGGTAATGAAAGTTGGGAGGAAAGTTACGTAAAATTGATCAACTACTTGTTAGTAATTGTTCAGTTAATTTCGTGGAGCAGTAACTGGTAACTGTAATCAATTACACTTTTCAAAGGAGTTATTTATTTGTAATCGGCATCCTTTTTTTTTCTACCACATGTGCAAGTCCACTCATAGCCCACGTTGCAGCTTGACAAAATACACCATATTATTTTTAATGGAGCTCGCCACCTCGAAAAAATTATTGAAAACTTGATGACAACTTAAAATAAGCTCCTTGGGCGCTATAACGTAAAACTATTCCAAACTTTTCGATTCCAATTCTGCAATCAGCACACAGCGATAGGTCAAAAACTTTTTTCGACCATCCCCACTTCACCTGTCTGTCACGCGACGTCACGAAAACCGCGATAGCTCCCCATCTGATATGATCTGACACCCTGATTATGCATGACTGCAAAGAACAAAACAAAAATAGTTATTTCTGATTCGACGCCTTTTTGTCATAGCCCTAGACTATCGGTCAAAAGAACCCGCCGTGGTTGCTCAGTGGCTATGGTGTTGGGCTGCTGAGCACGAGGTCGCGGGATCGAATCCCGGCCACGGCGGCCGCATTTCGATGGGGGCGAAATGCGAAAACACTCGTGTGCTTACATTTAGGTGCACGTTAAAGAACCCCAGGTGGTCAAAATTTCCGGAGTCCTCCACTACGGCGTTCCTCATAATCAGAAAGTGGTTTTGGCACGTAAAACCCCAAATATTATTATCGCTCAAAAGTTTCGAGCTGCACCCACTTCACCTGTCCCTCACGCGACGTCACAAAACCGCAAAAACTTACCGCGTCAAAGTGACGCGTGCGCGTTAAAGATGCATTAATATGTGGAACAAAACTGAATTTTCTTCTCAATAGCCGCAGGCTGCCTCATTCCGAAAAGAATAAAAGATGGCTGACGCCGATCGCTCCGGCACTGGCTACTCGCTCCTGCTGGAGAGCATGGCTTTATTTGCGTGTAATAAACCTTTTCGCGTCGCCGTGTAACGTTTTCGAGAACTTTTGGCACGCTTACGACCTCGTTCTGCCAACTCTTCTTGGCTGAGGATCCGTTTTAGCGTCATTCTTAAGCTTCCGTTGCGTGCCGCCACGATTGTCGACGAGCCACCGCAAGCCAAGTAAGAGAAAGAGGAACAATCGCAGACACCGGCACCACCCTCTTCATCCGGTTACAGATATTCAGTGCAGTGACTCGGCCCCATCGAACCTCTTTCCACTTGAGCATGCTCCTCGCCTCTTATTAGCCAATTACATAAGCCAAGCCGCTCAGTGCAGGCAGTGTTATTCGTTTTTCAAGCAAACAAAAGTGACCTCTTATGAACGAGGGGAGCATTTGATTGGTTTTTCAGACAATTCTGCGGGTGACCGCCCGATGCTTGCGTCGGCGGTTACGCAAATTTGACGTCAGGAGATTGCAATAAAAGCATATTGGAATAGTTTTACGTTATACGGCCCGAGTCCCCGCACCCCCTCTCAAAAAAAAGATACAGAGAAGAAACAATGATCGAGCGACGAATGTTCTTCAGCACCACGTCGTGAAAAATGCGCGAACATAATCGACTGCAATTGCAACGGGAACAACATACAATTGCAAGGGGAACTGATGATCGCGGCTCAATCTCACGCGCCATGTATGGAGCAAAGCGAGGTGGCAGCGCGAGACAGAAGAGGGGAAGCTTCGACTCCACCAACAGGTGTGTAGTTTGCATGGCCGTATCCTGAAAGGGATCTGCAAACGGCTCAGACCCTTGTGCGCGGTGTGTGCTCGCCGCTCTTGCGTTGAAGCGAAAGACCGCAGGAAGGTGACTTCGTCCGCTGTTGCGGTCGCGCTTGCCTAAAAGGGCCGATTTACGCTCGAGCCGCCCATCGCCGCAAGCCGCACAGCACGCTTGCGGTTGCGCGAAAAATTGCACGTATCCAGCATTTGTGCACAAATTACCGTTTATATTGTGTACACAGTGTATACCTTATATATTGTAAACCGAAATTTGTGCACAAGTGTTTGATACGCGCAATCTTTCGCGCGACCGCATGCGTGCGCTGCGGCTTGCGGCGATGGGCGGCTCGAGCGTAAATCGGCCCTAAACCAACGTTTTGACAGCGAGTGCCCACGCTCATCGAGTGCGACGTGTTCATGTTTGCTTGTGCGCGTTGACACCATATGCTTGCTAATTCGCTTAGTCAGCGAATATTGCCAAGTTTCTATGGCCGATAAAACCACTATCTTTACTTCGTATAGCTGTGAACTAATTTGCTATCGCAATCGATGCTTCTCCTTTCGGGCGAAGCTACGACTTTGTTTTTATGGCGATAGCAATCACGTAGACACTCACCTCACCTCGCCTCACCTCGTCAGCACTTCAACTCGAATGAATTGTGACGTCACATCACAGACCTGTCAGCTGTGCTGGCGGCCGATATCCAGCAATGTTCAGTGCTTGTTTTCGTGTTTGTTATCGTGAGTTGTGCTCGCAACATATTTCAAGGCCCTCATAAGACTTATGGGTTTTCGATCGGAACGTAAGACGTAATCAACGAAAACCAACACACCCTTATCTTTAGTGGAAACACTGCCAAGCAGTTGTGTTGGTGCTATCATGACAATCGCGCGTATTAAAACTGCCCAATATGACGTAAAGTACACTCACTTCTTCCTTCAGCGAGCGGCAAATCCAGGAACACGAATGCAATGGCGATAAATGTGAGAGCAATAACGGCGGTTCTCATTCTTCCCTGCCTTGCCAGAAAATGCGTCCAGTTTGTGTGGCGTTACGCAGAACCGAACGACGCATGTCGTTGCGAGGGCAGCTTGATCTGAAAAGATTTCACCAGCTAGAGATCAGCATTGTTCCATAGCAAACAATACGGGTGCTGCCATTTTGTTACTTGCTAGAAGAATATGTTCTCTGGAGAGGTGAGGCAAGTGTCTTTATAACAATTGCAAATGAAAAAAAGTCTTACGGAATCGTGGTAATCGGGCTTCCAAACGACTTTCTTACTGGTTATACTGAAACAAATTTCAAACATTCCAACCAATGATAGCTCTGTCAGTTATTTTTTGCTGAGAAGGCGCCTGTTACTAAATGCGGATAATTCCTTTTAGAGGGAGCAGCTTTTTCAGAAAGCTAGAAACACCACATGAATAGGATTAGTAATCGATGAACGGTTCGCATATTGTATTACCACGTACATGAAGTAACAGATACTTACCTATACTATGTAAACTTAGGCATATCTTCTCGCTTCTCGCTACAGGCGATTTTCATCCATTATCGATGTTTCGTAGAGCCGCTTGTTTCGTGCCGTATTTCAGTTTATGGACATAAGGTGTCCAACGACTCACAACTGACTCAGCTTGCTCAGAAACCCGACGCAGAACACATTGCTACGAGTAATTATTTTTTGCCAAACGTGCTACAAATCTGCAGTATTTGCGTGTCCTGTATTGAACACCTTACCACTGCATACCTGCATTCGCTTTCGCATAAGTCTAGCTGTCAGATTTCCAGTTAACGTTTTAACCAGTCCTCGTATTTCATCGTACCCGCCGTGGTTGCTCAGTGGCTATGGTGTTAGGCTGCTGAGCACGAGGTCGCTGGATTGAATCCCGGCCAAGGCGGCCGCATTTCGATGAGGGCGAAATGCGAAAACACCTGATACTTAGATTTAGGTGCACGTTAAAAACCCCAGGTGGTCAAAATTTCCGGAGTCCTCCACTACGGCGTGCCTCATAATCAGAAAGTTTTTTTGGCACGTAAAACCCCATAATTTATTTTTTTTATTTCGTCGCGTATTCACGTGTCAAAATATTCAACCACATTAGGGTCATTTTCGTTGTTAGCTGCTTATCGCGCACGTAAAAATTAAGGAGCGTTCTCATTCCCCAATAACTGCATCTCTGAAACCTGGAACGCTGTATCTGCGGAAATAGTCTTATCATATTTCCAGCTAAGACTCGCCGAGGTGGCTTGATCGCGGGTTCACTCAACACCGCCTATACTACGTTCCAAGTTCGATCAGGCAAAGGTATAACTGCGTGCGCTCCGCCCATGTTTCGCTGCGCGCTAACATCGTTCGCTCGCGCGAGCAATCACGTGAGGCTCCGCGCGACGGGTTGAAAATAAGAAAACCCGAAACGAACAACAAAAATAAAAATGATCTAAAGAACACATTAGCAGCCGTATACCACAGTGCGTTTGTTTCTAAGGATTGAAACTTGTTCAATTCAATACTGAGCCTATATAGAAAGCAGTTGCGCACTACTGCGGTAAAAAACATCGAACTATGTCCAAGGGCGAACGAAGCCACCGCAAAAAGTCCACCTATGGCGCTGTTCTGGACATTCGCCATTTTCTTCGATGCGTGACGTAGGCGCGACGCAAACAAAATGGCGCAGGTGGCCCCGTTTTGCTTACGTAACGTGACGCAAACTTGACGTTTTGCCGAAGGAACTGAAATGAAGGCACTGAATGTAGCGTTATCGGTAAAGCAAAACAGTTTTCCTCCGCAGTAAAAATAAAGCAGCTATCTCAAAGCGTATGATTATTCCGTCGAAAACGCTTCTCGCTTCCGTCGTCTTCTGCGTACAAGCCGTCGTCTGCTTCAACAGCTAGGATGCGTGTCCCCGGAAAATGGAATGAGTCATCGCATGTTGGTGCCAACGCGCTTGTTTTATTGCTTCAGACAACATACGCGGTCTACCAGTGGTGATGCATGCACGTTCTAGGCCACGTTATCGCTACCTCGTGAAACGCAAGTGAGTCAGCTGACTCAGCCCGACTCGGCTGGCTGAGAAACGGCCGAATATCACCGATAGCGTTGTGGGCGCCAGAGATATCCACTAGCCCGACGCAAGCGCCGGCGCTGCCATCTCTTGTCCGTTTCGCTGGTTACTCGCACCGCGGTAGGAAACTTCAAGGCGCCGCCTTGCGTACATTTCTTTTTATAGATTAGAAAGAGGCCGTTGTCATAACTTTTGATTGTGCGAAAAGGCATTAATCTTGATTACAATCCAAATGCAGCAGTGAAAAGTGGACATGCCGAAAGCTTGCTATATTCAACCAATATTATTTCGTATGAACGCGTTCTTTTAAAAAATGATGGCCCCAAACACAAATGCCAACACCACCCGTGAGCGATGCAAATACTATGAGCACGCGTTACGAACAAAAGATTTTCATGGCGCCAAACGACGGGGAAAATGTGGCGATACGCATTCCTCTCGGCTGCCATTGCATATGGCTGCTCATTAGCATAATTCGCGCGGCTCGTCACAGAAAAAATTATGGTGGAAAATCTGAGCAATGACGGCCCAGCGCAACGTTACGCATCGTCAAAATGACGTTTACGAAACAGCCCTTCCTGTGACTCTCCTCACGAGATATTCCTTCAGCCAATCAGCAAGCTGGCATGGCGCATATCTTGGATCGCCACCACATATTCGCACAATTGCACATGCGTTGCACTGGTTGTGCATGTTACCGCTCACATTCTTTTTGAAGCGCTAACATCGCAATATAGCTGCCAAGGACCAAAAACATGTATTAGTCCATAAAATTTGCAGCTGCACGTCACGTTTCGTCATCTTGATGAAAACGCAAAATTGCATTTTGCAATACTTCCGCTTCCCGGCACAAATTTCAAAACACGTGACCTCTCGACAGCCAAACAGAGTGTAAACATGGCGGATAATGGCGGCCGTGGAGCCGCCATGCGTGTCGAGAGTAGCACCCCTAGCTTCTACAGCGATGAGTACTATGTATATCACTCCAATCCTTGACATCATGCAACTGGCCCGACTTCTAATGGGGATGCTCCCGATTAGGCAACAATGCTTTGGACGTGAGCGCTTTCGTCACGCTAGCCTTGGCAATGAAACTTCTGGGCCAGTAACATGACGTAGTGAACAGACGTTGTGCTATCAAAGTGATGTTCTTTCAATCCCGGGTGCGCTGGCTACATCTCGATAACGGCGAAATGCAAACAAAAAAAATTGCCGCAGAAACCATGTAACGATGTCTGCCCACTTTAATGCGAAGATGCATTCAAGCGATGTAGCGACGCACCGTATTGTTTAAGACAGCTTTAGACGTCATTCTGAGATTGTCATTGTTTCGGCCACTTGCGACACACTCTTTCTCCAGTATCGGCCCGTTTTGCTACGATACTCGCTCACCATTGTTGGCTATGAGCATGGCGGCATGACAACGGCGCAGCGAAGACGATGACCATGACAAGATAATGCTCTCTGCTGGTTTATTGCTTTTCTCCGTCGACAAGCTCCCATCGTACCCCGTGCGAACTATTCTGTGGTTGCGACGGAAAGCGCGTGAGGGTGAGCCCAGTCGTATGATGGCTTGATGCGGCGCCTAGCGTTTGAGGTCACGTGAGCAAACGCGCACAAAGCGGAGTGGGGTGTATGCGAGCGCGCGGTGCCGTGATCACAGCGCGCTTAGAGGACGCGGGGGACGCGGGTTAAGATGAGCGTGCGTCACCTCTGTTAGCCCGACTGAGCGCGGACACCGCCCGTGTTGTATCTTGGGGGTAATCCCCGGCGGGTGTAAGCCTGGCGGCTGCATGAGTGCCATCTTCCCGCGCGCCTATAGTGCCTGGAGGCTCAAGTTTCGGAGACACGTAGAAGCAAGAGGCATGGGAAACTTTCGCGCCCATCTGTTAGCACTATTCGTCGAGCCAGCGTTGCGGTTGCTTCTGTTCGCGGTGATCGAGCGAAGTATGTTCATGTTTGCAGCGCGCGCGGGACAGCATGGTTGTTCATTTAAAGCAGGCCCTGAAGCACTTCTCATCTAATTAAAGAAAAGCATTTAAGTTAAACTAGACTATTTCAGAAATACTTGTCCACAAAGCTCCGCCTACTGAAAGTCACGGTGGCGCGTGGTTCAAATTCGGTTTTGAATGTTCCCGTTGAAGTCACTATTACCGATTTTGGCGCCTACGTCGTGCCGATCGAACTCGTCGTGGCAGACCATGGCCGTCGCGGTTTCTGCGCCACACAGCAGACCGCAGCTACATACATGCAAGTATAGTGCGTATGCGCAGCGTGTGCTTTGTGCGCGACAGGGCCGGAGTGCACGCTCGCGCTCATGTCCTCCAATTTGGCCGTGCTAAGTGGTGAGGACCGACTTCGTTCTGCACCAGCTTGACCGCAGGACAGTAGCAACAGCAACTTGCGCATTGTCAAGCGCTGCCAATAGCTCACTACGAAGCGACGTCTGATAAGGCGTCTAGCGTTCAGGGGTGAGCACGCGCTGGCAAGCGTACGTCTGGTCTGACCTTAAGTTTCGCGTGGTTCGATGTTATTTTAGTGTTCAAAACAAATCGAAATTAACGAGACCCGAGAGCTACTAGACTTATGACAAGTCCAGCTGCCCGATCGCCGTCGAAAACATCGTCTGCGCCACCTCTAAGGGAGCAACCACCTTCAGCGCGCACTATGGTCTTCTCGGCTGTGCCACTACACATACCGCATACCCGTTCATCCTGACCATGCAGATTGGTAGCTCGTATCATACGCCTACTAAAAATCAAGTGTCTACTGTTTGTTGCGGCTGCCGAGCCCACAGTGCTGCTATTTGCTTGTTACTGAATGTTTTAGTGTCGCACGCGCCTAGTTAATGCTATCAGGGGACGTAGAGGCCAACCCTGGTCCTGACAAAGTTATCCTGGGCGAGTTCAAAAAGTTATCCGCCTGCCAGTCGACACTAATATTTCAGCTTCAAGGTCTTAAAACAAAGCCAAGGACTGCAGACCAAACTATCACTAACCTTAGTGCGCGTTGCAGATTTCGAAAATCATTGTCAAAATCTTGTAACGCTCCGAACAGGAGTAGAAACCATAAAAACGAAGACCGTTCCGTTAATCCACCGTGTGTGTGACGTAGAAGAGCGTCTTGACGAGCTCGCGAACCGCATCCGTCGTAACAATCTAATATTTATTGTCTTCCTGACAATAATCCGAAGGAAACATAGGCTTCGTCAGAACAAATAATGCTTCACCACTGCCATGAACGCCTTGATCTCACAATCGAACCAATGTACATAGAGCGTGCGCAACGCCTAGGGTGACAAACAACTAACCGCAAACGACCCATGAGAGTGAAACTTCCATCCTTCAAAACTAAAGAATATATTCTTTCAAACAGCCCGAAACTAAAAGGTACTAACCTCAGCATTTGGCTATGGTGTTAGGCTGCTGAGCACGAGGTCGCGGGATATAATCCCGGCCACGGCGGCCGCATTTCGATGGGGGCGAAATGCGAAAACACCCGCGTACTTAGATTTAGGTGCACGTTAAAGAACCCCAGGTGGTCGAAATTTCCGGAGTCCCCCACTTCGGCGTGCCTCATAATCAGAAAGTGGTTTTGGCACGTAAAACCCCATAATTTTTTTTTAACCTCAGCATTGGCGAAGATTTCACTCGTCCCATTCGAACTGCACGGAAGCAGCTTGTTACCTTTGCTAGGAGCAATCGTGTACCATTTTCATTGCGTTTCAAGACCTTCCACATTGGATCTCAGTGACACATCTTTGACGACGTAGCAGTAATTGTCAGAGAGATATCGTAGGGATCAGTACGCCGTCGGAAAGCGCCCCAACAGCCTTGTACAAACGCTAAATTGATCCTTTCATTTTCTGTACTTTATACTAGCATACCTATAGTTTTCTTCCTAACCGCGTGCTCCTGTCTAATCTATTGCAGTCATCTTGCCGTAGCATACTGATATTGACTGAAATATGGCTTCAACATCATCATCATCAGACTATTTTATGTCACTGCATGAGGGAAGCCCTCTCCTTGCGATCTCCAATTACCCCTGTCCTGTTCCAACCGATTGCACCTAGCGCCTGCGAATTTCTTAATTGCATCACTAATCACGCGCACCGACGGACCTCAAGAAAGATATTCATCCATCCCTCACCCCACCTAGTCTTTTGCCATTCATGACTGCGCTTCCCTTTTCTTGGTACCCGTTCCCTAACCCTAATGATCCACCGGTTATCTAGCCTACGCATTGTATACATGACCTACCCAGCTCCATTTCTTTCTCTTAATGTCAATCGGCTATCCCGTTTGCTCTCTCATCCAAACCACTCTCTTTCTATCTCTTAACGTTATGCAAAGCAATCTTCGTTCCATCGGCTCTTTGCGCGGTCCTCAACTTGTTCTCAAACTTCTTTGTCGGTTTCCAAGTCTCTAGTCCACATGTCAGCATTGCTAAAATGCACTGATTGTACACCTTCCTTTTTCAATGGTAATAGTAACCTTCCAGTCAGGAGCTGACAATGTCTGCCATATGCGATCCAACTCATTTTATTCTTCTATTAATGTCCTTCTCATGATCATGGTTCCTTGTGATTAATTGACCTCTGTAAACATACTCCTTCACAAACTCTAGAGGCTGACTGGAGATCTTGAACTCTTGTTCCCTTGCACGGCTATTCACCATTATCTTTGTCGTCTGCATATGAATCTTCAACCCCACTCTCACACTCTCTTTGTTAAGGTCCTCAATCATTTGTTGTAATTCGTCTGCATTGTTGCTGAATAGAAGAATGTCATCGGCAAACCAAAGGTTGCTGAGATATTCACAGTCGATCCTTACTCCTAAGCCTTTCCAATTTAATAGCGTGAATATTTCTTCCAGGCACGCAGTGAATAGCATCGGAGCGATTATATCTCAATGTCTGACCCCTTTCTTTACAGGTATATTCCTGTTTTCTTGTGTAGAATTAAGGAAGCTGTAGAACCTCTGCAGATATTTTCCGAGGTATTTACGTAAGCGTTATCTACTCCTTGATTACGTAATCACTCTATGACGCCTGGTATCTCCACTGAATCAAATTCCTTTTCTTAATCTATGAAAGCCATATATAGAGGCTGATTGTACTCTGTGGATTTCTTGATAACCTGATTAATGACATGGATTTGATCCACTGTAGAGTGTCCCTTCCTGACGCCAACCTGTTTCTGACGCCAGATGTCCCGCAGAGATCCGAAGCGGGAGATTCGAACGTCCCTAGGACACATGTAAAGAGCCTGTGGATCCTTCTTGGATGTCCATGGGATCGTCCCATGCACGCAAATTGACAATCACAGAAACATCCCACGAATGTCATAATGGCATATTCAGACGTCCACGAGATGTCTAAAAATGATTATTGCATAATCGCCAGTACGTCCTAAGGACATTTTTGTCAGGATGTAGGTCGCTTCTGGGACATTTTGTGTTACCTATCACCCAAAGGACGTTTGTGGGACATTTAGTTGTATATTTAGGATACCCACAGGATTGCATACTGATTATAAATTAACATAATTGAGACGTCCCTCATAATACACTCCGGCAGTGCAGCAGGCTTGCTGCATTTTACATACTATTAACAAAGCTTGGCCTGGTTTTGTGTTGGCCTGTGGCGCAATGATGAAAAGGAACTACATGGCTCTTGAAGATCAATCCCAGTGGTCCATTAAGGCGACCAAACATTTTTGTCATGCAAAATATTAAATACCAGGCGACAGACCAGGAATACAGCCCACCGCATCTCAAAGCGTGCTAAAGAAGGATTTAGTGCAGCTAAGCATTGTGCACGTAATTCCCTGCCACGGTAAGCTAATATATTACATACCACTTGATAAAATTGCATTAAATCAAAACATATAGACATGCAAGCTGGACTTTCTTGGGCTATCAGGAATGAAGCTACAGGACTAAGTTCTGCAGGCTTAAGAATCATTTAACAATCTCATTAAAAATACAGCATTTATTTGAGATAAAACAGTTGCAGGAAGTTCACAAGTTCAACTCTCAAATGCACTCAGCAGGTTTCAGTAAACCGCATCAGTGCAAACAAATAAAATTCAATAATTTCATCATACAACCTCAGCCATTAGGAATTATGTATGATGCACCACAGTTTAAATTAAACTGTTTACAAATGCACTTCGGATAGCAAGAAAATTTAATAATACACAGTGGGGCCACTAGGGAAGCTACCATGAGGCTTGCTGTGGGCTCACTTTCGGTCGCAGGCATATCAATGCAAAATTTGCTGAACAGTTCAGATATGCTAGCCACTTTAGGTTACCAGATCCTTTCTCTAGGCAATATTTAGTAACACACTCTGACATGAGTTATGCTAAAGACGTTTCAACTACATTAGGCATTAACGACATTACTTCAGACTAGTTCAGTGGTCATATATAGGCATCGACAGCTGCGTTATGATCATGCATTTGTATAGAAAGCGTGCTCTGTATCCGTAACAAATTCTGGGAAAGGTCAACAAAGCAAACATTGACATGTTCGTGTAGTGACGAGACCACTTCAGTTGAGCTAATATTTTGTCGATACACCTCAGCCAGTAAAGAACTTTGAAAGCCCTCTGCAAGGATGGGAGTTACAAAGGAATTTAGTAGGAGGCCTACTGCAGGCTGAATCACTTCAGAGGTCGCAGTTGCATAAATTCAATATATCCTGGAAAGTTCACAGGTGTCTTAGCCATGAAGGAAGCCTACTCCAGACCTTCTGTGGGCCTGCTCCAGTGGTGGCACACAGTAAAATTACTAAATGTTTGCTAGGTACATTTGGCATTATTAAAATTACTAAAGGATCATTTAAGCAGTTGCACACACGATTATTACTGGAGAGGTTACAGGTACAAAAGCCGTTACGAGGCACTTGCTTCGGTACAAAACTAAATTGATTTCAAGATACTTGCTGTGCTTGAGTGGTCACAAACACAGGAGGCCTTCGAAGGTCTGTAAACAAGTAAACAGACTTAATGCGACGTTCCCGTGGTCGCAGCCAAATATTGCTGAAGCCATCGCAGGTACCTTGGCGACTACACAATTTACTAAAGGATAGCAGTTCACCTGTACCAAAGGTGAACAACAGAATTGTGTGGGCTTGCTTGATGCTCACACACACACACACACACACACACACACACACACACACACACACACACACACACACACACACACACACACACACACACACACACACACACACACACACACACACACACACACACACACACACACACACACACACACGCACACACACACACACACGCACGCACACACACACACACACACACACACACACACACGCACGCACACACGCACACACACACGCACGCACACACACACGCACGCGCACGCATGCACGCACACACACACGCACGCACACGTTCATCGTAAAAATTCACGGGTGTTGAACAGCCTCGACGGGAGTTACCAGAGGCCGAGCGCTTCTGTTCCTCAATGGTAACAGATACAGATACTTCTGAAAAGATCACAAGTATCTTGGTGGCTAAACATTGTACTGGGCTCACTGCATGCTCGCTCCAGCGGTCGTATACAATTACGTTGCACTTCCGATGTACTAAGAAATTTAGTGGGACATTTCTGTGGACTTGCTTCAATAGTGGCAGAGAAAAAACTTAACCCAGAGTTCACAGGTACGTTGGCCCATAAGGAAGTTACCACTCCCTGGGTGCAGCCTTTCGTTCATGGCTGCAGATGCAGAACAGAAGAGATCACGGGTACGCTACACAATTTACTAGTCATCTGGCAGGATCAGTTCCAGTGGCCGCAAACATGAAAACGCACTGCTAAGATCAAAGGTACTAAGAAAGTTAGCAGATTTGTGTTGGCTTGTTTTTGTGCTGATTATAACGAAGAATGATATCGACCCAAAGTGACACCAAGCTTATGGCAGGACCACAGCATGCCTGTGAAGTATTCAATGAAAGCGTGTTAGAAATATGTATGAAAATTACGATCAACCTGGTGCATGTTAACAACCTTCACTTTTAACAGCGATCTGCTGGTTCTGACAGTAACTTTGCTTCCTTCAGACTTTATATAAGCTTGCTGAGCTACAGTCATCAGAAAAGTTGTAATAATTTCAACTCTGTACACAGATAACAGGAATTCTCCTAGTCTCTACATCAGCATATATTTGTCAAACGAGCTGATAACAGTAAAAAATGTCACAATTTCGCCCGAAAAGTGAAGCAGGGCTTACGACAGCAAATTACCAGACAGCTATAATTAAGCAGCTCTACGTGTCATCGCCAGTGTACATTACAGCAAACCTTCACTTCCTTGTTAAATGAACAAACTTGTTGTCGTGTGCAAAGCCAAACATGAACACATCTCACTGACGGTAAACTCGCTGTAGGAACACTGGCGTGATGAAGCGAAGCAGCAGCGACAAGGGATCGCTTCTTGCTGCTTCCAGTCACAATGCGTTTCCAAGGTCAAGTTTACGCAACCTTCGACACTACAGCTGCGCGGGAACAGCGCCCACGAAGCAACAACCCACCGCAGCGCACGTTCGCGTCAGCAGAATTTCGACAGGAGTGTCCCTACGATTTCTATCGCAATAATAAAAAAAAATCAGGCGAATGTTGACGTACAGTTTCACTAAGAATACAATGATAATATGGGGATGCAACGCTCTCGTAATATTGTCCAGAGCTTTGCGCACACGTGTCAGCACATATGCTGGCCCAACTGATAGAAAATGCGAGAGGAAAGAAAACTAAAGCAGCAGGGTTGATCAGTCGCACTGTGTTTAGAGTTGATGCCAGTGAAATACAAATGCCTACAGTAGTTCCCTTATTCGGCCTTCGGCAGTTTTAGGCTTGCTCTTGCAATCACAGTTATGCAAAGAAAACTCAAACTGTAGACGGATCTTAAGCGACATGGTAAATTACCTGAGTGAAATTTAATTAACAGTCAACAGAGACAAACGTTCTCCTTTACTAAAAAAAATAAATTACGGGGTTTCAAGCGCCAAAAACATGTACTGATTATGAGACACACCATAGTAGGGGACTCCGGAATAATTTGGGCCATCTAGGGTTCCCAACGTGCACTTAATTCTAAGTAGACTGGCGTCTTCGCATCACCCCCCCCCCTCCTATCGTAATGCGGGCGCCGTAGCCGGGGCTCCATTACTAAAGATACATACCAGGGAAAGGTGTCCATGAAAGCCTATAGACTCACATACCTCTAGGTAACTAAGTCTACAAGAACCACAAGAACTAACCAAAAGAACAGTTACTTTCTCCTCAGAAACTCCAGGTCATAGCGCAAATATTCTTTCTGCTTGGCGACGTTTCTCATTGAACTTATCTCCTGTTTTATGGCTTCATGCTTCTGTATTTTAACATGCAGCAAGCTGGTCACTATAGGAAAATAAATCCACTTAACTGAGGGGGTGGCGTATATTATTATTTTTACCTTCTTGGCATCATACTTCTCCATTGCAGGCATTACTGCAGGAAGTGTAATTCGCAAAGCAATACACTTATGCAACCATTTTCTAGATTATGAAATCAATTTCATTTCAAACATGAGCAATATCAGTAGATAGAACGTTCAAACCTTTCTTTAAAATGTATAATGGCCAAATACATCACCCTAATAGAAATGTCACAAATTTTCTATTGATTGTATCATGTTTGCGAGGCATCATTTGGCGACTTAGATAAGATATACCTACTACTTTCTCTCAATGCCACATTGATAGTAATGTATCTATATTGCGAAGCGGCTGCAGGTCGAGCTGCAGGCGAGAGGTGCTGGGATCGATGTAGCAAAAGAAAAAACAATACAGATGGTAGCGTATAGTTTCACACAAGATAAACAAAAAAAACGTGGAAGTACGCCGTATACACTCGTGGAAAAGCCGCACTTTGTTTCGCAATCTTGACGACGTACAACCCTTACACGGTGGTGCGCCATTGTGGTCAAATTTTTTCTCGCCGTGGGTACTATTCTTCATTAATTTGTCCAAAAAGAACAAACGCTCTTATCTTCATAACATTATATAATGATCCACCACTCCTCTCTGTAACGCCATCAGGCATTGAGGATATTTTAATTAAATTAATTAAATAATATTTATTCGCGCCAGCACGCTACGCAGCCTCCGTGCCCGTCTGTAGTTATCGCTACGCTCGCTGTCACAGCTGCTCACTCGTAGATACAGTCGGCCTCAGTGCCCCTTAGGACGTCGGATATTATTGTGACGTCAAAGCTTTCCACAACGATGTCCGAAGACCGCGCACGCCACGCGCTCAGAGCCCAAATCATGCACACATGCTGTGACGCTCTATACAGTCTCAATATATTTATTTCAGCATTTCTTTTTTCGAATATCAGACTGCCAAGTGGGGTGGGGGGGGGGGGGGGGGGAGGATCCTAACATAAGCGCGTCCATTAGCCGAGCTTATACGATATTTTAACCTCCTAGGTGGCGCGGTCGATTTACAAATATTTTTTACAACTCTGCTACATTCATTATGTTTACCCACCATAGCAGTATCTCTTTACGTTATGCTTAATATCTGCGTATGCGTGAGCTCTCAGCATTGTCCAGAGCTGATCGCTTAGAAATATCTAAAAATACAATGCTTGAACGTCGTTCTTACAAAAGGGGTGTAACGAAATTATTGATTGATCCAAGTAAATGCAATTGCCCTCGAAATCCCTATATAGACTCATATGTTTAATACCTCGTCGTAACGGAGTAAAGTTGTTCTGGCAATGAATATAACGAACTAGATTCGTCTCCGAAACCAAGAATACAGGCTGTTGCGGACCGAGCACATCGGTTTCCGCCGCGTTCCGCACTCGTCCGGCGCAGCAGTTCAAAACTGTCGCGTCGAATACGCCGTCGAGCAACACTGGTTTTTCTCAATGCCGCGCGTACACTCTTAAAACGGCTGAGCCCTTTGGGGTGTATATTTGTCCCACAACAATAATGATCATCAGCCTTGTTTGCGTTTCCTTTCTTCAAAACTCTGCGCTCGCTGATTTCCGGTCGAGAATGCTGTGTCACACTGATAACGCGCAAACCGTTCGTGACTGCGAAGTACCGGCTCGCGACGTTAAAGAAACGAAACGCGGGCAACACAGATGACGATTGTTCTCGTGAGTCAAGATAAGCCCCAAGTGGTGTAAACTTTTTGAAAAGTGTGCGCTCTAAAAAAAAAGTTTACGCCCTTTACTCCTCTTTACTCGCTAGTCCTATGTTTCGCTGTTCCTGTTTTTATTCTAATGATGCCTCTATGTGCAGTAAAGCACCGTGACACCAAAGGGGTGTTCCATAGCTAGTGATCAGTGTTGATGACCAGTGGTCAGTGGTCAGTGGCCAGATGAACAGTGGTCCTTTCGCGAATAAGAGGCTACGGGTGAGCTATGGGGCTTAGTTGAGACTTGCAAGCACAGGATTAAGACCATCCAGCACTTGCACTGCACTTCGCGCTGACGAAGTATGCAACTTTCTTAAAAGTACACGAAGGGTATTTATGAAGGACCGAAGTATCACAGCCACTTGCCGGTATTCTTCGGAAAAATCATCGGGAGTCGGCGCTGTGGACTCTACCGCGGTGAGCTGTATCCTTTGGTGTGACTGTGGCTCCGGCTGTGGCTCTGGCAGCGGCAACAGCTGTGGCTTCAACTGTGGCTTCAGCTTTGTCATCGTCTGTGGCCCCGGCGGTTGATTCGGCTGTGGCGGGGCCTGTCGCTTGGTAGCGCGGGCCAAGCTTCAGTACTGGTGTTGCGCGGCACAGCTTTAGACTCGACTCCACCAGGCCTAGGGGGTAGAGGAGGAGGAGTTGGACGTAGCGCTCTATTCACGGAAGCATCCGCGTTCTTTGAAGTCCTACGGCGTCGGGAGCGTCGCTTTCGAAGGGTCGGAAGAGCTTCCCCACGAGACGAACGGTCTCTCGCCATCTGCTTCAAGACCGCCCTTTCCTTCTTCATTTTGGGACAGTACTTTGAGGTAGCATCATGGGATCCAACGCAATTGGGGCACTTGAGAACTGTGGCTACACAGTAATCTGCAGCGTGAGGGACTGCTCAGTGCGACAAAACTCTCATGTTCTCGCTCACAGCGCCCACGTGAGCCAGCATCATGCAATTGCGGCATAGGAGTGGCCTTCGGATGCATGGTCGCACGGGGTGACTATACTGGCCCACCTTGACGTGCTAGGGAAGAGATTCGCCCTTGCAAATTGCCTTCACAGAGCGGAATGCGCCGAGTCGAGACACGTGAGTTATGACAAAGCCATCAACGCTGGCATCACTAGAATAGGCAAGTCAGCGCTGGAGATGGAGACGTCCACGTCGTAGATTACGTCAATAGTGGTGTTACTATCCATAGGAATATACTAGTGGACCTTCATGCCACCAAGTTCCGTAAGTTTGCTCAAAGTTCTCAGCGCAGTCTCATGTACAACGTCCATAGCCAAGGCATTTTTTTCGTGGGTTGACTCTGACGTCCGTGACTTGATTTGGCGTCACTGCTTCAAGGAGCACCGAGACAGACTGTCTGTTGAGTAGGCTCAGGTTGTCAGTAGCGAATTCCGGTACAAATAGAATCGTGCTGACTGAAGCATTCGGAGTTGGTCCCACAGTCGACGTGCTTGAAGACAGGTAGGCATTGGTGTCTCTTCGTTTCGCCTCGTGGCTCCTCACTAGCTCAAAGTCGTCATCAGAGAAGTCCTCACTGCTGAGCGCGTAGACACTGGTATCCTCCCGGTCGGTGTCGCTCTGGAGCCCAGTCCGCTTCCCAGACGCAGCCACCACCGAAGTTACCTGCCCCAGCAGAGGCGCGCGGACGTCAAGTTGCATCCGTACCACAACCTATGGCGACTCCCCCGTGATATGCACAGAAATCAGGCGAAAATAGTTCTGGTAATAGAGCATTGCCGTTACAAGTGCACTGCCCACGGACTAATCCGATGCTCTGCGTTGCACTACGAAAATATTCGAAGGCTACGATAGCATACATATGAGTATTGCCGGCCCAACCAAAAAGTGTTCAACGGCATATGAAGCCTCGTAGTGGGCGACGTATACATAGTCACGTTAAACAACATATTATTGTACATGTGTACTGAACTGTGTAACACTCCATGTGAGTGGTTCTTTATGATTTTATTGACTTGCCAATAAATTGTACTTCTAAGAGGTCTGAGAGGTGTGTGCGATTAAAAATCATTTCTAACGACTGTACATCCATTGATTTCAGAATATGTTTAGCTGTGTAACATCTTGGCAACATTTGTCTGGACCCCAGTAGTGTGTTTCTGTGTGTCTCAAAGAGCTAGAAAATGAAAATAAAGTTTGTGCTGCTTCAAAAGTCCGGCTTTCTCGCGGGAAGTTGTGACTAAATATAAATGTCCCATACTGTGCCTCCACCAAGCGACCCACCATAAACTTTCTTTTGCGTGAATGGTATCAGCTATGAAATTCCAGCCATAAAATCAGAAAATAACAAACTGAACTCAGATGCGCTCCTCTATAATTCAATTCTTCTGCTACCTCTCCAATAAATGCGTTTGTTTTAACAAGCTGCTGCTCGCGACGCATGACAGGCATCTTGCGACGCTTCCAGTCGGAGCAGCACACAAGGCAATATTTATATGAGTATTTGTTCTTCCGTTCACGGTTGACGACGACCTTGTCAACGTGGTAGCTAATTCGGAATCTAAGCTTGACGTGGCATCTTTTCAGCCAAGCCAGGTCGCTGCAACGCGCATATTGTCTGTATGCAAGTAAAAACATTCAGACAATCATTATTATAGTTTGTCTGTGAGCGATTGTGACGTATGTCTTGCTGCCCGTGGAAACCTTCTTTGCTGTGTTAGGTCAGTTTTCTTCCATGTTGCTTTCAACAAATTGCGTGAAAGAGGGAGCTTTTCGAGTGCGTATATAACTATCGTCATGAAAACAGAGTGTAAAAGAAGGACAGCCATAATGGCCCTCAACTATGCTTTGTGCACGCTACAAAGAATACGTCGAGAATCGACTGGCAGGAGGAAACATAAGACCGAAAAAAAATTCTAAATACTTTAAAGAACAAAATTTTCATGCCTCAGAAAGCAAGAATAATGCGTAAGCGAAACAAACCGGACTACGCCCATGTTTTTTTTTCTTGTATGGCCTTGGTCCTGACCGCGCTGGTTATCACATCTCGGTTTTGGAAAAGGCAGTATTGTCAAGCGCTTTCTGACTTTGTATACGATTGGAACTTCTAGGCCACATAAAATCTCCTACAGTTTTCAGACCTTGTACGATTGCTACTGGACACGAGAAATAAGCATCACATTATAAATAATACCATCATCATTTACTATTGGTATTATGAATAAACTAAAGGAGTGGGAGACAAGCACGTTTAGTAAGATTGAAAGAAGTTAATGTATACGCGTGCGAATACGCAGTATTTGAAGAAGACGCAGCAGGCTTGCATTGCAAAAAGGTTTTGGCCGTAACCTGTGCTACAAAAGGCCCTGCTCGTCATCATATCTTGTTAAGGATGCCAAATTCTCTGCTGCAAAAACAAGAATGTGACACTTGCCAAGTTTACCCATTGCCTTAGGCCCTTACTCGCTCTGATATGGGGAACACGAACTTTAATCATACGGAGTCTATGCACTAAAAAGACATACAAAAAGGATTGGTTTCACATGGCTGCACACAGAAACTCGCAGGCTAAATGTGTGGTGCGCACAGCAGGCAGAAGTTCTGAAAAAATTCACAAAAGGCTTCCAATGACAAAAAAAATGTCACAGATGGAGGTTAAAGGCCATCTGCAACAAAATTTTCCGTGACATAGTAAACTTAGATTCAGATAGTATACACACAGAACAGCCTTCGAGCAAAATATGAAGCTTGAAAAACAAGGGGTTGCGTCATGATAATCTCGCGAAAGTAGATGTATTTGATACCGAAATTACAAAAGAAAGGTCATCGTTACAGCTCGGCGAAAGTGACGCCTGACGCATGACGGTTTTTAGGCAATACCTTCGAGATTGGGCACCACCTCGTCGCGCTGACGAATCTCGGAGGAAACGTACTATGACTTGCCTCGTACTCGCTAACCACCAGGGGCACGCAACGCGTGCTTAGACGCTACCAAAAGGCCGCCATTAGAGGGAAGCTGAAGAGTTTTCCAGAAAAAAAATGAGTAAGGAGCTGTACGTAATGGTTTTCAACCCTCCGAATCCGATATCGCATCGAAATTGAGCGAAAGAAAGCGCAAACAGGTTTTATTTCGATGAAAAGTGCAGTAGCAGACTCGGGCAGCTCGCGCGCCTCGTTTCCGCCTGTGATTGGCCGGGCGCCTCGTGATGTCAACATTGGTCTTCACCCGGACCGGCCGCTGCCGCCACACATGAAGCCCGGTGCAAGGTGGTTTGGCGCTGTGGTTTGGTGAGTCGGTAGAGGTAAACTTCGAGAGCTTGCGTTTTTCTGAGGAGTTCGGCGTTTCTCCCTACATGTATACGTAGCCGGCCTCTCCAAGAAGCAAAAGATGCTGGTAGCAAGCAGCACTTTCGACGCGAACGAAAGCGAAGCGTTAGCATCTCCTCATGTTAGAAACGTTTTTTGGTGAGTATGTTTTTTGCAAAGCTGTATTCAGCGATCCAGTCAGTTCGTTTCCGGGCAAACAACTGTACTGTTATGCTCCTGCATGCCTCCTCGTGGAACGTAAGGAGGCATGCGAGCGTCGGCCTTTGTGCGCTGCCCCAAAGCTGTCGGCAATCTACACAGACGGTTTACATGCGGGAAAAGTTTTCCGTCTCTTGTAGCACGTATAGTGGCCTTCATCAGCGCGCCATCCGCACGCTAATCGTAACCGGAGCCGTAAAGGCGGCGAATTCCGTCGGCTACGTGAGACAGCCCCTTCCTCTCTGTGCGCGAGGGGCAGCGCAGCGTCCTGGCGTGCGCCGGCTTTCAAAAACATGAAAACTTTACACTTGTACTGCATTATGGTAGCTGCATGTTGGCTGTTTCACAACACACGTGCGAATAGAAAATTAACGGCGGTTTGCGACCAAACCTGCGTCAAGAGTGGCAGATGAACATGTACCTTCCGTTCAGCGTGCTAACGCGAAGGAGCTAGCAATAAATCAAAATCCAGGTTTGGACGAGTTCGTGTATTCATAAGGTCTTCCAAAACCAGTTACCATCCGTGCGCCCGCACCCATCCTGCGTTTGTGCGTTCGTTGCCCCGACCTCTTCGCCCTGCGTTTAGAAAGCCCGCTAGCAGAAAGTCGACTCTCACTCATTCACGCCTTATTGATAAACTCTGGTAGTAATCGTCGTCCCGGAAGTGGTTAGAGCACAGCACTGTTATTCTTGAGCGCTAGAAATTATTTCGATTCCCAGCAGTCTCCCACTTAGCTGCAAGCTTCTTGTCTTGCGGGGAGTAATGGAACATCGTCGCGGCCGCTGGTGTTCGTGCAACCATAGGCTACACAGAACGCCGGCATGATCGGCCCACCACTTCAATTGATGCTGCGCACGTCAACTACCACTCTACATACAAACAAACAAAGAAATACAGGCTCGACCGAGGCCGATTATGACGGCACACACGCAGAAACAAGCGCGGTCAGGCACGGTCGCAGAGACTGCGAAGGAGCGGAACACCAGTGCTGACGTCACTACGGCGTGGTTTCCGGTCTCCGCTCGCATCGTCAGCGTCAGCAGCAGCGCGCGGTGCTCGACGGAGGGCGGAGCGACAGCGCAATTTTAACCGACGATTACGTCGTTCCTAAGTGAAAAATCCCGGCCAAAATTTTACGTGCATGGTTTATAAGGTTCCCGCATCCGTATATGGGCGCCGTATTGAATTCGACAGACTCTTCAGCTTCCCTTTAAGAAAACATCGGGAAGTTAGCAGGCCAGCAGCATTGCCAAGAGTGTTTCAGTAGTATATGTAATATGCTTTTAATACGAATTTTAACCACAGCGAAATTTTGTTGCAGTTGGCCTTTAAGCTCCAGGCTGCAGCTTCCCCTTGTCAGGCTCATATGCGCAGCAAAATCTCAGAATCGCAACGTTCAAATGCAGCCAAATCTGTTATCAGAGAAGAAAAACAACTCCAAATAAATTCCGCCACTCGCATAAAAGTGACGGTAACTTCGGTTCTGAATTTTAGGAAAAGATGGTTTGTTTTATTTTTCCTAAATGATATAGACGTACTGTCGATTAAATATCAAATTAAAGACACATGTATGCGTCACAAGCTGCAACAACAAGCATCGGCATTGTTCAGATTTGAATTTTCATCAGTCTTGATTTCCAGCTGACTATAGACTCTCATACTTTCAAGGCACCATGGAAGTGCTTATCTATCTATCGTTTAACTTCTTTTATGTTTAGAAAGTGAATATGCCAGAACTTTAATTTAGTTCTTGTGGAGTTGTGGACTGATATCATTTTGAGGCACGCCGTAGCGGGGAGACACCGGAATAATCTGGCCACCTGCGGTTCTTCAACGTGTACCCAATCCACAGTACACGGGCGTTCTTGCATTCAGTCCCCATCGAAATGTGAACGCAACGGCCGGGGTCTGATCCCGCACCCACAGGGTTAACAGCACGACGTCAAAGCCCCTACGCGCTGGCGGATGCTTCTGTGTACCAAGTTTTCCCAAAAGTTCCTGAATTCGCTTATCATAGTGCTTGCACAATTAGTTACCCATCGTATTCTTCGTTATATATACAACTACGAAATTTTGCGTGAAGGCTGACTTCTGTGGAAGGGCGCTCAAGGAAGGTTACTTGTGCGCATGGATGGGATACTTAAAGTTTGTTACATTTAGCAATGGCTGTTTCATTCAGTCCGTGTCAAACATATTTTCTTTTAGCCTAAGCTTTCGCAACACTTGCCGAAATGAAGTGTTTCTACTAGGCTGCTAATCTAATGGTACAATGCTTATCTATGTGTTCCGTGTTTACGGCGTATTCACCAGCAGCATCTGTCTGGCTACTTTAATCCAGAATTTCGGTGTTAACATTGCGGACCAGCATCTGTTATGGCTGAAGCCACTCATCGAAATTCGATGCTTGTTTTTCGTCTAGCGCTACGTGAGTAAAACTCGCACCATACCTCGAGACCATTCTAAAGCTAGCTTCCCCATGTACTCCATTATTTTTTTCTGAGCACAGAGGGAAAGCAACAAAATCTTTGCACGCAAGTATCCTGTTCGTTATCGCCACAAAGACTGCCTAATGCAACATGGTGAGCTGATCTGCAGCACCGCTACCCTTCTGTAGGAAACGCGATGGCACCAGTTGAAAGGTTTAGCATCACCAAAGAAAAGTTCCCGCGTTTGTTCTTATATTTCCATATGCTGTTTCGCAACCTCACGAAGATAGTACAGATTGTGCCTGTGCAAGGCAGAAAGTGATTCGGGCTAGTTGTTCTGTCATGCTGCAAATCTGAGTAGCGCTATTTAAAACGGCAAGGTCTGATATAGGATGCAACACACGGCTCTATAGTTGGTTGTTATATTTTATGAGGTGGCATCAAAAAAAATTCGACATCGGTTCTGTCTTGAAGGAAATTATTCATGCGCATTCAAACACTGTCACCTTCGCAATAGTCCCCGTGCGAAACAATATAGCGCTTTCAGTGCTCCTACCACTTTCGAGATACTTACTGGATGCAGTCTTTCCTGTACGTGTGAAGCACTTTCCCCAAATCGTCCTTGATATCATCAATCGTGTCAGAATGGCGACATTCCAACAAGAAATTTTCTAAAGCGATAGCGTTAAGCTATCCGTGTCTCAGAAAATCCGGCAGCGTCCAGCAAGGTTTCGAACCATCCATACCCAGGCCCTCCATGTGAAGCAAAGAAATTACTGAACGAATTGAATTTCTCAAGCTAAACTATGTGGAGAAAATCGAAAACGATGACTCACACACGACCCATAGGCAGGATAGCTCTCGGATTGTAATTTGACTATGCGAAAAATCACAATTCTGCTCCGCGAAAAAACAAAGAAACCCCTTTTCCAGCGTTTCTACCATTCACATACCAGCCGCGGCGTCCGCCATTTACGCGCGCCGGCGCGCGGGTGTCTCGGGGGCCACAGAGCGGCGCGTCAGGTTCCTTGCGATATCTCCAGCTGGCGCTCGCCTCCGTCGCATCGTGGCCCACGCAAGAGGCCGCGTTTCTACCAGAAAGAGCGCCTTCGTGCATTGCGTTCGCGGCCGGCGCTTCTCGGTAAACATTACGGTTACATGCGCTGCAGTTTCCGGCAAGCGGGACAAGCAGTCAGGGATTTTTTAATACTATCGCGTTTCACTCTTAAGGACGAAGCTTAGGCGTCCTCCAATTTGTTTTTTTTTAATTTTGGCAAGCGCATTCTTCAAACTTCGCGCAGTGGCTACGCCATTTACGCCATAGATTTTCTTACAATTACTAGAGAGAACTGTGGCACTAGTGTCCGCAGGAGCTGCAAGCAGGCCAGTGCAGCCAGCATGATGTCAGATTGTCAATGGGCATGATGGGTAATACATGGATGTGCCTAACTTCACGGCAAACAACATCCTTAGAAACTGGCCTATGCGAACATCAACACGAGCCGGTATGAAGGCACTGTTGCGTTATTTAAAGGACACCGGATTTTGTGACAAATACTGCTTGTACACTGTGTGACATAGGATGAGACGATGACACTGCGTAACACTAGGAGCGCCTTCGCAGACTGCGTGACAGTGGCCACAGAAACAGTTCTGTATTGTGTGTGTGTGTGTGTGTGTGTGTGTGTGTGTGTGTGTGTGTGTGTGTGTGTGTGTGTGTGTGTGTGTGTGTGTGTGTGTGAGTGTGGACCTTTTGTTTGTTTGTTTGTTTCATTTCTACAGCGAAAGGCTGTGTATGACTCACCTACCATAGTTTTTTGTCACTCAGCAGCAGAAAAATCATAATGTGGGCCGATCCATGTGAATGCAGAAAGGTTCCAAGCTCAATGGCGCATACCGCTGTGGGCTCGGGAACTTGTTACGCACCCTTGAACTGTACTTATCACGCGTGATACCCAAAGAGGTCCCAGTCACACGGGTAAGAACAGATGCTTTAGAGTGCAGCTCCTTGGCGCCCGTTCCCGCCTTTCACGTCGCCGTCGGCCTCGCCGTTGTGCCTCGCCGTAATCAGCTCCGTAGCCCGGGCTAGCGACCTGCCTCAGCTGCGCGTAATCCTGGCGCCACCTATCGCGCACGTCGCGACTCTTTGCTTTTTTTTTTGTCCTCCAAAGCCGGATCACGTGTCCTTGCCTATCCTCCCGCCCCCTTCCTCCGCCTGGCGCCGTTGTGGTGACTCGCCGCTAAAATTCACTCCGCTCTCGCCGTCCCTTCTGCCGCTGTCGCGGCACTGCCGCAGTGCCGGCGGCGGGTGCTCCTTGCCGCCTCGCGCGTGATCCATGGCTCTCCACTCCTCCGTCTCCGCGTCGCATGGCTGTACGACTCTCAGCCGTGTCTCTCGCCTCCCCGTTTGCTGGGCGCGTTCCTCGGTGACATTTGCCGCCTCTAGCAGTGCTTGCCCCTGGCTGTCCTTCTCCCGTCTCCACTCTTGCCCTATACCTCCCCTTAACTAGCGCAGTGCCGTTGCGGTGGCTCGAACGACAGTTACAGCGTTTCGTCCCCTTACTTCTACTGCCTACTCCAACCTTATGCGGCCACATTGAGGCCTGTCTGTGAGTTAATGAGTGTGTGGCCTCTACTCAATGCCCCTGTTTTCGATTTATTTCCTCATCCCACCTCAGAAAAAACATTAAATAATAGTTGCTATTCTCCCCCGCCTCCCCCCCTCTCCGCGATGGTGAAGATGGCGTGAAGGCGCGTCGCCGGAGCGTTCGCTCGATAGCGGCGGATCGCGTTGTGTGCTGCCCAATCAGAAACTCAGAACCGCCTCCGTTCGGCACTGCGTGTTCTGTATGAGGTAACCTGTTGTTGAAATAAGGCAGCAGCTGCGCTCACAGATTGCATTAACAAGAAGCGTAATCGTCGGCCACTTTTTTTTAATGTTTCATACAAAGTTTCAAAAAGGATTTAAAAACTCTTGGCGCCAACCGCGCAAATGTGTTAGTTCCACTGCTCGCGCGTTCGTCGTCGTAGTCTTCTTCCACAGCTGGCTCTGTTGTGCAAAAAGCTTTCATCATCAGCAATGGCGCGGACGTCATCGTCTTCCACAGCTGGCTCCGCTGGCGCTCATCATTCCAAGGTAATATTCACTTCGCTTCTGTCGTCGTAATTGGGACGTCGCGTTTACGGGGGTATGAGCCATCCAGCAAGGGAGTGTAATCCATTCACCAGCTTCGTTGTCGATGGGGCGTACACGTACGTATAGCTCGTACACCCGAACAACAACATGCTTACGATGAGGGCTGGAGGGAACAGCAATGAGAATGTAAACGGCACTGGCGCGAAACGACCACTGACGAAGAATGTTTTTTGCGATGCTGATCAAAAACGACAATCTGGAGCCCAAGCGCCTCCGAACGGGCTACGACGCCAGATTGGCAACGCAAAAAATGACAACCATTCCGCTCTGTAAAGATGTAATGGCAGCGAAAGCACTTTGCTTTTTCGTTTGAGAAATTTGACTGTCGTCAGCTTTCGCTGCCATTCCATCTTCAGAGGGGAATGGTTGTCATTTTTTTCATTCCTTTTATTTCACTCATCTATCGGATCCCTTTGCCCCCTCTCCCTAACAGGGTCGCCAACCGGAGAGGCTCCCTGGTTAACCTCCCAGTCTTTCCTTTGCCTCTCTCTCTCTCTCTCTCTTCCTTCTGACTTGAAATCGCTTCCTGACTTGGCAAAGTGGTCATTTTCAAGAATGTACTGCGTTTTATATAACTAAATCAACATTAACAAAATTTTCCGACGGCAGCATTTGAACACAGGACTTCCAGCACGGAGGCCCCGATATCGAAACCATTGCGCCATAAACGCATGCGCAAACGTAACCACTGCAATTGGCAGCAATTATGCGTGCTTGCAAAATCTTATATTAAAATATAATTGCTTTCAAATTTAGCCCAATTTAGGCCCAGATCAAATGTAATAACTGAAGCCACAACAACATCTCAAGCCGCAATGTCAAAGAGCAAACAAATCCGTGTACAAACCATCATTTCCCATGGTGGCTGAACGATCGCCGCGCTAGAGTTCACTCCAGGAATTGAATGAAACTCTACGCTTTACGCTATTGCTTCTACCTATTCACCTCCTCACAATGTGCTACAAAAAACGCCGAAAGGTAGTGTTACGACGGCAGTGGCGGGAACTGTACCGATGATTCAGAGAACCTCAATGTGGAAACCATGGCTCCATGGATAAACCATGGCTCGTGCGATCTTGGAGGTCATGTGAAAACAGTAGAATTCCGCGGACGTACCTTTTGCGAAAGCCACGCCGATCGCAGCGCCGTCGATATTGAAACGCGATGTCGTGCCTGTTAGGCTCTTCATAGATTAATAAAAAAAATCTGCAGGCAAGAAGATTTTGGCGGCTATAAACCCCCTTTTATGTGCAGCTTCGACCGCCGGGGGTTGTGGCATGCCCCTGTAATCCAGCTGCCTGAAGGCTTGCACTAGAGGACGGGTTGAGGCTGGGACTCTTGTCCCTGCACCCCAACAGAGGGTCGGAAGATAAATTTGTACTGGCATTGGACATCAAAAAGGCCTTCGACAGCATCTCCCACCACGCTATTCTGGAGGGACTGGAAGCGGTGAACTGCGGAACGCGAATTTATAACTACGTGCGCTCGTTCCTCAGCCACCGCACGGCCACAATCGGATTAGGCTCCACGAGGTCCGACACCTTCAACTGTCCCGACAGAGGTACCCCTCAGGGAGCTATACTCTCTCCACTGCTATTCAATGTAGGGATGAGAAAGCTAGCCCTGGAGCTAGATAAACACCCGAATCTCGGTTGTGCGATATATGCCGATGATATGACGTTCTGGGCTCACCAGGGGTCCTACGGGGACAAGCAAGAAACCCTTCAAAAGGCCATAGACGCAGTCGTGGAATACGCGAGGGCGGCGGACATGGCATGCGCACCTGAAAAATCGGAATTCATTCGGGTGCGTGCGAAGTACGCAAGAAAGAAGGACTGGGTGCCGCTCACTCTGACTCTCGACGGGGTGCCAATTCGTGAAGTGGAGACACTCAGAATATTGGGGATGTGGATACAGCAGAATGCTGGAACATCTCACACCCTACAAAAACTAAAGGCGGTCACAGGAAACGTGGCCAGAATGATAAGGAGAGTGGCAAGAAGCAGAGACGGCCTCACTGAGGGAGAGACCATCAGCCTGGTTCACGCATTCGCAATTAGCCGACTCACATACGCCCTTCCGTATCAGGCCTTGACAAACCAAGAGATTAAACAGGCAAACGCAATAATAAGAAAAGCCTTCAAAGCCGCCCTTGGTCTTCCCGAATGCACTAGCACAGAGAGATTCGAGGGACTGGGCCTGCACAATACTTTTGACGAGTACGCAGTCGCGACGTTATATTCCCAGAAAGAACGACTTTGTTCTTCAACTCAGGGCAGGGAAGTATTGGCGAGGTTAGGCTTTCCCCTGAGACCCCAGTATTGCGGAGAGGAAACGGCACAGATAGACCGCAATGTTCGATCGCACATCGCGGTGGCCCCAATTCCCAAAAACAGGCACCCCAAGTACCATGCCGGACGACGCCGAGCAAGGGCAAAGACCCTTCACAAACGTTTCGGCATGGGACCGGGGGTGTATTATACCGATGCCAGTCGAGCCAGCTCAGACACTTTCACCATAGTCTCTACATGCAACAACAACGTAACAACGGCATCCTTCAAAACCGCCTCGGCATGCGTGGCAGAGGCTGCAGCCATTGCCTTGGCCATTCAGGACGCCGAGCGCCAAACCAATTCGGCTGTCATATTATCCGACTCACAAGCGGCTTGCCGCCTGTTTTTACAAGGAACGGCACCCAAATCAATAATCAAAATTTTAGGCACTCAACTAGAGGGGCACCACACTATCGTCTGGTGTCCGGCACACGAGCGACTGGCAGGAAACGCTAGGGCAGACCGTATTGCTCGAGGTTTGAACGTCCGAGCAACGGCATGGCCTAGCGACGTCCTTCCACCGAATTCTCGTGACATCCTCCTACAGCAAAGGCAGGAGCGGAGACGTTTTGGACATCCTCACTCCGATTTAAACAGCGAACAGGAGAGGGACTGGCGTCGTATTCAGACGAATACATACCCCAACCTGCACCACCTACACAGAATACACCCCACGAGGTTCACTGACGAGTGCCCGTGGTGCACAGACACACCCACACTAAAACACATCACATGGGAGTGCCCCAGGAGGCCTCCGCACATAGACAGTCCCATATTACACCAACATCCACTAATGAGGAATAGGCAGTGGGAGGCATGGCTTGCGGACGAGGGTCGGGAGAGCCAGTTGGCTCTTCTGGACCAAGCCCAGCGAGCCGCTCGTGCCAGTGGGGCCCTGGAATAGGGGCTCCAACCATCGTGCCTTATTTTATTTACATTGAATAAAGTTTTACTCTCTCTCTCTCTCTTGTCCCTTGTCGACCTTACGTCGATCGAGTGTCCGCGTGAAACTGGGCGTCGAAGTGGTTACCCCAGGGGGAACCCGGTGGTGGGCAGGTCGCCTAAGGTGGAGCGAATCGGCCCAGGGTGGAAACGCAGCAAGCAAAAGCTCCCGCGCTCTGCTGTAGTGGGATAGTACCTGTGAATGGACGGCATGGTATAGCCCAGCTGAGACATTCTGACCTAGCGCTTATCTGTTTTCCGTTCAATCAATGCAATTAATGATCTTCATAAAAAAACAAAGCCTTTGGTCAGGGTCCTGTGACGCCGAACCTAAAGTGCTCATTTAGGATTGTTATCGTGGGCAAGCTAAGAGGTGTACGGAGAGTCGAGTTGTTTCTCCAATCGCCTGCGAAAATAGCGCCGTTTCGCTTCTTCAGGAGAATTTCGGGAACTGCCGGAAATTGCCTGCATGAAAATGACGATTTCATGGTAGCTAATGCATAAGATCCCCACATTACCTTCCGATTTATTACAGTTTTCCACATTTGGGAAACTTACACAATTAGGAAATTAAAGCAGCACATTAGTTAAGTAATACCTGATTAGCAGGAATCCTAGGACGAGTGACAACGTGCGCTCGGACAGAAGTCCAGTGCTTTTATCTAATTCAATAGTTAATGTTGCTGCAGCCGACGGCCTTCCTACTTCGTTAACCGTAGATGTGTATGCATGTATGTACATATGAGAGGTGTATGTGCGCGGCCATTAAATTATTAAAGAAATCTACGGACACCACAATATCCTCAGTCTTCAATAGTTGCAGTCTTCATTTGCTTTAATTTTCACTAATTAGGATGAACATAGCGGTTCTTCTTGTCTTGTCTTTACCACTGCTGGTGTGATGGTATTCAGGGAGACTGCAGGATCATTCTTCTGGAAAATTGGATAATAAGACAGTTATATCTTCAGGAGGATATTTACTTCACATTGTGAATAGTACTTGTTGTCTTTACTACTTTTCACGAGTAAATGTAAGAGTTCAACAATTCGGTCGCTCATAAAACGCACAGCTAGTTGCGTGTGTGCGTGTGTGCGTGTGCGTGTGTGCGTGTGCGATGGAGAATGAGGCAAACAAAGGTGCGGCGAAAAAAACATTTTTCTTTTTATCTTTTTTATTTCCCCATTAGTCATTACAACAGGGTTCAATTCCTAAAACGACGCATAAGCAAAATCACTTTCGCATGGAATAAATCTTTATTTCCAACACATAACAATATCCCAAGCAACAAAACTTTCCTAATTTTCCATTTAAGAAATTACTTTAAGGCGTAAAATCTATTTAAGGCATCACCCTTAAAATAAACCACACGATGGCTTTCAAATTCTCGCGCCTTCTAATTGAGTGTCATGAAATAACACTCGCTATCAATGTTGCTTTTAAGATAATGTGTATTATGAAAAAAAAATTACGCTGGAGTTCGGCGACTGTATTCTAATTTGGTCCAATTTATATGTGTTTTTTTTTCACTATCGGTCATACTTAGCCTTCTGTCATCATTACAAAGGAAAAACAACGCTATCATATTCTGCACTTAGTTTGTCCACGAAACGAGCGTGTGGATCACAGCAAACAAACTTATAATCGCGCACGCAGATTGGCTGAAATATAAGTGTTGCTGAATTTTCCTTAATAACTGAACTGTCTCGTTTTTAACAAGAGTGATGTGCTTACTCAGTATCAGGTAAGTCTGGAAAAGCGCCCATATTCTACCGCATTATCAAGAGCAACGTTGTCCTTTTTAATTACTATTACTGAGAGTGACAACCTATGTTCAAGGGCCTAGTTTTTTTTGCCGCAAGACAAAGCTCACCATGTTTATATCTGCAGCGGTTGCATCCAAAAGCGCGTGCATATTTAGTCAATAGAATTTTTCGATCTGAGCAGCCTCTAAAGAAGTAGAGTCCCTCCTCCAGCAACACTGAGAAGTGAGGGCGATGCAGATAGCCCGCCTCGTAAATTGTGAAAGCCGCCCATCGTTCTGCTGTCACAGAGCGAGTGTAACTGTGGTTAGCCACCTACATTTTGACGTTATCAGCCACTTTTGAAAATTAAAAGCTGCTGCAATAAGTTCGCCTTGTTCTACAGACATTTACTATATTTGTACCGCGTTTTTCCCCCAAGTACACGCCTATACGTCATGGATGGCTGGCCACCGTCGTCGTAGTTTTGTCGATAGACGAGCCAAGTCAATCCCTCGAAAACGAAGGCGAAGGCAGCGCCACATTTCGGCTGACTACAAACGAAGGCTTATCTGCACATTGTGAGTGAGAAAAAAGCTTATAATAGCAAAAAGTATACTGCATTTCAATACCAATAAAAAGATCAGTAACCGCGTACGCTAAAAGCAGGTCACGTGGTGGACATCTCACGCAGCTTCATGTTTTTGCCGCGTCTGGCGCCAAAGGTCATTTTTCGCGACTTTTAGTGATTAATAAAAATATAAATCCACATTTAATTAGAAAACTTGGCTCGTTTTAGCCACTACGGTGGGGAATTATTACGTCAGCGGAGTTATCTCGATTCATGTTTCGAGCGGTTTCCTGTCCCTTGAATCTCCTGTGAGTGCTTCCCTCTAAAGAGGCGTGCACACTATTTTGCCTTCCATTTATCGCACCAAAACATTGAAATCCAGATAATGTTTAGGAACTTGTTCGTCAAACTCATTGTCGATAACTATGTACACTATGCAATCATTAGGAAATGCTTCAAATTGCGATGTAATACCAGAACTGATATATATATATATATATATATATATATATATATATATATATATATATATATATATATATATATATATATATATATATATGTGTGTGTGTGTGTGTGTGTGTGTGTGTGTGTGTGTGTGTGTGTGTGTGTGTGTGTGTGTGTCAAAAGAAAGACTTCTACATTCATAAGTGAATAAAAATTGCTGGGGAAAAGATATTTTTGATTACCCCTCTACATTAGCACTCCACCGGCGCCACCTATTCTTTTTGTCTGGCGTTGGTAAGTACCCGTCAAAAGTAACAAAAGAATGCAAATGCAATATGCCAAAACATAACTCATGATTTCCTTAAAAGCGCTGCAGTACGAGTGGGGCCATCTGGACTAGTGCAGGTGAAAGGAGATCTGTTAGTACTGTTATACTGTCACTCATATACTCATACTCTGTACTGGTATACTGTTACTGAGTGAAAAGAAAAGAGGCGTAAATGCACCATTTCCAGAATTCCGTGTGGTCCTGCGCCACAAAAACATTTCGTTGCCAATTTACTTCTATAGCCACCACAGCACGGTCTCATTTTATCGTCACACTCACCCTGTTTTCCTTGCTTACTCTCTATCACAGTCCGTGCTATATCGGCGCCTACAGAAACATAAGAAGCATGTCTATTAATTACATTGTGTTTGTAATACAGAGCACATTCGATGTATCTTACACTCTTACACTCTATTGGCAACCATCTTGGTTACTTAATGTCACATCACCCTTAACCTGTCATATATTTAAGTGCAACTCTCGCAGCGATCGAGTTCCTGTGCAGAGATCTGTAACAGCATCGCTGCGAAAGTTGCACTTAATAACATGATAGATACCGCCCACGATGCTTGGTTTTCGAGCACACTTGTCTAGCCAGGACGTCACTTTCTTTATTATTAAATGTATTTAAGGAGAGGTTGGTGCCTATGTGTGGCGCCGGCTACTCCTTTTCTCTTATCTGATAGTTGTCATCGGAAAGTTGCCAACAATCACCAAATTGGACAAATAAACACATGAACGAACATTCACGTAATAAGTTTCAGTACTGCAGTATAAGTAAATGTCCGCGCAACAGAAGAGTTCACATATCATCATCAATATCGTCGTCATCATCTTCATCAGCCTGGTTACGCCCACTGCAGGGCAAAGGCCTCTCCCATACTTCTCCAACTACCCCGGTCATGTACTAATTGTGGCCATGTTGCCCCTGCAAATTTCAAAATCTCATCCGCCCACCTAACTTTCTGCCGCCCTCTGCTACGCTTCCCTTCCCTTGCAATCCAGTCCGTAACACTTAATGACCATCGGTTATCTTCCCTCCTCATTACATGTCCTGCCCATGCCCCATTTCTTTTTCTTGATTTCAACTAAGATATTAACTCGCCTTTGTTCCCTCACCCAATCTGCTCTTTTCTTATACCTTAACGTTATACCTATCATTGTTCTTTCCATAGCTCGTTGCGTCGTCCTCAATTTAAGTAGAACCCTTTTCGTAAGCCTCCAGGTTTCTGCCCCGTACGTGAGTACTGGTAAGACACAGCTGTTATATACTTTTCTCTTGAGGAATAGTGGCAGCCTGCTGTTCATCATTTCAGAATGCCTGCCAAACGAACCCCAGCCCATTCTTATTCTTCTGATTATTTCAGTCTCATGATCCGGATCCGCAGTCACTACCTGTCTTAAGTAGACGTATTCCCTTACCATTTCCAGTGCCTCACTACCTATCGTAAACTGCTATTCTCTACCGAGACTGTTAAACATTACTGTAGTTTTCTGCAGATTAAATACCATGTAACGTAAAGCAGAAAGTATTGCATAAAGTTCTGCACTTGTCGACGTTGTAAAGTGGCAAAGCTTATAAGCTCTTTTCTCTTGGTATGCAGGTATATAAAATGCAGATGTAGAGCTTTGTTTCCAGCCTGATCCATCGGTATACATGTGAATGCGATCTACGTACTTAGCGTAAAAATGTGCTAATGTTATCTGCTTTATCGCAACTACGAGCATATTACATTTGCGTCCTACTCCAGGAATGGGAGTGAATATTTCTGGTATTGCTAGTCGCCATAGGCGAAGAGTTGCGCAAGTAGGCCAGTATTCTTTAACAGGCAGTAAGTTTTTGCACCACCGTATTTCTTCATGTATGCGCGCAGCGGTTCTGGGCCTGGGTTGACATAGTGGATGATTAGCGGGTTGTGTAGCCAAACGAAAAAAGTGACAAAGTTCCGTAAATCTTAGCGTATGAAAAGTTGGTTGGCGGGGCTCAGCAATTACCAAGGCACTGGCAGATGCACGCTGAACATCAAGACATATGTGAAAGCTTCTGTCCAGCAATCTTTTAACTGTTTCCATTAGATTACAGGATATTGCATGTAGCAAAGAAGCAGCGTATGCTATTCTTTGTCTAATGATTGCCGAGTGATTTTGTAATACGGAAGAGGTTGAAATACCCCATCCCACTCCAGCAAATCGACGGAGAATGTTGATTAGGGAGTTGACTTTCTCCTGTAATGTTTTTTATTTGGGGAGCCCATGATAGCCGTCTGTCTATGATAATACCCAAGAACTTGTGTTGCCGCACAAGTTGCTGACGCTGAGAGTCTAGCACGAGCTGAAACCTCTTGAGGGATTTCCTTGTAAAAGGAAGTACAGCCGTTTTCCCATGTGAAATAATCGTACCTCTGCTTTTCAAAAAATCATTAAAGGGAAGCTGAAACAGTTTGCAATTTCCACGAATTGCTGGGGTTAGGAAGAACAGACCCATTAATTTACGGTTCTGAAATTGTTTCTTTGTATTGTCAATATAAGGGGCAGAAATTGCTTTCTATATCCCCCCGCGGATACGCCCCCGTCGCTTCCCGGAGCGCCGGGTCAGGAGGCAGCCGGAGGAGAAAACCGGCGAGAGTGACGTCATTCCCGGAGACCGTACTGCCGGACCGGCGTGCTGGCATGTTAACGCGACAGCGTTAAGGAGCTCGTGTCGCAGAAAAGCCGGTATCGTCGGTGTCGGCGTCGGCAGCGTTGGCCGTGAGCGATAAATCCCGGGAAGCACTTCATGAATAAAAAAAATTGGAGGACGCTTAAGCTTCGCCTTCAAGAGTGAAACGCGACCGCGTTCCCGTCGACCCGCCAAGGGGTGTCAGACGATGGGCTACGGCGCAGCGATCACTTACGAGGCGCCCCGCATCGGACGCGGTGAGCGTCAAGCAACGCAGCGTGGCAACGAAACGTGCGCCTGAGCAAGCTGAACGAACCAAAGAATTCGGTGTCTCGGAGGGGGAAACGATGCACGCCAGCCAAACGTCGTGATCGGCACGGGCAGAGAGATAGACAGATAGTGATCTAAAGAAAGGAAGGACGCTTGATTGTGCAACCCGTGAGGGAGCAAGGCGAAGCGTCGTCAGGGGAGAGGGAGTCCGGGCCGCGACGCGCTTCGCACCGGTCCCCGCACAGCCCCAATGCGGGCGTGGCGCGCCACCTGTCGGGGCAGCGCCGTACATTGAGAGGAGGGGGTCTTCTGTGCTTGCCGCAAGATGGCTCTGCGTATGCCGAAAGAGCAGAAGAAATGTTGCGGAAACGCACTTCGCTACTCGTGTAACTGCTACTTCTGTAAGTTATATGTTCATAATTACTGATATACACCGCAGTATAACTTTCTACGGCTCGTTTCTAAGGCAACACCGCATTCACTAGAGGCGCTTTTGTAGCTCTTTGAAGCATCGAATTCGTGGCTGAGTGTAATAAAAAATAAGAAAAAATAAAAAAACTCGTGGCTGAGTGGTAGCGCGTCCGTCTCACACTCCTGAGACTCTGGTTCGATTGCCACCCAGCCCATCTTGCAAGTTGTTTTTTATTCATGAAGTGCCTGCCGGAATTTATCGCTCACGGCCAACGCCGACGACGCCGGCTTTTCTGCGACACGAGCTCCTTAATGCTGTCGCGTTAAAACAACTTGCAAGATGGGCTGGATGAGAATCGAACCAGGGTCTCCGGAGTGTGAGGAGACGCTACCACTCAGCCACGAGTTCGATGCTTCAAAGCGGTACAAAAGTGCCCCTAGTGAATGCGGTGTTGCCTTAGAAACGTGCCGTAGAAAGTTATACTGCGGTGTATATCGGTATTTATGAGCATGTAGCTTACAGAAGTCGCAGTTACACGAGTAGCGAAGTACGTTTCCGCTACATTTCTTCTGTGCTCTGCGCACACGCAGAGCCATCTTGCGGCAAACACAGAAGACCCCTCCGCGCAATGTGCGGCGCTGCCCCGATACGTGGCGCGCCACTCGCCCGCTTCTCCCCTTCGGGCCGTGCGGGGACCGGTGCGAGGATGCCGCAGTACCCTTGCGTTTAATAAGTTTTCTCGCTCTCTCCCCTTCCAACTTCACTCGTCACTCGAATCCTCGCGTTTTGGCGACGTGGCTCCTCTTTCCACTCAAAGCGCGATTCCTAGGTGCAGCGTCCGATGCGGGACGCCTCTGACCTGATGGCTGCGCCGTAGTGCGTCTGGTGGGAAGTAGTAGTAGTAGTATAAAACTTTTATTTAAAAAAAATTCACATTCAGGTCCAGTGGGTGGGTCCCTCAGTCCAGGGCCCCACTGGCGATCGCGGCACGCCGGGCTTGGTCGAGAAGGGCCAATTGGTCCTCCCGCACCTTGCTGGCTAGCCACACCTCCCACTGCCTACTGTTGGAGTTTTGCCCCATAAGGGGTGATTGGATTTCTTGTGGCCGACTCTGGCACGACCATGTGATATGGTCAGGAGATGGCCGCCCTCCGCACCAAGGGCAAGTGTTGGGATACCGGGTGGGGTGTATGTGGTGTAGTAGGAGTAGGTGTGGGTATGTACGGGTTTGTAGTCGGCGCCAGTCCCGCATTTGCGCTGAGTCCAAGGATGTGTCTGGAAAGCTATACCGTTGCCTTCCTCGTCTCTGTGCCTCCAAGATATATTTTGCTGTGATCGGAGATTCTACGAGAGTGCGTAGTGCGTCGTTACCCCTCACGACGGCGTGCGCCGGACACCACGTAATAGCGTGGTGTTCCGTGAGATTTCTTCCTAGGATTTTCATGGTGAGTTTGGGCAGGGTGCCTGCCATGAAAAGGCGACATGCCGACTGCGAGTCGGTTAGTATTAACGCAGAACGTGCTCTATTTTCAGCGTCACGTATAGCCACAGCCACCGCAGTAGCCTCTGCTGCGGCCGCCGACCCTGTTCTGACTGTTGCGGAAATAGTAGTTTGTGCGTTTGTGGCTACCACAGTGAAAGTTTTGCTATCCTGTTTGCACGCGTCCGTGTAATAAACCTCCGGATTTCTACCGAACCTGCGTTCGAGTGTCCTGGCCCGTGCAAGGCGCCGTTGTCTGTGGTATTTCCCGCTCATGTTTTTAGGGATTGGGGACACAGAGATCTCAGCTCGTATGTTCGGTGGGAGGAGTTCTCTTTGGTCGTTACAATGTGCCGGTCTGAGTGGATACCCTAATCGACGGAGAAGTGTTCCACCTTGCTCCGTGGAATTGAGCCTGTCTCGTTGTGCGATCAGTGTTGCAGCCGCGAGTTCTTCAAATGTGTTGCTAATACCCATTGCATTAAAAAGGGTCGTGCTAGTGCAATCGGTAGACCAAGCGCCGCCTTATAAGCTGTGCGTATAAGGGCGTTTATTTTAGTTTCCTGTGAGTTTGATACTTTTTGGAAAGGAAGGCCAAAGGTTACACGGCTTATGATAAATGCCTGTACGAGCCTTATCGTCTCTTCCTCCTTGAAGCCTTTTCTGTTTCTTGCTACTCTGTTTATCATCCTAGACACGCTGATAACTGTTTTCCGGAGATTTGCGATCGTGTGCCCTACTGCTCCATTTTCCTGTATCCATAGCCCGAGTATCCGAGCTTCAGATACCTCCTGTATTGTTTGACCTCCCAGAGCAAGCTTTATCGGAAGTCTATCGTCCTTTCGTGTATAAGGCGCTCTTACTCGGATTAGTTCGGACTTCTCCGGGGCGCAATTCATGCCACCTTTTGTTACATGATCCTCAACAATGTCAAATGCCTTCTGGAGGGTTTCCTGACGTTCCCCTAGAGATCCCTTTGCGGTCCAGAGAGTTACGTCATCCGCGTAAATCGCATGTCCTAAGTTTGGGATCCGTTGTAGTTTCACCGCTAGTCCTTTCATCCCTATATTGAAGAGTAGCGGTGAAAGAATTGAACCTTGCGGCGTTCCTCTTTTGGGGGTCCGTAGAACATCTGAGCGGGTGGATCCTGGCCCTATCATGGCTGTGCGGTTGTCTAGAAAACATTTTATGTGTTCATAAGTGCGCTGTCCACAGTGCATGTTCGATAGTTCCGTTAAAATGCTTTCGTGCGAGATGGTATCGAAAGCTTTTTTGATATCTAATGCCACTATCGGGGGGGGGGGGGGGGTGAATCTGTCTGCATTTCCTCTCTCTGTGTTTAATACTTCTTTCAGCAGGAGAAACACGTCCTGTACCGACATATGCTGTCTAAAGCCAAACATAGTTTCCGGGAAAAGGTTGCTGTTTTCTATGTACCTAGTAAGTCTCATCTGTATAACTATTTCAAAAAGCTTACCCAGACATGAGGAAAGGGATATGGGTCGGAGGTTTTTTATGTCCCTCGGTTTCCCTGGTTTCGGTATTAGAATTATCTCTGCATGCTTCCACGCCTGTGGGATTTGACCTCCTTCAGTCCATACATGTTTGTTAAAAAGATCTTTTAGCCCTGTAAAAGCATTGAGGCTAAGATTGCGAATCATGGCGTTTGTTATTTTGTCCGGTCCAGGCGCCGTATTTTTCTTGAAAGTTTGCGCTGCCGCGAAAACCTCTGCCACCGATATAGAGGCATCTAGCTCCTCATTGTTCCCTCCTAAATATGTGGGAGTATCATGGTTTTGCGTGGAATTTGCTCCTATATGCATGTCTTCTAGTGTGTCTAGGAGGTGGGTGTCAGCGTCTCGAAATTCGCATTCAAGTTATCGCAGATCTCGGTTCGTCGCTGTTTTTGTACTTGCAGGATCTATCATGCTTCTCAAGATGGCCCATGTATTTTTTGTGTGTAAGGTTCCTTGTAGAGATTCACAGAATTGGTGCCAATTATTGTTTTCTTGTGTTTGTGCATAAGCATTAGCCTCCTGTGTTAGTTGAGCTATACGTATTTTGAGCTTTCTATTTAATCATTGTCTTTTCCATCGTCTCGTCAGGCTTCTGCGTGCTTCCCATACATATATGAGGCGGCTGTCTACCGCTGTTATATCCGATGCTGTAGCAATCTCCCTCCTTGCTCTTTCGTGTGTTTCGCGCATTTGCTCCACCCAGGTTTCAATATCTTCTGTGAAAATGAGCTGCTCTTGTTTATCTCGATATACAGTCCAGTCTGTAATGCAAGCCCTCCCTAGGGAACGACGGATTTTGGGGGAATTGATACCTATCGAGACAATGTTATGGTCACTGCCCAAATTTTCCTCCAAATTTGTCCACCGCGTCTCCCCTGGATGGCTCAAGAAAGCTAGATCTGGGGTTGTAGCCGCCGCTACACTATTTCCTAAACGTGTGTAACACCCCGGTATTGTAATGAGTTCTAACCCGCATCGATCTGTCGTCTCAACTAGTGATTTTCCCTTCACTGAGTCTTTGTTGTAACCCCAGGCGGAGTGTGGCGCATTGAAGTCAACAATCACTAGCAGCTTGTCTTTTCGCTCCATGTCTGATATTGCATAAATTAGTAGGGTATCGAAGCATGGTGCTCGCTCTCGAGGAGGACTGTATATATTTACGATTACAGTCTTGGCTTTATTTCTTTTGCATGGCCACACCGTTAGTATTTGATGCTGTGTGTCGTGCTGTGGCACATACGTGACGCTGAGGGCCAGGTCTTTTCTCGCAAAGCTGGCGACCCTAGGATAATCAGGATTGGAATACGTCTCGTATCCTTTTAGTTTTTGTGTAATTTGCCCAATTTCTTGTAGGCATATAATGTCGGGTAGGACTGGCGCTGACTGTATGTATTGCACAAGGGCAGCATGTTTGTTACGTAACGTAAGGCAATTCCACTGCCATACCTCAAGGTTTTCAGTGTTTCTGTGTGTCGTGTCAGCCATGAATGGTACTATCGCTATCCGTCGTCTCTATCACTTTAGGACGACGGGTAGGAGCTCCTGGGCTATCATTAATGCGTTTTCGTGTGGTTACTTTGATGCAGCTGAGGGAGTCGTCTACGTGTCTCTTAAGAGCACGCAATTCTGCGAACATTATCTGTACTTGATGTGTGATTGTTTCCAGCTGCTTGCCTATGGGCTCTTCTGGTGTTGGTGTGGGTTTACTAACATGTGTTGTAGACGCTTCTTTTGTTTTGCTTGCGAGGTCGTTTATTGTTTGCTTAAGGGCAGCCATCTCTTTCTTAAATTCTGCCAGACTGGCTTTTAGTGATCCATGTTCTTCTATAAGTTTCTGATCCGCTACCGATTTGTGATTCGTATGATGTTGTGCAGTGGGAGCTGCAACTTGCGCCCAGCTTACCTTTGGTGGCGCCATTTGTAGTTGGCCAATGGTTTCCCTGGACTGAGGGTGTTGAGGTGTTGCGTTCTTCATCTTGGACTTCTCTGGTCCCCGCCCGGTTTCTTGACGGTGTACTTCCGGGAAATTTTCCTGGTCGAAAGGAATAGATCCTTCCGTGGTATATCCGTGCTCTTCTTCCTCCGACTCGAACCACTTTTGTTTACGCTTGAGGCTGCGTTCCTTTGATGGCTTCCGTTCTTGGCGTCCTGACGACGGTTCTTGTCGGCGAACCTGTTTTAAGACGCTTTCTGTAGCTTCGGTCGCCCGTTAGGTGGGCTTCACCGCACGAGGAACACTTCGGGTTACATTCGTGTCCGTCTGCAGGATCTTCCGTTCCACAAGTCCTATGCACACACAGTTCCGGTTGTGGGCACACATCAGTTCTGTGACCCACCCTTTGACATGTTTTGCATACTTGCACTGTATTTCGATACGGATAGCAGGCCATTTCGCCTCCCTCCTAGTACACATATCTTGGTACTAGGTTTCCGAAGAATACAATGACGGCACTCTTAGTGTCCCCCAGCATTCGTGCGTGAGCGACTTCCACATTTAGCGTGCGCACTCTGATTTTCGATTTAAGGACGTCTGAGGGCGTATGTGGGGTGAGTCCGTGGATTATCCCCCGAACTCCTCCGTCCCCCAGAGCTGCATGGGGTTTTCCATTAATCTTGAGTGATGTAATATGGCGCAATGTGTTTGCGACTTCCTTTTCTGGGGTTGAAACAATTACAATGTTCGATCCAGGCTTAATACGTAGCAGAAACTGCTCACCTTGGATCTTTTCATTGCAAGCCTCTATAATAGCACGGGCCATCACGGGAGTTGTAATTGCTCGAAGCGGGAGTCCTTGATGCGGTCTCACAATGACCTTGAAATCGTCTTTTGGTAAAGGTGGTAGTTTCTTCCCGTTGCGTCTCGGGCGAAATCTTGGCTTGTCTGCGTTCTTTGGAGATTCGTTCTTCCGGTTCTCCTGCGCACGTTCTCTCCGTTACATTTTTCTTTCCCTGACGGACACAACTGTGGTCCATCCCTCTCGGGCGTCTTGAATGCGTTTGTCGGTCGTATTCTCACCGCTGTTGATGGTGGACGGTGATGGGCTTATCCCTGCGTCGGTGGTCATCGCCTGGTGCGGTCGGATATCCGTGCAATCCATGTGCTCTTCGGTGTTGGAATCATGGCTGGTCGAGGCTCTTCCCGCTGAACCGCTTTTCGCACAACGCGCACGAGTTTGAGACGCCATCTGCGTCACGGCGGTGGCGGAGTCGCAGCCGGCGTCGCGGCTGCCGCTGCTCGCTACTCGTCGGTAGGCCTACACTGGCTCACTTGTGGAGGTAGCAATCCCTTGGTCGTATTTCCGTGAAAAATGGTCCAAGGGCCAAAATTCTGGCCTCCCTGGCTGCCGCTTGGCTTCCCGGAAACGATGAGGTGCACTTTTCGTAGGTTCGAAGAACTGTACCACACGAAAAACATGGAAATTGCGGAGCGTGATGCCAGTGCGTCCACACTCCTCGATGCCTTGGACGCGTCCCCCCTCTGGTGGGAAAGAGTCCCCTGCTATGTGTGCAGAGCTGCTTCCGAGGAGTCATGCGTCAGCGTGGTGCTTCCAAGCGAGATAGAGGACGATCTCATCGAGGCGTCAGCCCCATGATCGCGTAGGCCTTCATGGCTCGTCGCGGCCCGGCTTTCGGTGCTGATCACGACGTTTGGCTCTCGTAGATATTTTCTTCCTCCGAGACACCGAGTTCTTTGGTTCGTTCCGCTTGCTCAGGCGCACGTTTCGTTGCCGCGCCGAACGCTGCGTTGCTCGGCGCTCACCGCGTGATTGGTGGGTGCAAAGTCCGATGCAGGGCGCCTCATAAGTGATCGCTGCGCCGTAGCGCAATGTCTTACACCCCTTGGCGGGTTGACGGGAACGCTATCGCGTTCCACTCTTGAAGGCGAAGCTTAAGCGTCCTCCAATTTTTTCTTTGCGTCCTGCGCTTTACTAAACGACGCTACGAGAGATCTGCCGACGTTGACGTTTGTTTTCTTTTGCGATTTTCCTGAACTGTGCTTCCTTTCTGTGCTGCGTGAGTGCCTACAGCCAAGGGCGCCCAACATGCCCTCGATCTGTGCAGCATTCGGCTGTGCGAACACAGGCGGGCGAGACGATATGGTGTTTCACATGTTCCCGAAGGACAAGAAACTTGCAGCGCAGTGGGTCCGTGCGGTGAGCAGAGAGAATTTCTTGCCGACGAAATCAGCTGTGCTGTGTTCGGATCATTTCCGCGACAGTGATTATCATCGGAGCTTGACAACGACGCGGGCAATCGGTATTCCAATTAAATCGGCGCGACTGAAGGCCGGCGTTGTTCCGTCTATATTTTCCCACAAGAGAAACACCTCGCCACTTCCAAGAGCGGCCTTCGCCAAGAGGAGAAAGGGTGAGGTTAGGGTTTTAATGTGCACACGGGCAATTTTTTAAGTGGATGATCACCTGAGTGTCGAAGAAACGGCCTTACAGCGGCCTATGACGAAGCGAGGTGGAGGCACAGCCGGGAATATGCACATGCATGCAAAGTGCTTACCGTTTTCATCCTGTTTTTCCACTTCGCTTTGTCACGGAACACTGTACTACGGCTGCGTGTTCGGCGCTGTTTTGGTACGGTGAAATAACTGGCCGGGGGTAGGCTTGTGCATTCAGTGATATTTGCTATTCGTCCTATCACGCGGTGCCCGCAGGTTTAGCTGTTCAGCATTCGTGTTCAAATAGCACGACATAAGGCGTTACGGTAATATTTTCATGCTCGTGTTAGAGTAGTTGAACTCGTCGTGTAAAAACTGCGTTCCGTACATTTCGCACTCACAGCTTGCTACCAGCAGCGAAATGCCGCAAAAACGATCGTCGGCACAGTCCCGCCCATGGCAAGGCGAACGGGCTCAAATAATGAAGTAACGTTGTGAGGTATTGCACTTGTCAGCGTTCGACGTGGTCTAGCCCAATACAGGCATCGCTGCTGAACAAAAAATGTTTTCTTGCCTTTAAATAGCTATGCATCACGCATGGCAAAATTATTGTTTGAAAGTAAATATAATACATTACTCATTACTTTCTTATTACGTTCATTGATTTGAATTACATTACCAATTACCGCTTTCAAAAAAGTAATGGTATTACTTTACGATCGCTTCCAAAACGTTTTCATGCACACAAGAAGCAAAAAGCAAAATATAGAGGGATGCCAACCTTTCTTCAACGTAACATACACTTGCCAACTTTTCATGCCCTAACCCCCCCCCCCCCATGTGCCTCCACGACACTACCAACGTTCTCGCGCCGTACACAGCTTACTCGTGCATATTTAACGCAATTGATAAATTGTTTCATCCATGAAAAAAACAGACACCAAATAATTCACACTACTAAATCACTAGGCAACTAATCCATCACATAAATTACTAAACAAGTATTTCAATTACTGTAAGTAACCCAAATGTTGTCATGCTTGCTGATATGCATGATATGCTGAAATTCATGACATCCATGCCTTGCACTCTTTCAGGTTCTAGCAGAGCACCTTGATAACCGAGCCCCTGATAAACCTGTTCCACTACCATCACCAATCGAAGAGTTTGAAGCAGCCAGTGTGACGCAGGCAGATAATGTTGAAGAGTCTAAAGTAGCCAAACGCGGCACTTATGTTCGCGATCGTGTATCAACACGCAAAAAACCACGGAACTTTAGACAAGCAGCGGCAAGGTGCATGGCATCGCGGAACTGCACCCATGTTTACAATCTAATGAGATGTTAGTGCTTCGGCATTCTTCCAGCACCAAGTTCCCAGTGACACTTTAGCGCGTTTTTTTCTCCCGTCATTGGAACGTGCAGCTACATGAAAAGACATATGTACCAGCTAAGATCATGAAAAGACATATGTATCAGCTAAGATTTCCAACGCGCGAGAAGGTGCACACATCGCTCTCGCTGTTGGCACGCTCAACATCGTCGTTGCCCCCGTTGCCGCCATCGTTTGCTGTATCGGCTGTCGGTTCGAACATGCACGGCGAAAATACAAGCTCTCCAAGACAGCGAGAACGTTCCATAACGCTTACAACTCAGCTGTGAAGCCAGAACAGAACAGCGTGCTACGCTCTGAAACAGCGGCGCCGACCGGCGATCCCCGTGAATGACGTCAAAGCGGTCCCGACCAATCACGGGCAACGGCGGCGTTCGCGCGATGCCCTGAGGTGCTAGTGCGCGTTTTCTTGAAAAAAAAACAGCCGCTTGCGTTTGTTTCCGTCCTTTTTAAGCGAGATATTCGTGTTCAGTGGACTGAAAACTGTAGAATGCCGCAGGGAATTCATTTTTTTTTACGAAATGTGTTTCAGCTTCCCTTTAATAGTGTTAGGCCAGGTTGGAGCATTTGCTGAACGGCTTGAACGCTCGAGTCAGATGCCGATATGTATAAGTCGTCTGCATATAGTGAATAATTCAAGGTAGCAGGCAGGATATGGGGTAATTCACCCATAACACAGTTAAATAGAAATGGGCTGAGTGCACTACCCAGAGGGACACTTTCATTCACTATATGCTCTCTGCTTTTGCCATCAGCAGTTTCAATAAAGATTTTCCTGTCTCTTAAGAAATCCGCAATCCATCTCAGTGTTCGTCAAACTATGCCCAACTGAATTAACCCATGGAGTACGTGAGTGTGGCTGGTTGTCAAATGCGCGCTTTATGTCTAGAAACACTGCAATAGTGATTATTCCTCAGCTCCTCTCATGATCTACGTACGTAGCAAGATCTAAAACAGCATCCATCGTACACCGGCGCCTATGGAAGCCCGCCATATTTTCGGGTAGTGCGTTGGTGCATTCTGTCCACCACTGCAACCTAGCGTTTATCATTTTTTCCAGAAGTTTACATGGGCAACTTGTCAGACTGACAGGGCGGAAAGAATGTAGCGATTACACAACGACCTCTTGCGTGCAGATAGTGGTTCGAGCACGAAAGGTCCACAAAGTCTGGACATCCATAAGGATTTTGATAACGTGCTCCACGTGGCCGTGCTCGAGAGCTTAGCTGACTTACAACCCGGCGAACGAGCCTATAACTAAAGCAGTTCGTTCCTCACAGACGTCCTGGACGTTCGAGCTCGCGGTCGGAAACCTGCGCTCGCCTGTATTCCGGCTCTGGGACAGAGGCACGCCGTAAGGCGGATTCTTGTCACCATTCCTATTCAACCTAGGAATGCGCACCCTGCAACCAAAACTTCATGACGTCCTGGGACTAAGACACACGCTATACACAGACTACATCACACTCTGGACGTGTGAAGGGTCGGACGGCACAGTTGAAGAAACGCTCCAACATACCACCGACATAGTCGTGCAACGCGTGAACGCAGCGGCACTACAGTGCTCCCAGCACAAGTCGGACCTCCTCCTGATCCTGCCACCCAACCGAAGCAACACAAGTGACCGCCACCTCCCATCACGATACGCGCAAACCGGCAGCCAGTCACCCCCGTCGAGCACATGCGAGTACTGGGCATTATACTACAGCAGAACCGTCGGAACGGCAACACCATTGACAGCTTCCAGGTGACGGCGAACCAGACCACGAGACTGCGAGTACGCGAGGCACGACCAGTGAGCGCGAGTACGCGAGGCACGAAGGACAAGGACCTGCTCCAACTAGTCCAGGCCTTTGTCGTCAGCCGTCTCACTTATGCACTACCATACCTACAGTTACAGAAGACAGAACCAGCTCATCTCGGCTGCATTATACGACACGCATACAAGGTAGCTCTCGGCTTACCAAGACACACATGCACCGAGAAACTTCCTCAATTGGGAGTTCAAAACACCATCGATGAACTCATTGAAGCACACCGCACATGACAGGTTCACCGTCTCCAAGGTAGCAAGACCAGTCGCTGGGTGCTCGCGCGAATGGGCCTCAAAGCGTCCCCAACGGGCAGTGACCCCACGACCATCCCACCACACATAAGGGGCATGTTCGGCATCAAACCGCTGCCCAAAAACACAAACACTCGCTGGGCACCATGACGGCAGAAGTAGAGCGACGGTCCAGTCCCTACACAAGACGTACGGGACCAACTCCGCCGTGGCGTGCGTCGACGCAGCCCATTACTCTGACCGACCACACACCTACGCCACTTGCGCCGTTCCAGGCCCAGCGCTCAAGGCACAGACAGCTTCGAACTCTTTACGCGCTGCCAGCCCCACCAAAGCTGAAGCCGCCATTGCGTTGGCCGGGGCCTCAACAGACGCCTGTATAGTTATGAGTGACTGGAAAACCGCCATAACAAACTATGCGGGAGCACTAGTGGAACAGACCGCACTAAAGCTCCTACAGTCACTACACAACAGATAAGAACCACGCTCAGTAGAGTTGATACGGGTCCTGGCTCACGCAGGGAATCCAGGGAATGACGCGGCCCACCAGCATGCTCGAGGATTCGTCAGCCGAGCGGAGGGCCTGCGGAACCGGGGACCTCAAATGAAGTCCTGCACTCATGCACATAACCTAATACTACCGTCTTACACCACGCACTAGGCCCGCACCACAGATTAAACAACAAGCGTGAGGAAGTCACCAGGCGCCAGGTTACAGACACACTCATACCCGAACCCCTACTTATACTCGCACATTTACCCGGACAGAGTAAGTCCGTATTGTCACCTGTGCGGCGAGCTATATCTACGCTAATTCACACCCTCTGGAACTGTGAGGAGGACCCCCCTCCCCCTAATCTCCTAGCCTCTCCCTCACCTTCATTGTGGGAAGAAGTGCTACTTAACTCCAGCTCCGACGTGCAACTCCGAGCCGTGGAGCGAGCCGAAGAGGTCGTGGTCAGGCGTCTGCTGGCGGCCATCTGGCCTACCTGACGGGCCCACGCATTAGCTCCCCACTCTGACGAATAAAGTTGTCTCCCTCTCTCTCGCAGCGATTGTAAACATTATGGTGCTATCGAAGTTCTGTTATGCTCGAAGCACAGTCGTTTTCGTCATCTGCCTGGAGGGGTTCCAGCGGTAAGTTCCGCATGATAAAAAGGCACACAAAACGCGAAAGAGATAACGTGGCGATAAGTCGAGTGTATTATTTGTGTGGTTACAATTACTTAAACGTGTTATATATAAAGCTTCGCAAAATATATACTATCGTTAAAAAGGCGAAAGGGAAAAGCCTACAGCCCTCTGATTGTCGTTTCCTCAGCAAAGTGATGGACGAGAGCAGGGGAAGGATCAACACGCTTGCTTCTATTTGTAAAGACAATGTCTTTCTCGGTGAGACACTTCCACTCTCCCGCATTAGGTTTCAGGCATTTATGTTTCTCTCATCTTTCGCGGACCACTCAGGAGATAGCGCAATCTAAAAATGTTGGCCGATCCCGGAGATAGCGCAGTCAAAAAAACTGAAGGAGTCCGACGGTCCTTCTATATCTCCCTGAGGCGCGAGGCCCTACGACATGTTAACTGCCGTGCACAATAAATCTGCCCGACTCTCACTCCCAACTTACTCGGGAAGATTGTCTTTTATCGACTTCAACTGGAAGTTCAGTGGCCTTCCAACCTTTATTCAAAAATGCGGCATGTATTGGTTATACTCGCAGAGCAGATGAGCGACATCCTGGGCGACCGCTGAAAATACGTGTCGGAGAGAAGATGTGCTTCGAGTGACAACAAAAGAGCTCACAAAAAAATTACAACTTAAAGCAACTTCGGTTAACAGGACAGTTTCACAATAGGCAGCGGATTAAGAAATTCGGAATTAATTCGTTTGTGACCACACATTTGTTCGCTATGCACGACTGCCACCCTACAGAGTGCTTGCAATGCAAGTTACCTGTCTATTTAGTGAGAACCTGAAAACTGGCTAATATGGGGCCGGTGCGAAACTGGCAATGTGACTTGCAACCCTAGGGCTTCGTTCACACTTGATACGCGTCAAGAGAGCCAAAAGGCCACAGCTGGCGGGAATTCTTTACCGCCCATGTCCAACATGTCCACGTTTGTTGTTGCTTCCGCCGCCGCTTTCGCCACACTCACTGTAGAGTGCGCCGCACGGCATCTCTCAGTAAACCCGCAGGTGTCGCAACGACTCGACTGGCTGCGCTGTGGTCTTGTCCCCTGGCAACTGAGGTCTCATCTGGGTATTCGTGCACGTCTCCTTGCTTACGCGACAAATTCCTCAGTAGTTTTCTTGTCCCTTAAGACGTTATTTAGCAGGCATTCTTTGGTATTGCCGCGTTTCGCCTGTTCCTACTCATTCCGATCGTCGTTGCCCGATAGAGAGCCGACAGCGTAAGCCATACACTCGGCACGTTTCTAAAAATACTCCCACGCTTCCATGCAGCCATTTTCGCCGTGAAGAGTTAGTGTGAGCGTAGTATGTGACTTCCGTCTATACCTCACTTGTACACATGGTCATCACACGCAAGTGTTTCTCATCTGTGCAGACCATCATCAGCGCGCGTCTAGTCTGCTTCGTCACTACAGGTCGAGCTCGGCGAGGATAAAGCGATCCTGTTCCCTTCGGTGGCTGGAATCGAACTGTTTATTTTCGAGACACCGAACATTTACTGAACAGTTCTTAAGTATTTCACGTAGTAGTTCTGCGGAAGCCCGCAAGGTGGAGAGAAGTAATTATACAGGGAAAATCAGACATCCACGTGTTCGTAGCAATTGCTACAAAGGAAACCCATACGGGTTCCTCGAAAGAAAAGCCTCAGAGTTGAAGAAAAATTCGTCCTGGTCCGGGACTCGAACCCGGGACCACCGCCTTTCCGGGGCAGCCGCTCTACCACCTGAGCTAACCAAGCGGCTAGCAGATAGCAGGGCGAAGTCGAATTTGTCGACAACACACGAAGCAAAGGCAAGTGTTTGACGTAGTAGTTCTGCGGAAGCCCGCAAGCCCGCGAGCCCGCGAGCCCGCGTGAGGCTTTTTTTTTCGAGGAAACCGTATGGGTTTCCTTTGTAGCAATTGCTACGAACGGGTGGATGTCTGATTTTCCCTTTATAGTTCTTAAGTATAATCAGCAGCAACGTTCAAGCATTCGAAAAATGCAAAAGATAAAACATCGAGAGATTCGTATCTCTAGCTCCCGTCTTTGGAGAAACCGAACCTAACGTGTAGCCCAACCTTTTATCAAACACAGGTGTGCTCAGTGTTCGTTTCGAGGCGACGCTACTCCTTAAGCTTCGTGTGACTCCGATGAGAGCGTACCACTAGTCGGATACTACTGTCATGTAGTCAGAAGATAAGTTTTTTATCACACTCTATCGGGGAGCATTCTCTCGACCATTTCTGTTGTCGGTACTGTGGCTCTCTCACCTTGCTTGTCAAGCTGCCATGTTGCTAAACGTTCCCTTTAATTTTAATGCATAACTTTCATTTCAGGGATGGTGACAGGATAGCACCTTGAATTCTATATTCTCTGCTGGATAGAAAAGTATCTCAGTATACAGTGCTCTGGTCTTTATTTGCTGTTGGTTGAAATTTCCGAAAACTTTAATGCAATGTTTGCGCAACTCGAGCACTGTATTGAAAGAATTCGTCTAATCATTCCAAATGAACTTCTAATGTGCTCAATTCACGTGCCTATTCGTTTCACTGTCACCACTATTTGATTCGTATTTGATTCGGTTTTAAATGTTACTATTCGAACGCCCATAATATGAAGCGCAGGAAAGAGCATGCTCATTTAGCTGGGAAAGAAAGCAACAACATGGCTGTGTGCGGTGGGAAGCAACTTGCGCTGCTGAAGTACTTCGTTGTAAAGTTATCTGCATCTATTGTAAATGACAGGGAAGTTTACTTTCGTAAGAAGGCGATCGCTGTACTCACTTGCACTTCCTAGTGAGGCCGCAGCGCCTGTTAGGCCCGCTCCGATGTGTGCAGCGCCTGCGAGCCCTAAAAAATATCATTTAGAAGCAAGCATTATCAAACCTTGGTATCTTGTAAATATCCTAGAGACTAGGCTGGACCCGCCGTGGTTGTTCAGTGGCTATGGTGTTGGGCTGCTGAGCACGAGGTCGCGGGGTCGAATCCCGACCACGGCGGCCGCATTTCGATGGGGGCGAAATGCGAAAACACCCGTGTACACCCGTGATTTAGGTGCACGTTAAAGAACCCCAGATGGTCGAAATTTCCGGAGTCCTCCACTACGGCGTGCCTCGCAATCAGACAGTGGTTTTGGCACGTAAAACCATAATTTAAAGACTAGGCTGAAGAATGATCAAAGTGTTGAAAAAAAGCCCTTAGTTACCGAAGCAGATTTATCGAATGCATGTTCACCCTACTGCACGGTCAACTTGGCATTAGGTTGCGGTGAAGTGGCTCATCGACTAAGATGTCGCGAGGATGCGAGTTCGACTCCAGATAGTGGCGGCCGCATTCCGATGGGGGCTGATCTCAAAAAAATTGTGTAGATCCCACGCACTGTGGAAATCGATATAAGCGAAGCTTTCCGTGCTGGATGATTTGATTGACTATAAAAACAGGTGAAGTTGACGGCTAAAGCTTAATTTTTTCAACGTTTAGTATAACACGAGAGTGGTGAGTTGACGTTAAACATTACCTTGCGTGCACCACTGCTGTTTGTCTGCGTAGTATGCAGAACACACCGGGAGAGGTGTTTGCTTGAGGCGTTGTTGCCCGGCATATTGCATAACCTCTGAGAGGGTTGAGCATTGTCATTGTCTCACATGGCACGTCCCACCGTGGCAGGAGTGTGAAACTTGAATTGGATTATGGGGCTGTACGTGCCGGAGCCACAATCGGATTATGAGGCACGCCGTAGTGGCGGACTCAGGATTAATTTTGACGCCGTGATGTTCTTTAACATGTCCCAAAATCTCAGTACGCGGGCGTTTTCTATTTCGCCCCCGTAGAAATGCGGCTGCTGCGGTTGGAATGAAATCCGCGACCTTTAGCAATGCCATATCGGCAAAGCTACCGCGGCGGGCACAGAGGCGTTGATTTGATGGTCGACCTATTCCGTAGTGTAGCCTTGACTCTCCGGTGCGCTTTCATTAATGCGGCTCTGCTTCTGCACACCCTGCGTAGTTTTTCCGCTTAACATATTGGCATGCTGTTTATCTTTCAGATATAGCAGCAACGTACTGTACCGTACCTTGAGCGTAAGCTTATCCAGCTTTCCCGCAACCGCTATCGTAGGGTTTCCTTGCCTACTCACGTCCCTTTGATTCCACTACCTTGTGCTTAGCAGCGCAACACCATAGCTGCTAAGATACCACGGCGGGTACTTCACTCACCTATTTTGCAATTTTAACATTAGGATTTTTGTTTTGTCACAATGTATCTCCGCCCAAAGTATTTCAAAGGCTATTGTCTTTTCCGGGTTGACTAGCCAGGGTGAGCGCTTTATGCTAATTTACGTCAATCCTCGTGGACGTAATTTTCACTATGTACCGCTGAGAATGCAGTAAATAAACCAATGTGGACGCTACATTAAATAAGCGGCAATATCTCGGTACGTGTGCTAGTACATAAAATATACTATATAACGAACATTAGGTTTTCCACTGGTGATCACACAGTGAAAATGCGCCAGGATCCTGATTATCTTCCTCACCCACTGGTGAGGCGAAGACGACGTCGTCCCCAATTGCGCCGCCTTCCTTATTTATAATTTCGAATATTCTGGAGTACTCTTACATGCTCCGTTAAAAACTAATTGGCAGCTCATGTACTCGACATAAACCGACACTAAAGAGAAACCCTTTATCAGCTTAGACTGATAAAGGCTTCTGTCAAAACTTGATTTGCGTCAATAATGCAGTAATGTCGGTGGACTGTTAAAGTAGAAAATGAAGGTGCAGGTTTCCTTTCCTTTCTTTTTTTTTCCTCAACGCGAGTACGTAAGTGTGACGTCGCAAATCTTAAGGCATTTTTTTCGGCCATTGTGGCCCAATAAGTGTTCTCGAAACTTGATAAGTTCCGTGTTTAGTTCTCTTAGAATACAATGCCAAATATACATTTTTGCCGATAAAATAATCAACTATGCCCGAACAAACGCCGTCAAGTTCCTTGACGTCACAGCGAGCTAGTGCGGGAACTTCGCGGCGGTGTCGCCACCTGTCTTGTTTTCGTGCAGTGTCTACCTTACGAAGCCTTTTTCTCAAGGTGGCTTTATTTGCGCTGCAGACACTTAATTTGATAATACAGAAAGCTCGAATAATCTTTCACTTGGGTGTCTCTTTAAGAAGTTGTTACGTTTGTGCTAAAGTACATGGGTGGCACCAGGCAGAGCTAGCGGTCTCCTGTAACGGTGTCAGTTAGAGAGCTTTAGCACTGCGCTGGGACGATACGAACGCAGCAGGCAAGCGCTTTGCGGAACGTGGCGGTGCGCGTCACGACTGGGCTGTCTGGTACATGGGAGTGCCCACATACGTAAACGCATTCGAACCTGGTGTGCCATCTAGAGGATAAAAGTAAAAGCGCACAGTAGTCTCGCCAAGTCCCGAACGAATTAGAACTGCGTGAGCTGCCCACCAGGCCCCCACGTGCACGTGCCAGAATGGGATGCGGGCGTGCACGGCGACTACGTGGATATCGCTTACCGTTCGTGTTGCGTTCTGCACACGCGCACTATGCAGCGATCTTACGTACACAACGTACACAGTAGTGTAACTGCCTAATAAGTGGTGTCTGCAATGTTCATGCCAGAATAAAGGCCCAGCGACAGCTCTAGGTAAGCGTAACTTGGCATTTCCTTGCATAGAAGGGCTGAGTAGTCCATGTAGCAAAGCTCTACACACAATCACAGTTATATATAATATGAGCAGAGGCAAAGAAATCGCTAGCACATGGCAACACTCATATCATGCACTAAGCATGATTGCATGCAGACGACGTAATCCTTTTCAACAGGCTTTGTCTATAGAAAAAAAAGAACGTATAGGGGCAATATGTACAACATATGAGCGTTTGCTCTGAGTGAAAGCACAGCTACACCTAATTACGGTTTTGTCAGTCACACGCACTCGAGAAAGACCTTTTTCATCAAGTCATCGTTTCAGTTGCTAGACCTTACAGCAAGAGTCTAGATATACTCACTTGAACGAATTGGTTTATGCGCCTTAGGGACTTTTGGCGCGCGATCTGAAAATACAAGTGCAGCGTATGTGATGTGTGTGAGAGAGAGAGGGCTCTTTATTAGAAAATCAGAGAATTTTGCCGGTGCGTATATAACCGCTGGCATGCTACTCTGTATAGGGATGGGGAATGGGATTAAAGGATTCCAGAAAAGAGTGGGAGAAAAAAAGGATAAAAATAAATATGAAATGTTCGAGTGGACCTGATACTAATATTTACAGGTGACATGACAGGTAAATTTAAGCTTTTGTATAGGAAGGATGCAATTTTTAAAGCTTTCCTATTTGACCAATTTCTGTCAGGTATCTGAACAATAAATCCAAAACCCGTCGCTGTTTTGAAGGGCCGGGCATTGGACCTAAGATGCTCGGTAACGTTAACGGTTCGTGGCAAATCATGTCCATTTGGTGCTCAAAAAATTGTCTCTCGTCGCGGTACGCGGGACATTCTAGTAATATGTGCTCAATTGTCTCTAAGTTGCGACAGTTATCACAGTATGGGTTAGTGGTAAGTCCTATGCGGTACAGATAATAATTGTTCGTGTATGCCACGTTCAGTCGAAGACGATGGTACAATGTCTCTAAGTGTCGAGGAAGTGGTCGTGGAATTTTCGGTCTCATTTCTGGGTCAATGTAACGTAGGAAGTTATCTTGGTGAAGCGGCAGATTCAAGATGCGGTCTTTTTCTTGATGGGCATATTTATTGCCATGTTTGAAGCGTCGGCTTTTGTAAAATATGTTCTTTTGCGGTATTGGAGTCCATTTCTGGCAGCTTCGTCCGCTCTTTCATTTCCCGAAATGCCGGCATGGCCAGGTATCCACTGGAACTTTATGCAATGCCCAGCAATCTTAGCCCTGTGGTGAAGATAAGCAATGTCAAATGCTGCTGGTTGATTATTGCAGCGCTTGTGCCTGTTCCACATACTTTGTAGGGCTGCTTTTGAGTCTGTGAAAATCACCCATGTCTTTGGCGGCTGCTGTCGTAGTAGATAAACAAGAGCCTCCTTAATGCCATATAGCTCCGCTGAAGTAGATGATGTCGCTTGCTCAAGACTAAACGAGAATCGTTGCCTTGTAGAGGGAACAAAAAGTCCGCATGAGGAACGATGTGGAGTTGTAGAGCCATCTGTGAAAATGTGCGTTGCGGCTGCGTATTCTTTGTGCACATATTCTAAAGCTATCTGATAAGTCGCTGCTTGAGGCATTTTCTTTTTCGCACTGATTCCAGGTATATATGGCACGATTTCCAGTGGGGACAGTGTCCATGGAGAAATGTTTCGCGGCAGAATTTGTGACGCCTGAGCAGGAATCGAAATAGATATGCTTCCGATGGCCTGCCCAAAGCTAGATGTAGCACGGGTTCTGGAAATATCCTTTAAAAAGTGAGTCTTCGTATGAATGACGTGGCGGAGGTGTATCCTAAGTGTTTGCTGCGAACATAGCACTTCCAGAGGCAGGCATCCAGCTTCTGCTACAATCCCTGAGCGGGACGACCCCTTCGGAAGGCCAATACATACGCGAAGGCAGTTGTTTCGTGCTGCCTCGAGTTTTCTCTTGCTTGTGGGAGATATGTTGTGCAGGATCGGGAGGTAATATCGTATTGTTCCGTCGACGTAGGCCTTATGGAGGAGCACCATTGATCGACAGTTGCTGCCCCACTGTGATCCGGCTAATAATCGGAATACGTGCGACGCCGAGGAAATCTTCTCACTCAGTTTTTTCACTTGGGGCGACCATGTGAGGTTCCTATCGATCGTCACTCCAAGAAACCTTTGCGTCTTGACGTATGGAAGGGCACAACCACCCAACACTACTGGGTATTTTTCCATACACCTCCGCGTGAAAGCCATGGCAACACTTTTGTCGGGGGACAATTTCAGACCCCTTGGATTTAGGTAGGCCGATATATTTGCTAGCGCTCTCTGTTGGCGTTGTTGGGTGGTACTGCGGGAACGCGCCGCACTCCAAATGCAGATGTCGTCCGCATACAGTGTGATTTTGACGCCAGGGGGCAGGTTTCTTTTCAGATGGATGAGGACTAAATTAAATAATACCGGGCTTAACACAGCTCCTTGTGGCACTCCCTTCTCGACGGCATAAAGCGCCGTGGGGCCATCCGGGGTACACATGAAAAGTTGGCGTCCTTGAAGATATTCTTCAATCCATGCATAGAGCCGTCCTCCAAGACCAAGGGTTTCCAAAGCGTCAAGTATTGCTTTATGATCGACAGAATCATATGCTGCCTTAATGTCTAAAAATAACGCAGTAGGTATGTTTCCAGAGACCAATTCCTCTTCAATTGATGAGACCAAGGCAATGACATTATCAATTGCGGATCTATTTTGCTGGAAGCCATTCATTTCCTCCGGGTAAACTTTTGCAGTTTCCAGGAACCAATTTAGTCGTTTGTAGATCATTTTTCCGAATAGCTTCCCCACGCAGCTAAGCAGAGATATAGGTCTGAAGGAGGCGTAATTTGTTGGCTGCTTCGCTGGTTTCAATATAGGAATGACTTTCGCAAGCTTCCATTCCGTAGGAACCTCCCCAGCTATCCATGAGGCGTTGTAGTACTCCAGAAGGCGTAGGCGAGATGTGTGGCATAGATTTGCGAGCGCTTCATAACTCACGCCGTCATGGCCAGGTGATGATCGCTTGTTTACGTCGCCGATTGCTGCCGTGAGCTCTTCGATGGTGAATGGTAATTCTTAGTCAGGAAGGGTAGCTCGAGGTGGATTAGGCTGACGACTTGCAATTTGCCGCAAAGGTTGTGCCCCTTTGGAAAGGAGCTTGCAGTACTGCTCTGCCACCTCCTTCAGGGATGCGCGCTCATGTAATGAGAGGGCGATAAAAGGATAAAGTTGTTGCGGCTCTTTGCGAATGCCTCTGACGACTCGCCAGATTTTGCTCAGCGGTTGTCGTATGTCCAGTGTCCCACAAAAGTCCCTCCACCTTTTTCGGTCCAGTTTGGTGAGGTAACGGCGTATATGTCTTTGTGCCCGTCGACAAGTTCTGAGGTCTTCGATATTCTTAGTACGTAGAGCCTTCCTTTCGGCACGCCTTCGAATGGCACATAACCTTGCAAATTCCTCGTCGTTTGTTGGTACTTTACAATGCTTAGTGGCAGAGCGGGTACTTTGTTTGAGGCAATGAGCTATTGTCGGTATTATTTCTGTATTTGTAGTCGAGGCTGTGATTCCTTTGTCTACGGCTGCTTTGTAAGCTTCCCAGTCTACCGACTTCAGTTTCACTTTTCTGGGCGACGTCCGAAAATGATGGGCAGAGATTAGGATCGGGTAGTGATCACTACCTCGAGTCTCGAAATCTGTACACCATCCGAACATAGCGGCCACTTGACTTGATACGAATGTGACGTCAATGCAGCTAACAGTCGTCGGATTTTTCAGATATATTATGCTGCCATCGTTCTAGGGCTCTATATTGTATTTTGCAAAACGCTTCGCCAGCTTGGCACCCCGAGCACATGTATGTGAACTGCCCCGGATCTCGTTATGTGCGTTGAAATCGCCACAAATAATATGTGGAGACTGAGTGTTTGTCAACAAGTTTTCCAATCTTGTCACGTCAAAAGGTGATCCTGGCTCCAAGTAGACGCCGATCAGGATAAACACTTTGGATGCAATCACTGTGGTTGCGCAAATATATTCGTTCTTGTCATGTGGTGCTACGTCAATCGCAGAGGCAGGTATGTCGTTGCGAAATCCAACGAGCAGCCGGCTAATTCCATTTTGTCGCCTTGAATGATGAAAATAATACCCCTTTATACTAAAGTGCTCGTCGACGCGAAACTCGGAAATGACTAAAAAAGGGAATCGGTACACTCGCGTAAGATGTTTAAAGTCTGCTAACTTCGAGCGCAAGCCGCGAGCGTTCCACTGGAATATAGTACATGTGCGGAAGTGTTTGTTGGTGGACACCGCTTGTGAGACGATTGTTGGTGAAGCCATCGTTGCTACTGCGAAGAATCACGGCTTTGCGCCGTGAAAGAAGACGACACTAGCGGTTCCAAAGCCAGGACGGCCTCTACTTCAGGGATGTTCTTAAACGATGGGCTGGCGCGGAGAATAGCCTTGATTGCGGCGAACATCGTGGGAATCAGCATACTTGATATCTCATTTGCAGTGCTACCATGTAACAACATTTCTTGGTTCTTCCTGTTCTTCTGCTGCTACCTTGAGGACACTTGTCGCTGTCGTGAGCTTGAGGTTATATCACTTGAGGGCTTTGATGGATTCGTTGCAGTTGAAGGCCTTTGCTGGTTTTCTTTCACGACTGAGGCGTAGGACTTTTGCAAAGCCGTGTCACTGCGCTGCACCGTGTCGTGTTGCTTTTGGTTTGTAGATGTATACATCACATCCGGATTTGGTGGTGGTTCTCGTCGTTTCCGCACTTTTCCTTGGATTTGCTCCATCGTCCGTGCAAGAGTGGCTGATTTCTTTTTAGGACACCCTACGTATGACGCAGCATGCTCAGCTCCACAGTTGGCACACCGAGGCTGGGAACGTGACGTACACTCCTTATGCGTATGTGGACCAGCGCATATCTTGCAGCGGATGGGGCTTTTACAATATTTCGCTATATGTCCATGTCTTTGACATCTGAAACATTGAGTAGCAGACCCCATGTATTCCGTCACGGGATAACTGCAGAATCCAAGCGACACTCGGTTTGGTAAAGGGGCGTCCTTAGAGAATTCCAGGATGACCGAGCGTCTTCGGGTTTCCGTTACTACGCCATCTTCATTAGGGACGTAGAAAACTTGCCTTTTAGCAGATATGACTCCTTGTTCGCTCAAATACTCCTTGAGGTCGTCATCTGAGTACTCAACAGGAACGTCCTGTATCCTCCCGTACGTGGCAGAGTAGGAGTATGGAACTCGAGCTTCTACAGGAATACCCGATAGATCTGTCACTGTGAGGAGACGATTGGCTGCGGGAAGTGTAGACACTGTCACCATGAGGCTGTCATCCTTGTTGAGACAGTGGCTGAGTATCTTTTCTTGGGCTGTTGTCACGACCGCAGAAGCCAGAAGATTTGGGTTTACTTTCTATAAGCTGCTGTCAGGCTGAGTTGGCTTGAATATAACAGGAACACCTGCGGCTCTTTTCTTTTTGTAAGAGACAACAGTGAAGGCCGTCTGGTCCATCTCTTCGTTGTCTCCTGCAGATTGCCTTGTGTCGATGTCATCTTCACGTAGCCTTTTCCTTGCTTGCTCATCTTCTCTGTGGTCTACACAAGCAACGTGCTGACCTGATTGCTGATTGCTTGCGACGGATGCCATCAGAGCATCACGAAGGGCGGCCGACGGCAGAGGCTCGCCGCGCTGCTTCGGTCTGGTGCGCTTCGGGAGCCGCTTGCTGTGCTTCTCTCGCAGGACGGTGACCCCCAGACCGGCGTTCGGTGAAAGAGAGGCACAAAGAGTAAAAATGAGCTCTACACTTGCTAAAAAAGACTTAAAATTACAGACGGGCGTTCGGAAGCGAGCCTATCACTCGTCGTCTTCGTCTGCCTATGTGATGTGCTATATACTGCGCTCACAAAATCCTGCATGTAAAAGCGTCAGACTCTTTGTAGAAAACGATATCCGATACGCTCGCATAGGCCCGTCATTTCATTGTGCCCATTTATGTACGTTCATTTCATATTATAGTACGACTCTCCTTCATAATGTAAACACTGTCTTGTAGTTGCGTTCCAATACAAATGGTATGCGCGCTTTTCATTTGTAATACCTAACCATCTTATCTCTGTATTATGGTGACAGAAATGATATGATGATGATGATATGATATGATGATATCATAACATGATAAATGATATGATGATATGATATGATGAGAAATAATGATGGCGAACTTTCTCCGTCGCCGTCGCTGTTAGCTTCCATATCAAATAAAACGCGATGAAGCGAGAGGCAGCTCGAAGAGCTTGCTTCCCGCTGCCGGCCCTCTTCATTACGCCAGCGTTGTGACAGCGAGTGTTCGTTTCGTGGTCATCGAGTGAAATCTGTTTCTGTTTGCCTGTGCACCCGCGTCATCGTGCTTCTTAATTTAGTTGGCAAGGGATTACTTACTGCAACTGATACAGCCAAGGAAACACACAAACCTTCCTTACTATAGACAGTTCTTTACTATAGCTATCAATGCTTCGCCTTCAGGGCAAAATGCAACTTGTGTTTTTTTTTATTTTAGCGAACCTAAAACCAAGACATGTTAGCAAATCTGGTGCTTTACTAGGCAGCGCATCTACATTCGTCGTTTCAACTAATTCGTTTTTCATGGGGCAAAGAGAAATAAGAAAATGATATCATTTTTACCGTCAGATCTCTGTACGCACATTCTAACCTTCCTATAATGACGACTGTAGGGTCCTGCCATTCCTTCTGCCCTGCATTCTATTATTACGTACTTGTAGTCATAGGTTTCATGAAATCTCTTTTAATTGTTTACGTATCAAGTTAGGAATACCTAAAAAGCTAAACTAAGCCCAATGAATGCATTCAGTGTAGCGCAGCTAGTACACAGACACAGAATATGAACAGGACAGACACACAGCGCTACGAGATGTGTGGGAGATTTTTGTCTATATTTATCAATTACTCAATCAACTGAAGTTCTATGCAGGTATATAACAAAATATGTTCAATGTATTAAGATCGTTGCAGGCGATTGTACTTCATTTTATTATAGAGGATTTTAGGCTCTGTAGCATTTTGGCTGGACAACATGTCCAAGAGTTGTGAAGTTCATCAGTATTCCAGAAACCGCACAAAATAAAAGTAGCGTGTGCTGCCGCAAAAGCCAAGTTTCCAGCCTGTTACATGCGCCACTTAGAGCAAGCTGCAGCTGCATGCGCAATTCGCACTAATAAATCCATCAACCAATTTATCGAGGCACTTGTCTCCACATTTAAATGCCAAGCTATATGAAAGCAAACTCAATTTGGGACATAAATACATTTTACAGCTTCCTCTAAGGCAAATGTGTCTGTTATAACCGGCTGCCGCTCGCGATGTCTTAACGTATGTGCTCTCTTCACGAGCTTGTTCGCCTTGGGCGCGGGCTTCTTCCCAAGGGTGTTGTTAGAGCAACACAAATGTACACATTGTGTAATGATATCTAACCTTCGGTTCACGGCAAATGAACGTCATATCTAAGTGGTGGTTGATTCAACATCCAAGCTTATCAGGACCTCTTTGAATATTGGACAACAAGTGCAAAAATTCAAGTACCTTCATCTCACCGGGTTGCACACGTTTATTGGATGCCCTTTTGTTAATTTTTTGGCTACATATGCCTTGCACCAAATCCCTAGCATACAAATAAATGCGACTTCATTGCTGTGCAAAGCCTGTTGGCTGCAACTCGTAAACTGTCTGTGCGAGGTTAGGTTCGGTCAATCATAAAAGTTTTGTTTGTGAATGATGGTGATACATGTCTGGCTACTCGCGGAAAGCTTCGTTTGCTGTGCTGCAGCAAATTTTCCTCCATATTGTTTTCGAGGCGTTTCACGGCAGAAGATGGAGAACCAAAATAATGTTGTAATAAGTACAAAGAGCATAAAAGGATGATCATAAGAAGCCAGCAAACACTGACACCAAGGACAACATCGGGGAAACTACTTTTGCTTAATATATGACATAAAGAAACGATAACTTAATGGAAATGAAAGTGGATGAAAAAACTACTTGCTGCAGTTGGGGAACGATCCCACAATCTTCGCATTACGCCGCCTTATGTGTGGGTTTATTGACCCGTTGCCTTCACCCAAAAAGATCACGTTCTCGTGACGCCTGAGGCAGAAAGGATGTTCCACATCCGCCGCCAAGGTTTGTGAGTGGTGGCGCTAGCTAACACTCCCAAGGTTCTACTAGAAAGAAAGGGGATGGGGAAACGGCGCCGCGGTCGCTCAATGGGTACAGCTTGGCAAGTGTGATGCGGAGGTTGTGGGATCGTTCCCAACCTGCGTCAAGTTGTTTTCTTCTTCCACTTTCATTTCCATTAATTTATCGTTTCTTTGTTTCATTTATTAGCCACAAGTAATTTCCCCTATGTTGTCTTTGGTGTCAGTGTTGGCTACTTAAGATAGGATTAATAAAATCGGGCCCCTCGCCTAACCCCCTTTCTTTTCGTTTAACAAAAGGCTGATATTGGTCCTGTTACGGCTGCCACCGAGTGGTTACAGGGACGGGTTTCGGGCGACCTTCAACAGCTTCTGCTTGGAGCTCGAACCAGACTGACCATCGGAGAGGGTCCGGCCGAGAAGACAGGGATGATATAAAAAGAAATAACGCAAGTTTAATACATCGTTGCGGGTGAGCGGTAAGCTCCAAAACAAAAAAGTGCAGAAACATTCGGCGTGCGTGCTCCTGCACGCAAAGGATGCGCATGCAAGCTTACTTACAGGATTCGGCCAGTAATCTGCTCTACAGAACACTTCTCAAGCCACCCTAGCAACGATTGCATATTGCCGAAGGGTTCGCTGTTGCAACAAGTCCAAAGGGCACTTACGAGGTACATGCGGTTTCTTCCCCAGCCGTAAACGCTTCGGCAATCGAACTGCAAATAAATTTTAAAAATATTGTGATTATTACTATTGTTAGTAGTAAACGTTTCACGCCATTATCTGTAAAGAAAACTGTAGCACGTGCTCTCGTGTGCGGCATATTACGCAAAGTAATCGCCGCCTTAGCTTTCTGTTTATTGCGAGGCCAAAATTGAATTCGTACTATAATAAAAAATGTATTGAAAATTGTTGGGTATGGCTGCGGCTAACTGTTCGATGATAATTTCTTTTCATCATTGGATTTTCCTTCATTTCAGTCGTTATTCAAGCAAACTGTTCGTAATTTTTGGACTAAACAATTCCGAGACAAATAAATAACCCCGCAAGCTTTCGGTGACAACAAGCGTTTCAATGTTCCTCGTCCATTAATTCAGCATGGTGATGCATGGTGATGTGCCTATGTGCCAAAAAATTGTTAATGATTTGCCAGTTGATTTTTTTTTGTTCAGTCACAAATTCTTTTACAGATATTATTGTTTTCCATTCGATGTTTTCGTTTCTCTATTGTATGGGTTATTATTTATTTGATGTAACTTAGTTGCCTTTAGTTGTATACTTATATAAGTGGGGGGAAATCTTTAATCTATGTTGCAATAATGTGTGTCACGTCTTTTTTTTCACAATTTTTTGGCCACTAAGAGAACGCGTGTACGTACTCTGACCTTATCGCTGTTGCCGTATGCTGCCGGGCCTAGCCACACAAGTCATCCAGGCTTCGACAGGCCCGCCTACAATGTATTTCGTCTATTTGTGAATAAAGAATTATTATTATTATTATTATTCGAGTAATTAAATTCAGTGATACGTTTAACTACCTTGCTCTTGGATACCTAAACGAAACCAAACTGAACTTAAGCCTTGTTTCATCTCTGGTTAGATTAGAACACATCATCCCACGTTACAACACCCGGTCCCCGGAATGCTGGCATGTGCCGCATGTGCGTTCAACTTATGGTTACTAGATGACTTGTGACACCCCCCACTTTGCTGAATAATCTCAGATCTGCGTCCATCGAAGTACCTAATTGTTCTGCCAGAGAACCGTATAATTTCTATTGCCCTAAGAATTGGGTTTGACCATATACCTAATCCTTTTTTGAAGAGTTGTGTGTATCTATATATATATCTATATTGTTTGTTTTTCCGGAGCTGTTTGATGTGATAAGCAAATTGGTTTAGGTGAGATCCTGTGTGCTATATGCCCTTAGTCTTTCTTCCCTCTCTCTCTCTTTTCGTTCTTCCTCTTTCCTTTCTTTATTTCTCTCTTTTCTTTTCTCGCTCCTTGCTGTCTGCTGCCTTTTTTACCAAGTTTTTCCTAATGCCTTGGCAATTTGTACCGCTTGTTTTCATGAATTCAAGGTATTATTATTATTATTATTATTATTATTATTATTATTATTATTATTATTATTATTATTATTATTATTATTATTATTATTATTATTATTATTATTATTATTATTATTATATCAAGAAACAGGGTAGTCGGGCTCTTGCGAACAGCAAAGAGAATGTTTTTTTTTTTAAATAAAATCATCCAGTCGCACAAAAGCCCCGCGAGAACGTGGTCTATAATAAATAATCTTAGGAGAGGAAGTGACGTGCCTTCTAATCCCACTGACTCATTTCTAGATGACAAAACAGTGGTAGTTAACGTATTCGACCGTTTTTTCTCGCGTGCTTCTGAAAACGCTTTATCCCAACAGAAAAATCATTGCACGTTGAAGGAATCTATGTCGGCGTCCGCTTTTTTGCCTAGCTTATCAACACCTGACCTGAAAAGGATTCTTTTTAGTTTTCGGCAAAATAAACCACCAGGAATAGATGGCATATCTGTAGGCACTCTGCGAAGAAACTTCGATGTGCTTGCGAACATCTTGCTTTTCTTAATCAATGGCTTTTTAGACACTGCAGTAATTCCCGAGACTCTGAAAACGGCTATAGTTAAGCCACTATATAAGGGAGGCAGGAAAGATAAGGTTGAAAACTGTCGACCAATCTCAATTTTGCCGGTACTTTCCCAAATACTAGAAAAATTCCTTTAGGAAAGATAAGGTTGAAAACTGTCGACCAATCTCAATTTTGCCGGTACTTTCCCAAATACTAGAAAAATTCCTTTACGAATGCATGACGTCTTTCTTAATGAAGTTTTCGATTTTATCGCCCAGGCACTTTGGTTTCATTGCGAATCGAGGTACGACAGTCCTATTGGAAGAATTCTCAGATGAAGTATAGTCTGCATTTAAAAACAAGTTATTCACCTGTGTGCTATTTCTAGACAGCGAAAGCTTTTGACACAGTGAATCGTAACATTCTACTATAGAAACTAACTTCAATGGGACTCAGAGGACAATTCCACAACGTACTGCGAAACTACATGTGTGGTAGGTCACAGATAGTTATCGGCGACAAGGTAACCGTCAGTAGCAAGCAATGGCTTACAGCCGGTGTTCCCTAGGGCTCAATTTTATCACCTCTTTTATTTAACATATTCGTAAACGATCTTCCTCTAGTAATTTCTAAAGGCACTATCTATCAGTATGCTGACGATAGGGCAATATCAACAAAGCGTATAAATTACGAAAAGGCTGTGGTCGCCCTGCAAAATACAATACACAGTGTAATGCACTGGTTTGCGAAAAATTGTATGAATGTAAATATCAGGAAGACACAGTTAATATGTTTTAGAAATCCCTTAAAGACCCCAACAATAAACGTTCCAGTATTCTTCCATGGCCAGCACTGCGTTTCATGTACATGTACACCTGTTTAGTATGCAGAGTGTGTGAAATATCTCGGTTTATTTATTCATAGCAGCATGTCATGGCAGTATCATATGGCCTATCTGTGTCGCAAACTTAGGAGTGACGCTTGGTTACATTTTAATATAAAAAGTTCCACGCCATTATCGGTAAAGAAAACCATAGTGCATGCACTCGCATACAGCATCTTGCGATACGGAATCACCGTTTTCGCTTTCTGCGCATTGCAATGGCAAACGAGAATTGACAGTTTACTAAAAAATATATTGAAAAGTGTTGCCTATGGCTGTGGGCAGATGTCAGGTGATAATTCATTTTCAGCGTTAGGTTTTCCTTCATTTCAGTCGTTATTTAAGCAAACTGTTGTTCTTCGTCATTTTTGGAACGACCAATTCAGAGAGCAATATGTAGCCCCTCGACTTTTGAGGGACAACATTCGTTTCAATGTTCCTCGTTCATTAACAAGGTATGGCGAGGCACGACCTGATGAATTTTTCACGGTTCAGTCAAGAAAGGTTTTTAAGAAAATGTCATCTTCCATTTGAGTTTTTTTATGTACGGTTATGTGTTTATTTAAAGTAATTTGGTTGTCTTAACCTGTATATCTATATGGGCATACAAAAATGTTCACTATGTTGCCATAACTTGTTTTTAGTTTTTGTTTTCTGTTCTAATAAACATGAAAAAAATTTCATTACGTTGGAATAACATGTATTAAATTCTTTCGTTTTTTATCTATATAAGCGTGAGAAATGTTCACGCCACATTGTAATAACATCTGTTTAATGTTCCTTTTGTTTACACAATGCTTTGTCGGCACTAGGGAAACGCCTGTATGTACATACACTGACCTCATCGCTGTTGCCGGCGCCTGCCGGGCCTATTCACAAAGCCATTTAGGCTTCGACAGGCCCGCTTGCTATGTATTTTTTCTTGTGGTGCATGAATAACTATTATTATTATTATTATTATTATTATTATTATTATTATTATTATTATTATTATTATTATTATTATTATTATTATTATTATTATTATTATAAAATGTACGGATCTACTAGATTTCATTTCACGGAGGATTCCACAGAAGACTACCAGGGAACATGGGCCCGGCCATGTTTCTACCTCTTTCGGCAGACACTCGATCGCCTCTCCACAGAGTATAAAATCTTTACGAGTGCACATTCTCTCCATCTTGATGTCTTTCAAGACATCAGATGTCTTCAAGAGATGTCTTGTTCAGATGTTTCAAGAGATGTCTTCTTTGTGTTCCGAGCTTCTCGCTATCTCTTGAGCCTTCCTTCTATCTGCACTCCTCTTCCGACACCCTATAGTAGTTAGACTTTTCTCCTCCTTCCGTATATGTTCTCCATCTCTCAGTTGTACGTTACTGCTGTGTTGCTGTGCATTATGTAGCTGTTTATATACCTCTTTCTTGCTTCTAGCTTTCTCAATCTATATTTTCGCCTTTTTGTTTTGCTGTGCGCCAACACGCAGACCCCATGTTGTACCTGGCCACATTAAATTGATTGATTGATTGATTGATTGATTGATTGATTGATTGATTGATTGATTGATTGATTGATTGATTGATTGATTGATTGATTGATTGATTGATTGATTGATTGATTGATTGATATTGGTAGCCAGGTAAATGCCAACAGAATTCGTTCCCCATTGCTGCATTTTGAGAGGATCGAAGTTTAAATGTGTGGTGCGCGCTTTGGGTAGCAGTTATGTGTGTTCGCACAAGCCCTGTAATACTAAAGAAGGCAGACACGTAGATTAACGGGTCAGAGAGAGAAATAAGTTAACCTGTGTGAGTAACTTACCCTTTTACAGTACCATACTCATCACTCTGACAGTGTTAGGAGGCATGATAGGCAAGAAAAGTCGCAGAAACGAAAGCCCGAGCCGTCAAGCCTCCTTGAATTTGCGCACCAACTCGACGTGAAGACACGGATTTCGACGGCATCTGCTCAAGCCTGCTAAATTTTTCTTTCTTTGTTTGGCGGTGAAGAAAATCTGCATCGTATTCTACAGGAGTGAAATACTGATTTAGGAAGTTTCCTAGAAGTACTAAGTCAGAACAGCCCAAACAAGGGGAAAATACTTCGAAATCCGTGACGGCACACTGACATACCTGCGCTGACGGTTGGCGAAAAATTTAAAGAAATTGACGTTCGGCGTTCTCTCTCACTCTCTCTCTCTCTCTCTCTCTCTCTCTCTCTGACTTCTGTCAATAAAACTTTGGGCGCTATATTTACGAGAAAAGCATTTTGAAACGATAGTCTGAAATTATAAGTGTATCTCTACAGCGTCCATTTCAGCTACGAGCTGCCATCTTCTGGAGGCTTATTTTTACAAGAACATTCTAAAATCAGAGTGGCCCAACGCCACCAGTGTGTTACACTTTATGTACAGTCCGAAAAGAACAAAAAAGCAAACAGAACGATTCAACTACTGGCCAAAATTATTAACAAACATTTCGGTTATGGATGTTAAAGGTCCATTTAGTGTTTGGCAAATAATATGGCCGCACTATTCGACGAACTTCAAATCAAATGTATTAGTACGTCACGTTCTCCTATGAAGAATATGTAATCTATTCGGATTTATACGTTTGATATCCGCTTCCACTTCCCGCCGAACTACAGTCATATTTTCTCAAAGAATCATTGAAGTGGTTCGCAGCTGAAGCTTCTACTTCGCTTACCTACCTTTATTCGAAAAGCGAATATTCCTGAACTTTATTTTTATCGACATAAGACAATGTATAGTGCTTGCCAGCAGTTACTGTTCATGAAGGACAATTTTTTTTTATTTCGCAAATAACCCTAAAGGCCCTCGGAGAGGGTATCAGATAGGGGGGTAAGGCTAATACAGCGCATGAGTATTACAAAAATTAGTGAACATATTACACTGAAAGCGTAACCTTGATGCAAACAGTGTGGATTAATCAGTAATAAAAATAAGGAAAATTTTGCACAGGAAGGCATACTACAAGCGTGACACAAAATAAGTAAGGAAAGATATACAATGCCTGTGCACTGAATTCAAGTTAAAATGCCTTGCAAATTCGTACAGAAGATCATATTAACAAGGATCCCAAAACGAAGTAACCAGAAAAATTGCCACAAAAACTAAATTATCGCTAAAGAGGACCACAATGAAGTTCGGTCAATAGAAATGGCAGAAAAAGAAAGAAAGGACGAAATATCAATGTCATTCCGCATGCTCAGTGTACAGTAGCTCGTGGAAATTGCTAATGTTAGTTTCAGTAGCGATGTACGATGACAGATTAATCCAAGCCACAATAGTGCGTGATATGAATTAAGGGGGGTCTTTAACGTGCCCCCAATGCACGGGCATTCTTGCATTTCGCCCCGATCGAAATGCGGCCGCCGAAGCCGCGATTTGATCCCGCGACCTCATGTTTAGCAGCGCAACAGCATAGCCGCAATGCCACCGCATAGGGTAGCCTGTGGTGAGGACCACGATCAAAATATTTTGATTACTCGATAAAAATGGCATGTACTTAAAATCTAGACTCTAGTGCAGTGCATAAGTTGTGTAGAAACCCAGCGAGTGGAAGGTGAGTGTCGCAAGAATAACCCTTGCGGAAACGGTGCTGTTGATACGGAGTGATGATGTACTCTTCAAGGTAGTTAATGACCCGAGTTTATATATTCCATCACTTTTCAGATCGTGCTGATTTACGGAATGGCGCGATAACTGATTGGCAATGAGCGATCAACATACTTGAAGCTCGGAACAATCTTAGCCACCCGCCGTTCTTGGGGAATGGCGTGGGATGATAATTACTGAGTGAAAACAGCACACAGAATTGGCAAAAGCATAGCCAATATGTTTTTAACATCTTGTTCTTCAACCCGAGCTAGTCATATGGCGAATATAAATTAAGATTGTTTAATAATGAGTAACTTTCGCCTTCTGTAACAATTATTTCAAACATCGCTATATGACTGCGAATGTTAATGACACGGTAGGATGTTATGTTCGCGTGCGTAAAGACTGACGAGTATATATCGTTTAATAAATGAGTACTTTCTAGATCGAAGAGTTCCTCATCATCCACGTTAGTAATTACGATGACAGGATGGCCGCTTGGGAGGAGCGAAGAAACGTCGCTTGAAAAAGCTTGCGCCTCGTACTTCTTAGCAACGCTTGCTAGTCATTTCCGCATATTTTGTGGCGTTGCCATGAACTAAAAAGAACATTTTTTGTGAGCATTTCTATAGAATCGCTTTTTCTTATAGCGGACGCGTCAAAGCCGCTTCTTCAACCAGGTTGTGGAGTTAGAACATTTTATTTTGATGACATGAATGTACGCGTTAGTCAGAATAATGAATATACTTTTGAGTCACTTTCAGTTATCTATAACTAATTTATGTAAATTATCGTCAAAGAACTGGTTAGAAGATGCTGTGAGTCCTGACTTTATTCTGTCGAACTTAGCTCTTTGATAACACCTTATATACTTGTCCTTAATTTGGCGCATCCTATAGGTGAGATAGCAGGTTCCCGATAATTACGTCATGGTCAGACAGACCTTCAATGCGGATCAAGTTTGAGCAATAGTCGGGATTGTTTGTTGGAATTATATCCAGAGACGGAGCCATCGTCCATGCAGGACAAGTGATTATATCGTTTGAGGAAAAGTCGAGACAGACTTGAAGAACACAGTGCTCTTCTGTTACAGTTGTTGCAACCGATAACATAGGCTTGAAAATGCTCGGAAAATAGAAACTTCTGAAATTAAGCAAGGCACGGGTAAAAATGTTATTGACAACTAGGCTGAGCACTCTTTGTCTTTGACCTTCGTCTGAAAAGCTTCTCCTCATATTAGGGCATCGATAAATTATACCAATGAGTAATAAACTGAAATCGCGTTTCACCATGAGCCACATACATACTAAAGAATGTATCAATTGGAACAGGTGTGGCAATAAACTAATTTATGTCAAAACTTCGCTTACAGTTGCCTTGAGAACGTGTATTCCAGTCGAGACGACAATCTGGTGTGGACACGGCGGAAACAGATAGACTCGGGGGCTTTATTTTATAGCTCCGTGCTGCATAAATAAGAGCACGTTGCCTTTCTGCACCTGCTCACACAACGGCAAAAAGGCCAGTTGAGTTTCTTCTCCTCCCGGTCAACCAGGTAGAGGAATCTTTAAGGAGTCATGGCTGTCATCATCATCATCAGCCTGGTTACGCTTACTGCAGGGCAAAGACCTCTCCCATACTTCTCCAACAGCCCCGGTCATGTACTAATTGTGGCCAAGCCATCCCTGCAAACTTCTTAATCTCATCCGCCCACCTAATTTTCTGCCGCCCTTTGCTACGCTTCTCTTCTCTTGGGATCCAGTCCATAACCCTTAATGACCATCGGTTATCTTCCCTCCTCATTACATGTCCTGCCCATTCCCATTTCTTTTTCTTGATTTCAACTAATATGTCATTAACTCGCGTTTGTTCCCTCACCCAATCTGCTCTTTTCTTATCCCTTAACGTTACACCTATCATTCATCTTTCCATTGCTCGTTGCGTCGTCCTCAATTTGAGTAGAACCGTTTTCGTAAGCCTCCAGGTTTCTGCCCCGTAGGTGAGTACTGGTAAGACACAGCTATTATACACTTTTCTCTTGAGGGATAATGGCAACCTGCTGTTCATGATCTGAGAATGCCTGCCAAACGCACCCCAGCCCATTCTTATTCTTCTGATTATTTCCGTCTCATGATCCGGATCCGCCGTCACTACCTGCCCTAAGTAGATGTATTCCCTTAAGACTTCCAGTGCTTGGCTGCCTATTGTAAATTGCTGTTCTCTTCCGAGACTATTAAACATTACTTTAGTTTTCTGCAGATTAATTTTTAGACCCACTCTTCTGCTTTGCCTCTCCAGGTCAGTGAGCATGCATTGCAATTGGTCCTCTGAGTTACTAAGCAAGGCAATATCATCAGCGAATCGCAAGTTACTTAGGTATTCTCCATTAACTTTTATCCCCAATTCTTCCCAATCCAGGTCTCTGAATACCTCCTGTAAACACGCTGTGAATAGCATCGGAGAGATCGTATCTCCCTGCCTGACGCCTTTCCTTATTGGGATTTTATGGCTGTCGCCCGGCGACAATTTGCACTCAGGGAGGCCAACTTAGATATTCATAGGTTTATTAAGACAAAGTTGAATACATTGGGTAGCGGCGGCCGGTTATCGGCTCGCTCACTTCTGCTTTCTTCTCTCTGCACATACTTCTAAATTCCCTTACGAATTGGGATCGTTACCCCTATCTTATCCTCCTCACCAATCAGTTTCATATTAACGCAGGCGGTTCCATGAACAATACACGCTGTGACTGCCTCGCTTTACTAGTCCGGTTTACCGCGATTTACTACCGCGATTCCACGCTCCAGCACTTTGACGGCGAGTTTCTTTGCTCATGGAACGAGATGTGTTTATGTTTACCCATGCGCTCGTGACTCCGTGCTTGGTAATTTAGTTGAAACACGCTGACGGGCCACTTGGTTCGAATCCATGATAGAATGTGCAAGCACGACTGAACGAAGACGTCGAAAAAAAAAACAGACACACACAGACAGCACTGTCGCAACGCGCCGTGTTTGCTCAGTGACTATGGTGTTGGGCTGCTGAGCACGAGCTCGCGGGATCGAATCCCGGCCGCGGTGGCCACATTTCGATAGGGGCGAAGCGGGAAAACACCCGTGTACTTAGGTTTACGTGCACGGTAAAGAATCCTAGAGGATCGAAATTTTTTGAGTCATATACTACGGCGTGCCTCGTAATCAGAAAGTGGTTTTGGCACGTAAAACCTCGTAATTTAATTTTTAATTTCAGCGCTGTCTCTGTGTTTCTTTCTACTTCCTCGTTCAGTCGCGCTTACGTATTCTATAATCGTTAATTTGGATGATAAAATAATGTTTACAAGTTTATACGGCTGATAGACTGCTATCCTTAATTCGTATGCCTACTACTAATTTGCTATCGCAATCGGTGCTTCGCCTTTCGGGCGAAACTGCGGCTTTTTCATTACCCACTGTCATGTAATCGATTACTTCGTTGACAAAACACTCGGTAACAGGCGACACAACTTTGAGACCTCTAGTTTGCTGGGAACTACAACATAACGCCCACAGTTATACTATGCTTTGCGAGTGCGCAAGTTCAGGCAGGCAAACGCGGCCGCCAAGGATTTATTTCCTCATTTTAACGGACCGCTAGAGTTTAGCCGACGAATTCAACAAACGCTGCCACTACTCCGTTGCTCTCTTCGCTTCCGACATAAATGCCAGGAAATCACCCACGGATTGTTTCCCACCTTTTTGTTAGTCCTACCCGTGGCGCCATCTGGGAGCCTCAGCAACAGTGAATGGCTCCGCTTCACAGAGGAGCCGGACCCAAGCATCGCGGCATCGGGTAGCCGCAGTTGTTTGCGCGAGGTGTTCGTGTGTTATAGCACAGCGCTACTCCTCATCGCGCACATGCGCAAGCTTTGTGTCATTGCAGATGTCCTTGCATGAAAGCAAGGGAAGGTAAGCGAGGAAAATTTAGAAAGTCGTTTTCATTGTAGATTAACAACGTGCGAAGGGCCGCAGAGAACGCTTTGAAAGACCCAGGCCGGCTCGTTCTATTCACTGTACTGATGCAATGTTAATAAATGTGAGGAGGAAGCAGCATTAAAATAATCGATTACTTTTTAGTAATTGCTCAGTTACTTTTGTCGAGCAGATAGCGGTAAGTGACCCCCCCCCCCTACAAAAAAAAAGAAACAACGAAAGAAAGTTCTTCGTCACCACGTCGTGAAAAAATTCCGCGAACCTAATTAACTGCTATTGCAACGGGAACAACATACAATTGCAAGGTGAACTCACGATCGCGGCTCAATCTCACGCGCCATATATGGAGCAAAGCGGGGTGGCAGCGCGGGAGAGAAGAGGGGCGGCTGCGACTCCGCCATGAGGTGCTTAGTTTGCATGGCCGCGTGCGGTTGCGCGCGCCGTATCTTGAAAGGGATCTGCAGATGGGTCAGACCTCTGTGCGCGATGTGTGCTCGCCGCTCTTGCGTTGAAGCGAAAGACCGCACGAAGGTGACTTCGCTCGCTGTCGCAGTTGCGCTTGCCCAAACCAACGTTTTGACATCGAGTGCCCGCCCTCACATCGAGTGCCATGTGTTCATGTTTGCTCGTGCGAGCTGACACCATATGCTTGTCAATTCAATAAGTAAGCGAATATTTCCAAGTTTATACGGCCGATAATACTACTTTCCTTACTTAGTATATAGCTGTGAACTAATTTGTTATCGCAATCGATGCTCCACCTTTCGGGCGAAGCTGCGACATTTTTTTATGTGATAGCAAAATATGTAGACACTCACCTCACCTCGAGTGAAAGGGACGTCACATCACAGACCTGCCAGCTGTGTTGGCAGCCGACATTCCGCAATGTTTAGTGCTTGTTTTCGTGTTGGTTATCGTGAGTTGCGCTCGCAACATATTTCAAGGCCCTATAAGACTAACCGCACGAAATTATGGATCTTCCTTCGGAACGTAAGATATAATCAACGAAAACCAGCACACCTATCGCTTTAGTGGAAACACTGCCAAGCAGTTTTGTTGGCGTTATCACAACAATGGAGCGTATTAAAACGGCCGAATATGACGTAAAATACACTCACTTCTTGCTTCAGCGAGCTGCAATTCCAGGCACACGAATGCAACGGCGATAAATGTGAGAGCAACAACGGCGGTTCTCATTGTTTCCTGCCTTGCCAGAGAATGCGTTTACTATATGTAGCGTTACGAAGAACCGAACGGCGCGTGTCGTTGCGAGTGCAGCTTGATCTAAAAAGATTTCACCAGCTAGAGATCAGCATTGTTCCATAGCAAACAATATAGGTGCAGTCCCTTTATTACTTGCTAGTAGAATATGTTCTCTGGAGAGGTGAGGCGAGTGTCTTTATAACAATTGAAAATGAAAAAAGGCTTACGGAATCATGGTATTCGGGCTTCCAAGCAACTTTCGTACTGGTTACATCCAAAGGAAGATATGATATTAGTTCATATCAGCGCGCGCAGCCACATCCAATGACCCATCAGCCGCCCATCGTCGCAAGCGGGCGGTTCGTGAAAAGCGGGTGGTCGTCGCGATCGGTCACAAAATTGAATTTACGCTGAAACCGCATGGTGCGGTGCGGTGTGCATGCTCCCCCTTGTTATCCAAGCAGGTAATCAGCAACTGGCAACATGCTACAGTGAGTTGGCCGCCTCGTGTGCAGGCGATCGGCAAAATACCGTGCTGTGCCAGGATTCTGATATTACGTTCGCTCTCTTATTAGTTATTTTTTTATTAGACAGCTCGAGCGGTTCGCAGGCACCGGCATCCGCACTTCAATTTGGGAACGCGACGTCTGTTGAAAGCTGGCAAACATACGGCAGTACGCAGAGCAAAGCTGTTTCAAGTCGGCAACTATCGCCAACAGGAGACCACACTGGCATATTTTTGTCGATGTAGGTTGAAGCTTCCGCGTCATGGAGAAAACGCGTCTCTTGCACTGTCATATTCTGTGCCGCATGTGTGGCGTTGACGTGGTGACCCACGTTTGGAACATTGCGCAGTAATCTTACATGTGCCGCTTTTTTTTATTGCTACCGCATAATGTTGCGACAACATACATCACTCTGTACTCGGTTGTGTCCGGCGCAATGGCGCACTTTTTGTAGCTGTGCTAGCGAAAGCTTGGGTTGTGTACAAGCGACGCACCACCGCTTGTTGTGACGCCGGTTACTTGAAGCTCGACCGGCGTTACTTTTTGGTAGCGTATCCCACCGCTACCACCAGTTGTTACGTTCTCCAGGGTAGCGTGCCCCAACGCTGCTGAACAGTTGCGACGCCTGTTTCTCGAAGCTCGACCGACGTTACTATTGGGTATCGTGGCGTTGTCAGCAGGCTGCAGGCGTCCAGTAGACCATGGCGATCAGGAAAGGACGGGATGATTTCTAGTGCGAAACTTGAACGGTTTATTCAATGGTTGGTGAAATATAAGAAGAGGATGAAGTGAAAAAGTACATTGCGGGGCCCTTTAAATAGGCCCGCTAAAATCGTAGGCGGGATCTTACTCACGTCAACGTCACATGACTTGCACTGAGTATGGTTGTGGATGGGCGACGGATCCCTTCTCCTCGGTGAGCTGGCACGGGCCCGCCTCCGCAGGTGGCAACCCGCAGGTCCGGGATCGTAGGCGCTTACCCTTTCTTCTTGGCGACGTTTGTTCGAAGTAAGCGTTCTCCCTTAGAGTTGGACAGTTCGTGGAAAGGGCTCTTCTAAAGTCGCACACAGACAAAGGGACTTTTAAGCACTGCGGGGCGCAAGCCAGACCAGCAACCCCTCGAGACAACCATACCGAATCAGGAATCCATCCTCCATTCCGGTTGAGCAGGGTCTCCCGAGCTTCCTTTTTTCCCGGGGTATTACACGCCAACCGTAACACGCTCCTCGGCTGGACGAAGCACTAGCGCACTAGTAACAGAAAGCGACCCCATACCGAGTCGTGTTCTGAGAATCCTCCGTCGCCCTCAGCGTCTCGGCTACCGGACAGGGACCGAGAGTTTGCCCCGTAGAACACGTGCAGCCCTCGCCTGCGTATTTTGTAAAAAATAAACTCAGTCTGTTTTCTGCCACCAACCGATGCGCACTTCTTTCACGGACAGGGACAGACCCCGTACGCAACACTGGCAATGAGTCAGGAGTTCAGAAGCGGATAAGTTTTCGAAGTTAAGGCCATGGCTACGTACAGGAACAACGCACGGTGCTGTCGAGCCTTTGGCAAATCTTGGGAATCGTGGATCCAGCACGTCGACTTTTACTTCGTGGCGAGCGACGTCAGCGACGAAGCGAAGAAGCGGGCACTTGTGACGCTTTGTGGAGCCGACACTTTCGAACACTGTGTGCGCGCTGATAAAGGCAGAAGATCCCGGGAGAATTCAACTTCAATGATTTAGTGACATTTCTAAGGTGGCACTTCGTCACCAGGACATCCGAGCTTTGACAGAACCTTGACAGCCGACTGCAACTATGGAGCGCTGCCTTCGGCTACAATATCGACGAGTAACCTGACACCCAAACGATCGCTTCAGCAGTGAAGCTAACTATGCCGCCTTAAGATGTGATGCTCCGGGACAGGTTCTTCCGCGGCTTCTGGGACGAACATCTTCCGCAGAGACTGTTTGCAGAAAAAGTTCTGACATTTCACCGCGCTCTGGACTTAGCTCTGTCAGCGGAAAGTGCGTCAAGGCATCAGCGAGGAATCAAGGGAGTGGCAAACTCACGGGAATTGACAGGACGTCGCAAATCAAGCCAGGAGGCAATCATACGTCAGCACGACATTGCTATCGATGCGACGGCTTGCGCGACCATGAAACATGCAAATTCAAGACAGCCGAGCGCCGTTTCTACTCCAAGAAAGGTCATGTCGAGTGTGCCTGCATCTCGAAGAAAAAGAAAAACACGGAATCACGCTCCGACAGCAACACGCACACAGTGTCAACCCACTACCTGTCGGTGAGTCCTTCTGCAAGCTGCACAGAGTGAGTGTACGTACACACTGCCCCAAGTTCCTCGTGGACTCCAGAGTGGAGGAAAATCCAGTGCAGTTTGAGGTGGACACAGGTGCGGCATGCTCCCTTATTAGCGAGGGCATGGGCTACAGAACGAGGAAGAAAAACACTCCGTGGCTTTAAAGCGAGCTGCTCGATTTGCGTACATGGTCAGGTGAAGAATTACGCGTCCTGGGCACCGCAACAAGTTCGTGTGAGATTGAGATCGAAGGACTATCTGCTGCCTTTGTTGGTTATGAAGGGCACCGGGTACAACCTCCTAGGAAGAGATTGGTTTTCGTCACTTCACATTCCGCTGAAGGGGATCAACCATATTGGAGAGCCAGCACCAGAGATTACAGTGGTCCTGCGATGACACCCGTATGTCTTCAAGGAACACATTGGCAGCTATGCGGTTCCTTTAGTTCACCTGGAACTCGAAGTCGGTGCGACAGCGAAGTTTTGCAAGGCTCGTCCGATTTCAGTGGTACTGCAAGCGCTTACGGAACACGAGCTCTTGATTGTCTACAGTGCCAAGGCATTCTAAAACCAACGCAGTATACCAAATGGGCAACCCCATTGGTACTTGTTTGGAAGATCGACGGCACACTCAATGTCTGTGGTGACTACAGGAGTACTGTTAATACAGCAGCGAAGACGGCATCGTACCCACTACCAACTACCAAATAAAGTGTTCTCAAACCTACATGGTGGAACCCTCTTCTCAATGTTGGATCTTTATCAACCATATCAACAACTGAAAGTTGATGACGAAACAGCACCACTGCTCACAGCGAACACCATAAAACGACTATTCAGGGGGGAACACCTCCCGTTCTGAATTTTTTTCGCTGCACCAGCTATCTTCCAGTGCACGATGGAGACAACGTTACCTGGAATTCCAGGGGTGAATGTTTACCTTGACGACATAACTGTCAATGGGAATGATGCAAATGAGCACGCACAGCGTCTGAATCGGGTTCTGTCGAGGCTAACTGAAGAAGGCCTATGCCTCAAGAAAGAAAAGTGCAGGTTCGGAATTACGTCAGTTGAGCTTCTGGGACATTGAATTGACGCCAATAGTGTTCGCACCATCGAGAAAAAGGTTGAGACTGTACTTCAAGCACAGAAATCATCTGACGAGACATCCCTAAGGGCTCTTCTGGGCCTTTTCTCATTTGACGACTGCTTTTAGGAGGACAGAGCGATGGTCGCAATGGGAATTGTATAGGCTCCTAGAGAATAACATGCCCTGGAAGTGGAAGAGCCAGCATCAAGGCGCTTTCGAAGCTCTTAAGGAGATAATCCGTGCATCTACAGTTCTCGCTTACCATGACGAGACGAAGCTTCTTTTGTCCATGGACGCATTGCAGTAGGGTGTCAGTGCCGTCCTCGCTCAGGAAGACGCTATTTACCGAGAGGCGACCGTTGCATTCGGTTCGTAAACACTGGAAAGCGCCGAATAGAACTACTCCCAGCTCAACAAAGAAAGTATAGCAGTAATCTATGGCATCAGTCATTTTCATAAGTACATAGCTGGCCGGCATGTCACCATAATAACAGATCGCCAGCCGTTGATTAGAGTAGTGAGTAAAACAAAGCAAGTACCCCGGGTCCTTTCATCAAGGATGACACGATGGTGCCTTAAACTAGCACTGTACGTTTACTAGTTGGCGCACAGTCCTGGCCTACTGCACCAAAATGCGGACGCTCTAAGCGGACTTCCACTACCAGCACAAGTTGATAAGCCTTATCCCCCGGAAGACGTGCTCATGTTGGCTACCACGCCCAGCTTCGATCTTTCACCGTGTCAACAAGCATGAATGAATCAAGAGGACCTAGTTTTGTCCCAAGTGCTGGAGGCTGTCTGAAACAGCGAAGTTCATAAACTGCCAAAAGAACAGTTTTCATCGTGGCAGAACTGTAGATGGAACTTTCAGTGCAGGAAGCGTGTCTTGTTACAGGCTCCCGAACGGTAACTCCAACAAAGGCAAGACATTACGTTCTTAAACTAGCACCTGCAAACTACCACGTAATTGTGGCCATGAAGGTATGCGCACGTACTTTTGGTGACCAGGCATTGACGCAGATATCGAACAGCTCGCTAAAAACTGTGCAACTTGTTGTCAACACCAAAGGGCACCAGCGAGAGCACCAGTGGCCAAATGGGAACGCACAAGAATGCCTTGGGACACAGTTCATGCAGACTTCGTTGGTCCCGTAGAAGGCAGAATGCTGCTAATTGTTGTGGACGCATACAACGAATGGTTGGAAGTATGCTCTGTGAGCAATACACACTCTGCCATATTGGTTGAGGAACTCCGGAGCCTTTTCACAGCTTTTGGGCTCCCCAAAAACCTTGTGACTAATAACGGACAATACTTCGTTTGCGTAGAAGTTGAGAGCTTCCTAAAGAAGAACGAGGTGACTGATGTAACAAGTGCACCGCATCATCCTACAACGAATGGCCAAGCCGAAAGGATGGCTTTTGAAACGAAACAAGCATTAGCCGAAAACAAGGGCGAAACATTCGCGTGTAGGCTGGCCCAGTTCTTGCTAAAGCAACACACCACCATCTGCAAATCAACGGGCCAAATGCCAGCTGCACTTATGTTTGGGCGTGAGCTGTATATATCCGAATAAAGGGAAAATCAGACATCCACCCGTTCGTAGCAATTGCTCCAAAGGAAACCCATACGGGTTCCTCTAAAGAAAAGCCTCATAGTTGAAGAAAAATTCGTCCTGGTCCGGGACTCGAACCCGGGACCACCGCCTTTTCGGCGCAGCCGCTCTACCATCTGAGCCAACCAGACGGCTAGCAGATTGCAGCGCGAAGTTGAATTTGTCGACAACACGAAGCAAAGGCAAGAGTTTGACGTAGTAGTTCTGCGGAAACCCGCAAGGTGGAGAGAAGTAATGAATAAAGGGAAAATGAGACATCCACCCGTTCGTAGCAATTGCTACAAAGGAAACCCATACGGTTCCTCGAAAGAAAAGCCTCATAGTTGAAGAAAAATTCGTCCTTTTCCGGGACTCGAACCCGGAACCACCGCCTTTCCGGGGCAGCCGCTCTACTAGCCCGGGGCTGCTAGCAGATGGTAGGGCGAAGTCGAATTTGTCGACAACACGAAGCAAAGGCAAGAGTTTGACGTAGAAGTTCTACGGATATATCCCTATTGAAAATCCCAGCATTTCCCATCATGAATTTTATGCTGGGCATGGTGGAAAACATGGTGGGTTTGATGGAATTTATAATATGTACAGTAATCTCTCAGTTGTACGAACATCGGTTTATCGAATATTTCAGAATAACGAACTTTTTAAAAATCCCCGGCACTTTTCTTATAGATTCTAGGCAAAAATGTTTCACTTAAACGAATTTCGGAAAAGTGAATATTTCAGTTTAACGAACTCGCTCATAGGACCAAGGCTTATTTTTACGATCAGTTCAACGAAGTTTTGCGCCATGCACTGCAGGCGCGACCGATGCCCGCCCTCATCAAACCGCCGCTCCAGCGGCAATGTAACGTCGCTACCGCTACAGCACCCCTAGGGCAAAGCGGCGGCGCGGAGAACGAACGGTAACGAAGAATAGTCTCCGAGATTGCCAGCACAAAATGAGCAAGCATGTAATCTCGGAGGCCATGAACAAAGGAACATCGCTGGCGCTTACAACGCCGCCAGTGCAAAGCAGCGACCTGTCACATCACAAACCACGTGGTGTGTGTTTTTATCTGACTGGCTAGTCGTGGCGTGGTCGTCCCGTCTCTTTCTTTCCAGTCTCGTCGGTTCCGCGTGAGCACACAAACGACCCATGCGGTGTGTTTTTCATCGGCTCCGTTCAGCCTTCCAGTTTTAAGTAACAACGACAATTGACTTTTTGAACAGTTTTGTTACTTCCTGTGGTTTAAAAGTACAAGTGCAGAAGAAGATTACAGATTTTTTTTCTAAGTGAGAAAGGCAGCATTATAACTGTTATGAACCTTGTACTTGTTGATATGTAGAAATTCCATTTCACAGATTTCTAACACTACGCATGCCATGTCTTTTGCTCCATGAATTGCAATTCAAACTTTTGACTCTGTATGCCATGTCTTATGTTGGTCTAGTGAATATTCAGTTTAGTGAACTTTCAGTTAAGTGAACTATTTCCTTCGGTCCCTTGAAGTTCAGTCAAGTGAGAGTTCACTGTATATGGGGTGGATGGTGGGTACAGTGGGACATGGTGGGATGTATTGGTGAGATACATACTGGGTGACTTGTCTCAATGGTTGGCGTGCTGGGTGAATGGTGGGTGTGGTGGGTGGATGGTGGGATACATACTGGGTGACCTGTGTAAATGGTGGGCGAATGCTGTCGTGCTGGGAGGATGGTGGCTACATACTACATGCTACATACATAGTGATGCGTGAATGGTGGGTGTACGTAATGGATGACATGTAAATGGTGTGAATGCTGGGTGAATGGTGGGCGTACTCGGTGGATCGTGGGACACGTAGTGAAAGGAAAATGAGTGAATATGTGTTACAGTGAGAACATAATCGGCTTGTCAATGGTAGTGACACGTGCAGTGATGATGACAGGTGCCTACTGTGTACATGGTTGTCTAATTTGCCAAATGGTAGCACTGCATGTAGTCCCATTTTTTCAGTTACATAACATGCCTGCACATGTACTTTACTATAACATTTATTCTAATCTTTCAACATAATATTTCATGATGCATGCCTAATAATTAGCTATGGTGCCCTGCTAAATTTTGGTCTAGTATTTATACTGCTGCTTTCTTTACTGTAACGAGTTGAATTTAAAATGATATTGAGTATAATTCAACTTGAACATTGATGGTGATGGTAAACCATGATGGATGTGTCTGGGCAACTATACCGTAGTGGCTATGGTAAATTGCATATACCCGTCAGCATAGTAGGAAGCCCTCTCTCTCAGTGAGTGTTGAGATAGCAAGCATATAATCCTCATGGCAAAGTGAAATTATATTCTTATATAATTTATGTCTAAGGGGTACAAATAGCAATCATACATATGTGGCACATAAAACATGCGATATTGAAGTTTCCAGAATGGTAACACATATAATGCCCAACTAAAGTTATAACATAGCTGAAAGACAATGTTCTATAAGGCAGCCACTATTGTAAAAATTGCGGTGTGAAATCGTTCTGCAGGCTGTAGATCAGCAAAATTGCATAAATTTGGTTGTTTACAATATGTTTTCTTTCAATTGAGTGTCTGGGCATCTTCATGTATGTAGCTTCAAGGCACCAAAAGAACAAAGTGCTAGCAAGGATGTTTATCTTCGGACAAGTAACTTCAAGTATTGAAGCTCTTAAGTGCCTAAAAAACCAAGGTACTGGGCATCTAAGAACCAAGGTACTGCGCATTATGCAGAGTTCCAGCACTTGCCGCCAGCCTAAATTAAAACGGACGACTATATAGTGTGGCTGTAACTGGCCTTTTTCTTCTGCAAAGGTTCAGTTGTTTTATTGATCAAAGTATTGATAACTCTTGTACTGGCATCAACAATCTTGAAAGAGCGTAGGTTAGGGCGTGTTGGTATTCCATAACTGAGGTTTTTTAGCGCACGAGAAGGGACGAAAGACAGTGGCGAGACGAGGACACAGCGCTGTGTCCTCGTCTCGCCACTGTCTTTCGTCCCTTCTCGTGCGCTAAAAAATCTCAGTTATCAACAATCTGCCGCAAATTCAATTTCCTGCGTACATGTTTTTTTAGAAACAAACGAGCGTAAAATGTTGCTCTATATTTTAAGATGCTTTTTTAAGCTTTTTTTTACCTTGAAGATGTAGGTTAGTTCACCAAAGTAGCAATATGGAGATTGAAAATTAGAACACAAAAAATTGGCGGATCCCATGCACTGTGGAACTCGATGTCAGGGAACCTATCTACGCTGTTTGCATCGATTGACAACAATTAACGATGATGTTGGCGGCAAATGTGTTTTTCCTCAACGGTTAGTCCAATACGAGAGTGGTGAGTTGATGTAATGCATTACCTTGCGTGCACCACTACTGTTTGTCTGCATAGTCCACAGAACACTCAGGGAAACGTGCTTGCTTGAAGCGTTGTTGCGAGTCATTGTTAATAATCTCTGAGAGTGAATTGAGCATTGTCGTTGCCTCACAGGGTGCACCGCATCATGGTAGAAGTATTAAACTTTAATTGTATTATGGGGTTGCGTGTACTTCAATTAGTTATTATAATTGTATGTATACATTGTATACATGTTCAAGAGGGGGCACTTTGGGCCAGTTCCTCCGGCATGTTTAAAGAGGAAAAGAACTGTGACTTCAGACGTGGCATAAGATGAAGCGGGAAGGACAAGCGGTAGGCTAGCATCTGAGGTTTATTGCCATGAAACAAATGGCAGCATAAGGCTGCATCTGCGCGCAGCGTCCCTTAATATACTGAAGAACAAGATGAAACACACGTGGCAGAAAACAACTGTCAGTGGTTCATTAAAAATGGGGTTTCTTTATGTAGGAGAGCCACCGACGCATGTGTGGCGCTTCCATAATTTCTCGCAATAGTCTAGAGCGTCCCCGTCCTACAATGATGGCTTGATTGAATTTGGGGTAGCAACCTTTTCATTCCCTGGTGTGTCTGGGGGAGGTTGGCGCTGCTATTACCTTTCAAGGACCGGAAATGCTGCTGCCGTCTATCATTAATACATTGTCCAGTTTGCCCAACGTAAACACTGCTGCTTCGCAGTGGAAACGAGTGCACCACATTTGTGGCACAGTGCACGTATTGGTACTTGTGTTTTGTAGTACAAGCGACATTGCGCAGACCATCCGCCATGCGCCTACATAGTTGGGATAACTTTCAGGGGGCTGAGAACATGAGTCAAATGCCCGGTCTGTTTAGCCGCCACATTCTTCAGATTGTGTGCCATTTTGTGCACATAAGGCATGACTTCTGGGAGGCCTTCGTTGTGGGGGGTCGCCTGCTCCTGCCCACTCGCCTGGTGCAGCAGCTTTCACAACAGCAGTTCACCCATTGCCCGGAGAAGGACTAAAGGAAAGCCGGCCTGTTTCAACTTATTTACTTGGGTCTGAAAACTTTCAGCTGTCTTGTACTGACATTACTTCAAAAAAGCTGACCTCAAACAGCTGATAGCTACGCTTCACTTAATTAGTTTTGAGTGTGAACAGGAGAAATGTAAAATGGCCTTCTTAGAACGCGGCAATAGGCCCAGCACACATGAACAAGCATCTCAAAGAAAATTTGGAAGTCTAAAAACTGAATACCCTGCTCTTGCTGCTCTTCAAGGGGAAAATTTAAGTATTTGGAACACTGTTTAAAAACTTCTAGTATACTTCCTCAGCGACACTGCTATGACTCGCTTTGCGGTCAACGTTTATCAGGAATAAGAAATTGTCTAGATATCTAAACACTTTTTGAACACCAAGGTTGGTAGCGTCAAGCTGAGCTTGAAGCTGGCGGTCAAACCTAGCCAGGTAGATTTCGCACAGGATAGGCGCTACACACAATCCTACGCAGATGTCCCATATCTGAGCGCACAGGTTCCCTTCAAATTTTACAAGAGTTGCCATAGGTAGAACGTTAAATGTGCCGAAAAACGTTCCCTGGTGACGCCACAATTATTTTGAAAAGACGCTACACCAGACTAGTCGATTAGTTCGCTGACAGCACAAGAAAGTTCGCGTGAAACAGAGTAGAAGAGCTCTTCGATATCTATCGAAATGTTGAGATTCGCACCTAAGTCACATTGTTGGAGCACCGCTGTCACATCTGCCGAACACTTACCTTGTATGGGTCTTCGTGCGTGAGGCTGTTGAGATGCTTCATGAGGTATCTGCTGAGGATAGCCTGCCAGCTGCCTTATTCTGTGACTATTGTTCGTAGAGGGCACAAGTCCTTATGCATCTTAGCGTGTCCATGTGCACATGTCCTCACTGCAATGCACTAGGCACTCTTCGGCACGTCATAGAAGGGTGCAGTTTCTCCGAAGACCACCCCCCACATATACCCATAGCTAACCGCCTACTATCCCCACACTTTACGAACGATGGGAGATCATGCTATCCAGCGCCGTCCTGCAAGACCAGCTCCAACTGATCCGCAGGGGCCAGGCGGCCCTGGAAGCATATAGAGCCCGTGAAGAGGGAGCCACCCCATCAGACGCTTAACGCACTTCATTTCATTATGAGCCAGTAAAGTTCTCTCTCTCTCTCTCTCTCTCTCTTCTGTCGTTGTAGCTGGGAGGCCGCGTCTACGGAGGCATGAGTCATCGATTAAGGGAGTGTGAGCCATTCAACAGATGCGTTATCGATGGCGTGTACACGTATAGTTCGTACACCCGAAGAACAACATAAGAGGAGTGCCGGAGGGAACAGCAACGACAATGTAAACGGCGCCGGCGCCAAATGACCACCGACGAAGAACGTTTTTTCGATGCTGAACGAAAAGGACAATCTGGAGCCCAAGCACCTCCGAGCGAGCAACGACGCCAGATTGGCAATGCAAAAAATGACAGCCATTCCACTCTGTGAAGGTGGAATGGCAGCGAAAGCACTTTGCTTTTCGTTTGAGAGAATTGACTGTCGTCAGCTTTCGGCTGCCATTCCATCGACACAGAGTGGAATGGTTGTCATTTTTTTTATTTCTTTCACCTATCGCATCCCTTTGCTCGTCCCCCGGTACAAGGTAGCCAACCAGAGAGGATCTCTGGTTAACCTCCCAGTCTTTCCTTTGCCTTATTTTTCTCTCTCTCTCTCGTCCTTATGACTTTAAATGGCTTCGTGACTTTGCAAAGTGGTCATTTTCAGGAATGTACTGCGTTTTATATAACTAAATAAACATTAATAAAATTGTCCGACAGCGGCATTTGAGCACAGGACCTCTAGCACGGATGCCCGATATACAAACCTTTACGACACGGACGCATGGGTAAGTGGAACCACTGGAATTGGCAGTGATTATGCGTGCTTGCAGAGTCTTAGTACATATTGCCCTAAAAAATATAATTGCTTTGAAATTTAGCCCAAGTTAGGCCCAGATCAAATGTAAAAAAAGAAGTCACAATAACATCTCAAGACCCAAGGCCAAAGATCAAACAAATCCGTGTACAAACCATCATTTCCCATGGCGGCTGAACGATCGCCGCGCTAGAGTTCACTCCAGTAATTGCATGAAACTCTATGCTTTGCGTTAATGCTTCTAACTATTCACCTCTTCACAATTGTGCTACATAAAACACCGAAAGGTATTGTTACTGCGGTAGTGGCCCCACCTACCGATGATTCAGTGAAACCATGGCTCCGAGACCGAAAACCTGTCAGCGCGTGTCATCTCGGAGGTCATGTACGAACAGTGGGATTGCCCGGACGTACCTTTTGCGAAGGTCACGCCGCTCGCAGCGTTTTCGATTTCGAAACGTGATCTCGTGCCTATTAGACACTTCATAGATTAATAAAAAAACTGCAGGTAAGAAGATTGTGGTGTGTATAAAAGCCCGCTTATGTGCAACTTTCACCGCCGGGGGGTTGTGGCATGCCGCTATAATCCAACTGCCTGGAGGCTTGCACTTGAGGACGGGCAAAGGCTGGGAATACTGCCCCTTGTTGGCCCATGTTGATCGAGTGTCCGAGCTAAGACATGGGCGTCGATATGGTGACCTCAAGGGAATCCGGTGGTGGCCAGGTCGCTTAAGGAGGAGCGAACCGGCCCAGGGCGGAAAGCAGCAGGAAAAAGCTCCCGCGCTCTGCATTAGTTGGATAGCACCTGTGAATGGGCGGCATGGGGCAGCCCAACCGATATATTCGGACCTAGCGCTTATTTGTTTTCCGTTCAAGCAATTATAATTATTACTTCTATAAAAAAAACAAGGCCGTGTGTCCGAGTCCTGTGACGTGGAACCTAAAGTACACATTTAGGATTGTTATCGCTGGCAAGCTAAGAGGTGTAGGCAGAGTAGACTTGTTTCTCTAATCGCCTGCGAAAAATTGCGCTGTTTCCCTTTTTCATGAGAACTACGGGAACTGCCCGAAATTGCCTGCATAAATATTACCATTTCGATATAGCTAATGAAAACTATTCCCTAATTACCTTCCGATTTATTACCGTTTTCCACATTTGGGGAAATTACACAGTTGGGAAATTGAAGCAGGACATTAGTTAAGTAATACCTGGTTAGCAGAAATCGTAGGGCTAGAGCGAGAGCGTGCGCTTGGACAGACGTCGAAGACGTTTCTCTGATTCAATACTTAATCTCGCTGCAGCCGACGGCCTTCCTACTTCGTTAACCGTAGATGTGTATGCATGTATGTAAATATGAGAGGTGTGTGTGCGTTGCCATTAAACAATTAAAGAAATCTGCAAACACAACATTAGCCTCAGTCTTCAGTAAATTCAGGCTTCATTTCCTTTAATTCTTATTAGTTAGGATGAACATACGGGTTCTTCTTGTGTGGTCTTCATACCACAGCATGTGTGAGAGTATTCAGAGAGATTTCAGGATGATCGTTCTGAAAAAATGGACAATAACACAGTTATTCAATAGGATCTTTACTTCCCATTTTTAGTAGGACTTTCGTCCTTACTACTTTTGAAAAGTACAAACTTTTGCATTTCATAGTTCAACAAGTTGGTCGCTCGTAAAGCACAGCCAGTTAAGAATGCGTGTCAAAGTCAAAGTCAAAGTAGAGTTTATTTACATCGCCAAAAATTAACGATGCGGGTAGGCCCGGGCAAAAAGTGAGCACAATCACTTCAGGGACGCCCGAGCCCAGTACAAGGCATACAGCCAAAACGCACAGTGTAAATGACATGGTATTGTTCTGGCTATTTACAAGGGCAAAAACATCTCGTATATACATGAGTTTGTTAACAAAGCATAAAAACAGAAAAAACATGGCCTTGCGGACAGAAATCATGTGTGGGTGATAGGGTGGACGGGGAGGGGGGGGGGCAGAAAGGTGCGGCGGAAAAACACTTATCTTTTTTTTTATTTCCTCATTGTAGTCATTACAGTAGGGGACTCAATTATTCAATCAAGGAATAAAGAAAATCGCTTTTGCATGAAACAAATCTTCATTTCCAACATATAAACAATATCCCAAACAACGGAAAGTTCCTATTGATCTAATTGACTATAAAAAATTAATTTCAGTCATCACCCTTAAAAGGAATCACGCTGGCACTTTCAACTTATCTCGTCTTTTAGAGACATAATTGAGTGGCGGAAAATAACACTCGCTGTCAATGACGCTTTTAAGATAATGTATATTATGAAAAAATATACCTAAGAATTCGACGACTGTTTTCAAATTTGTTCTAGTTTATAGGCTTTCTTTGCCACTGTCGGCCCTACTTAGCCTTGTGTCATAATTACCAATATCATATTCTGCGTTTCTTTTTCTTGCAAGTGCAAGTGCTTTATTTTTCTTCACATAATCATGATTATACAGATATCTGGACCGACAGCCAGGCAAGGCTAATTTCCGGTCCAGTATCAAAATATACCAGACAGGTCATGTCCACATTTCAAGAGAAGAATATTCCGGAATACGACATTATTTGTAAGACAAGAAACATTTTGAAAATACTCCTAATTTATCAATGCAAGTAAGTTAGACATACTGATTATCAAGAAAAAAGAAATTGCTACACTGCTTGAAATTACGCGCGGTTTCAACCTATAGGGGTAAAATATTCCACATTTCCGTGCCACTGAATTCAATTAACCTCTCCCCGTATACATAGTAACCCTTTGGTAAGTTAAGGTTACCTATTAAAGGGACAGTAAAGGCAAATATTAAGTCGACGTGGACTGTTTAAATACCATTCCAGAAACGTCGCAACGCTTGGTTCGTGCCAAGAAAGGACTTAGTTTACGAGAATATTACATTTGGAGGGTCCGAATACCTTTTTGAAAATTCAAATCTCCCGCCACCAAACCAGAGGTGTGGTGACGTTGCATACGCCATTACCACTCTTTTCAGCAGTCGGTGAGCAAAATGGCGCCCTAGAGACGTCGGCCCCGAGCGAAGACAGAGCCGTGAGCTCGCGGCTGCAGCTGCTCTTTGGTCGAGTGGCGTAGACCGTTTGGGCATGCCGCGACATCACATGGAAGTTGAATTCTCTGCTACTTCCAGTTTCTGCAAGTTTTCCGAGCCAGCAAAGCCAGCGCAGACCTGCGCGATAACGACACTCCTGAAACGCGAAAGCGTGGGCGGCGCCGAGTCGAGCGAGAACGAAGCCTTTCGACCGCCAAGGTCGTTCGCAAGGGCAATTTCAGTTAGTTCTTTTTTCTAGAAATAAAATAGAACGGGACAAGTAACATTTTATTTCGTCTTATCATACAATACAAGGATATTTTTTTTTTTTGCAACGAGTGGTTCAGTACTACAGAGATAGAATTTAAATGGGCAGTGCCTTTGACATCGGGCAAGTACTTGAATGTCTCGGGGGAGTCTCTAATCATGTCTTGTATTTACTTCAATTTCTCGATTATTAAGGCCCTGTTAGCGACAATATTGACACGTTAGAGATTCTCAAGCACTAATATGCCACTTTAGCTTGACATAATATTTGCCTTTAGCGTAGCTTTATGGAATGTCTAGCGCTGCGAGTTGGGAAAGAAGGAGTTTCGAGGAATAGGTAAATTAGTGCCCAAAATATTTAGACTTTATGGTTACATAGTGCCTTAACCAATAACACATGTTGTGTTTGGAAAATATCGTTGAATGTATCACTGGTATAGCTTGAAGTGCTAATTATTTTCAGGACCCTTTCCTGTATTTTGTCTATGAAATGAATGATTTGAATCCCACCAAATGCTCTTATAATCACGCATGCGCATGTAGATTAAAGATAACTGTTGCTGAATTTTCTTTAATAACCAAACTGTCTCGTTTTTAACATTAGTGGCGTGCTTGCTCAATATCGCATAAGTATGGAAAACACCCAGGTTCTACCGCATTATCTAGAGCCGCATTGTCCTTTTCTATTATTATGAATCTCGTGTGAGTGCATCCTCGTAAAGGTGGCGTGTAAACCTTTTCACCTTCAATGGCGTCTTCCATTTATCGCACCGCAAGGCATTGAATTGCAAATGCAAGTAATGTTTAAGAGCTCGTTTATCAAATTCATTGTATATGTATACTGTGCAATCACAAGGAAACTCTTGAAGTTATGATGTAATAGCAGAACTGATATATATCTATCAAAAGAAAGATCTCGACATTAATACGGGAATAAAAATTTCAGGGGGAAAAATATTAATTACGAGCCCTCTGCAAGAGCACTCCACCAGCGCGACCTATTTTCTTTCTAGTGTTGGTAAGTGCCCGGCAACAGTAACAAAAATATTGCAAATGCCACACGCCAAAACATAACTGCAGTAAAAGCGTGGCAGTGCGATGAGGCTACTTTGGTTAGCCCAAGCGGAAGCAGATCGTGTTGTCTTATGCAGATGTACTGTTCCTCAGTAAAAAAAAAGAAAAGGTAAATGTGCCATTTCATGGATTCTGTATGGTCCTGCATAGCAGAGACATTTCGTTGCCAATTTACCTTTACAGCCACCAGAGTACGGTCTGGTTTTAATGTCGCACTCACCCTCATTTCCTGACTGACCCATCACAGTGTTTGCTATATCGGACCCTATAGAAACATAAAAAAGCAGGTCTGTTATTTACATTGCAGTAGCAATACACAGCGCGTTCAATGTACCTTGCACTCAACTGTCAACTATTTTCATTTCTTAATGTCACATCACCCGTAATTAATCATGTTATTCAGTTCAACTGTCGGAGCGATCGAAAACATTATGGTGTTATAGAAGTTCTGTTACGCTCGAAGCGCAGTCCTTTTCCATCATCTGCCTGGAGGGGCTTCTGCGACAAGTTTAGCATGAGAAAAAGACAAACAAAATGAGATAAAGATAAAATGGCAATAAGTCGAGTCCTCTGAGTGTCGTTTCCACAGCTAAGTCATGGGTGAGCGCTGGGGAACAATCAACGCACTTCTATTTTTAAAGGCAGTGTCTTTCTTGGTGAGACACTCCCACTCTTTCGCATCTGGTTTCAGGCATTCATGTTTCACTCACTATTCGTGGACCACTCAGGAGATAGCGCAATCTAAAAATCTGGCCGATCCCGATGATAACGCCGTCAAAAAAAAACTGAAACAGTCTGACGCTCCTTCTATACTCCCCTCACGCGAGAGGCGACATGATAGAGTGCCGTGCGCAATCAATCCGCCCCATTCTCACTCTGAACACACTCCGGAAGATTGTCTGTGATCGACTTGAACTGGAGGTTCAGTGGCCGTCCACCTTTCTTTTTTTCAATGATGTGGCCCGTTATAGTTTTACTAGCTGATCAAATGAGCGCCATCCTGGGCGACCGCTGAAAAGACGTTTCCGAGAGAAGCTGTGCTTCGAATGACAGAAAAAGAAGCTCACAAAAAAAACTTAAAACGACTTTGGTTAGCAGGAGAGTTTCAAAATAGGGAACAGATGAAGAAATTGGGAATTCATCCGTTTGTGACCACTCATTTGCTCGCTATACCGGAATAAAGCCCGACAGAGCGCCTGCAATGCAAGTTAACTGTCAATTCAGCGATAACCAGAAAACTCGCAAATATGGTGCCGGTTGGAAACTAGCAAGGTGGCTTGCAACCCTAGGGCTTCGTTCCCACTTGGGACGCGGCAAGAGAGCCAAAAGGCCACAGCGGGCGGGAATTCTTTACCGCGCACGTCCAACATGTCCCCATTTGTTATTGCCTCCGCCGCCACCGCCACCGCTTTCGCCACACGCACTGTAGAGGGCACTGCACGGCATCCCTCAGTAAATCCGCAACTGTCGCTACGACTCGACTGCCTGCGCTGTGGTCTGGTCCCCTGGCAACCGAGTCCTATTCTGGGAATTCGTGCACGTCTTCTTGCTTACGCGACAAATTCTTCAGTCGTTTTGTTGTGTGTTACGACGTTATTTAGCAGGAATTCCTTGGCAATGGCCGCGTTTCGCCTGTTCCTACTCATGCCGATCGTCGTTGCCCGAGGAACAGAGACAGCGTAAGCCGTGCACTAGGCAGCTTTCATAATATACTCCCACGCTGCCATGCAGCCATTCTCGCCGTGAAGAGTTAGCGTGAGCGCAGTATGTGACTTCCGTCCACCTAACCTGCACACATCGTTATCACGCGCAAGTGTTTCTCATCTGTGCAGACCATCATCAGCGCGCGTCTAGTCTGCTTCGTCGCTACAGGTCGAGCTCGGCGAGAATAAAGCATCTTCAAGGGGAGTATGGTAGCGTGATTGAAAGACGGGACAAGAGAAGACACAAAGCGACACACATAGCGCTGTGTGTGTCCTTTTGTGTCTTCTCTTGTCCCGTCTTTGAATCGCGCTACCATACTCCCCTTGAAGATGCATTACCAACAAGCCCACATTGCAACCCTCGAGAATAAAGCGATCCTGTTCCCTTCGGTGGCTGGAATGTAACTGTTAACATTTGAGACACCGAACATTTACTGAACAGTTCTTAAATATAATCAGCAGCTACGTTCAGGGATTCCAAAAATGAAGAACATAAAACATCGCGAGATTCGTTTCTCTAGTTTCCGTCATTTGGAGAAACCGAACCTAACGCGTAGCCCAACCTTTTATCAAACACCAGTGTGCTCAATGTTCGTCTCGCGGTGACACTAATCCTTAACGTTCGTATGACTCCGATGAACATGTACCACCAGTCGCATATTACTGTCATGTAGTCAGAAGATTAGTTTATCTATCATACTCTATCGCGGAGCCTTCTGTCGACCATGCTTTTGTCGGTACTCCGATAAAAGGAAGGAGAGGGAGGGAAGAAGCTACTCTCAATCTGAACACCAGCGGTTGTCCACCACTTCCCGCCTACAATCGGTCGCTGATGCCAGTAAACCTTATGAATTGTAGCAGTGCCCGCGTCGCTCTGTAAGCCCGCGACGCGTGGGTCAATGGTCCGAGAACCTTAATCTGCATGCAATTGCAATTGCAATGCATGCTCACTGACCTGGAAAATGGTCTTATGTCTCATCAATTCAACATTCGAATTATTGAAAGCTTCAAGATAATGTTAGCTCAACTCGAGCACTATGTTAAAAGCATTCGTCTTATCATGACAAATGAAGTTCTAAAGTATTCAGTTCACTTTCGTATTCTTTTCACTGTCATCGCTATTTGATTCGTATTTGATTCGGTTTTAAATGCTACTATTCGAACGCCCATAATATGTAGCACACGAAAGAGCATGCTCATTTAGCTGAGCAAGAGAGCAACAACATGGCAGCGTGCGGTCGGAAGCAACCTGCGCTGCTGAAGCACTTCGTTAAAGCTATATTCATCTGTTGTATATAACAGTGAAGTTTGCTTTCTTAAGAAGGCGATCGCTGTACTTACCCGCACTTCCCAGTGCGCCCAAAGCGCCTGTTGCGGCCATTCCGACGTGTCCAGCACTTGAGAGCCCTATAAAATAACATTTATACAAAATCATTATCGAACCTTCGTAGCTTGTAAATATCATCGAGAGTAGGCTCAATAATGATAAACGTGTTAAAAAAAAAGCCCTTAGTTACCGAAGCAGATTTACCGAGTTCATGTCCACCCTACTGCACGGTCAATTTGGTATTTGGATGCACTGAAGTGGCTCAGCGGCTAATGTGTCAAGAGGACGCGGGTTCGATTACAGATAGCGGTGACCTCATTCCGATGGGGGCGGAACTCAAAAAACGCTCGGGCTTTTGCTACCGCGGATGAAAATAAGAAGCCCACAGAGGTCAAAATCCTTCTGTAACCACTTAGTTGGGCGCCTGTCGTAGCCTTTGTGTGTCCCTTCGGCACTTTCCAAACCCATATAGATTGTGGAGTTTTAGGTACCGAAACCACGATCTGATTATGAAGCACGCTATAGCGGGGGATTCCGGATGAATTTTGACCATCTGGGCATCTTTAACGTGCCCCCAATTCACGAGACACGACCGTTTTTGCATTTTGCCACCATAGAAAGGATTGCTCTCGAGACCTCGTTATTAGCAGTGCGACACCGCACCAGCTAAACCGCCATGGCGGGTACTTTACACACCGAATTAAGATTTTTGTTTTGTCAGAACATATCTCCGCTCCAAATCTATTAAAGACTAGCTCTTGTCTTTTTCGGGCTGACTAGCATAGCTGGGAGCTTTATACTAACTTACGTAATTTCTCGTGGGCGTACGTTGCTCTATATATATGGAGCGAAGTACGCCCTCAATTAATGACGTAAATTAGTATATATGTGGACTGGTGAGAGTGCAGTAAATAAACCAATAAGCACGCTACATTAAATAATTGGTACTATCTCAGTACATATGCTGCTACATAAAATATAGTCGCTCACAAACACTAGGTTCTACAATGGTGATCGCACAGTGCAAGTTCACCAGGATCCTGATTATTCATTTCACCCAGAGGTAGGGCGAAGACGACGTCGTCTTCAGTAACACGGCCTTCCTTATTTATTATTTCCAAAATTCTGGAGCACTCTTACATTCCCCATTCAAGACTAATTGGCAGCCCATGTCCTCAAGGTAAACCGGCACTTAAGAGAAACGCTTCATCAGCTTAGAGTGGCAAAGTGTTCTTTAAAAACTCGATTTGCCTAAATTTCGTAATAATGTAGGTCGATTATTAAAGAAGAAAACGGAGGTCAAAGTCTCATTTATTTTTACTTCAGCGCGGGTACGTCATCGTGACATGGCGAATCTCAAGTTCTTCCTTTTTTTTTTTTTTCCGGCCGTTGTGGCCCCATAAGCTGGATAAGTTCTGTGCTTGGTTCTCTTAGAAGACAATGTAAAAAATGCATTTTTACCCATGAAATAATCAATCAAGGGAGACTTAGCGGTCACCTGTAAAGGTGTCAATAGAGAGCTTTAGTACTGCGTCGTCACGGTACGAACGCAGCCCGCAAGCAAGAATAGTCTCGCATTGTACCGAATGAATTAGAACTGCGTGAGCAGCTCACTAAGCCCCACGTACACGCGCAAGAATGGGATGCAGGCGCGCACGGCAACTACGTGGGCATCGCTTAGCGTTCGTGTTGCGTTCTCCACATGCGCACTATGCAGAATGTAGCGATCTTAGATACGCAACGTAGGCAGTAATCGAACTGTCTAATAGGTGGCGCCCGCCATGTTCATGCCACACTGAAGGTCCAGCGACCACTCTAGGTAAGCGTAACTTTGCGTTTCCTTGCAAAGGGCTGAGTAACAGCCCATGTGGCAAAACTCCACACACAATCGCCACTGTTGTTTATGGCGTATGAGCAGAGGCAACGAAATCCCTATGGAAGCGGGCAATTCCTCATGTCTAAGCATGATTACATGAAGACGACCTTACTATTTTCGACAGGCTTTATCATCGAAAAAAAGAACATATTGGTGCAATATGTACCACATATGAACGTTTGCTCTGAAAGAAAGTGTAGCTACGCCTAATTACGGCGTTGTCAGTTACACGCACGGGAGAAATACCATTCAGTTGCTAAACCTTACACAAGAGTCTAGCTGTACTCACTTGAATGACCTTGTTTAGGCATCTTAGGGGCACTTGGTGCATGATCTGAAAATGTAAGTGCAGCGTACGTGATGTGCTATATGCTGGGCTCACAAAATTTTGCATGTCAAAAGCGTCACAAATGTTGTGGACAACGATATTCAATATGGTCGCACAGGCCCGTCATTTCATTGTGCACATTTACGCATATTCATTTCATATTATAGCACGACACTCCTTCATAATATAAACGCTGTCTTCTAGTGGCACCTCCAATACAAATGGTACGCACGCTTTTCATTTGTAATACCTAACCCTTCCATCGTTATATTATGGCGACAGAAATTATATAAACACTCCAGGCGAACTTTCGCCGTCGCCCTCGCTCTTAGCTTCCGTATAAAATTGAACACGATGAAGCGAGAGGCAGCTCGAAGACCTTGCTTCCGGCTGCCGGCGCTCTTCATTACGCGAGCGTTCTGACAGCGAGTGTTCGTTTCGTGGTCATCGAGAAAGATCTGTTCCTGTTTGCCTGTGCACTCGTGACACCGTGCTTCTTAATTTAGTTGGCAAGAGATTACTTACTGCAATTGCTACTGAGAATGAAACACACGAATCCTCCTTAGTTTAGTTGTCTACTACTTTGCTGTCGCTATCAATGCTTAGCCTTTAGGGCGACATGCGACATTTGTTTTGCATTTTAGCGAAGTTTAAAGCCACACATTTCAGATAATCTGGCGCTCTACTATGAGCGCATCTACGTTCATTTTTTTTTTCAATTGAATTGTTTTTCATGCGGGGAAACAGAAACAACAAAATGATAAAAATATTCCCGTCAGATCTTTGTACGCACATTGTAACCTTCCTATAATGACGACTGTAGGGTCCTGCTATGCCTTCTGCCCTGCATTCTATTATGACGTATTCGTAGTTATCATCATCATCGTCGTCATCATCATCATCAGCCTGGTTACGCCCAAAGCAGGGCAAACGCCTCTCCCACACTTCTCCAACTACCCCGGTCATGTACTAATTGTGGCCATGTTGTCCCTGCAAACTTCTTAATCTCATCCGCCCAACTAACTTTCTGCCGCCCCCTGCTGCGCTTCCCTTCCCTTGTAATCCAGTCCGTAACCCTTAATGACCATCGGTTATCTTCTGTCCTCATTACATGTTCTGCCCATGTCCATTTCTTTTTCTTCATTTCAACTAAGGTGTCATTAACTCGCGTTTGTTCCCTCAGCCCATCTGCTCTTTTCTTATCCCTTAACGTTACGCCTATCATTCGTCTTTCCACAGCTCGTTGCGTCGTCCTCAATTTAAGTAGAACCCTTTTCGTAAGACTCCAGGTTTCTGCCCCGTACGTGAGTATTGGTAAGACACAGCTGTTATACACTTTTCTATTGAGGGATAATGGCAACCTGCTGTTCATGATCTGAGGATGCCTGCCAAACGCACCCCAACCCCTTCTTATTCTTCTGATTATTTCAGTCTCATTATCCGGATCCGCAGTCACTACCTTCCCTAAGTAGATGTATTCCCTTACCACTTCCAGTGCCTCGCTACCTGTCGTAAACTGCTGTTCTCTTCCGAGACTGTTAAACATTACTTTAGTTTTCTGCAGATTAATTTTTAGACCCACCCTTCTGCTTTGCCTCTCCAGGTCAGTGAGCATGCATTGCAGTTGGTCCCCTGAGTAACTAAGCAAGGCAATGTGATGAGCGAATCGCAAGTTACTAAGGCATGCTCCATTAACTCTTACCCTCAATTCTTCCCAATCTAGGTCTCTGAATACCTCCTGTAAAAACGCTGTGAGTAGCATCGGAGAGATCGTATCTCCCTGCCTGACGCCTTTCTTTATTGGGTTTTGTTGCTTTCTCTATGGAGGACTACGGTGGCTGTAGAGCCGCTATAGATATCTTTCAGTATTTTTACATACGGCTCGTCTGCACCCGATTCCGTAATGCCTCCATGACTGCTGAGGTTTCGACTGAATCAAATGCTTTCTCGTAATCAATGAAAGCTATATATAAGGGTTGGTTATATTCCGCACATTTCTCTATCACCTGATTGATAGCGTGAATATGGTCCATTGTTGAGTAGCCTTTACGGAATCCTGCATGGTCCTTTGGTTGACGGAAGTCTAAGGTGTTCCTGATTCTATTTGCGATTACCTTAGTAAATACTTTGTAGGCAACGGACAGTAAGCTGATCAGTCTATAATTTTTCAAGTCTTTGGCGTCCCCTTTCTTATGGATTAAGATTATGTTAGCGTTCTTCCAAGATTCCGGTGCGCTCTAAGTCATGAGGCATTGCGTACACAGGGTGGCCAGTTTTTCTAGAACAGTCTGTCCACCATCCTTCAACAAATCTGCTCTTACCTGATCCTCCCCAGCTGCCTTCCCCCTTTGCATAGCTCTCAAGGCTTTCTTTACTTCTTCCGGCGTTACTTGTGGGATTTCAAATTCCTCTAGACTATCCTCTCTTCCATTATCGTCGTGGGTATCACTGGTACTGTATAAATCTGTATATAACTCCTCAGCCACTTGAACGATCTCATCCATATTAGTAATGATATTGCCGGCTTTGTCTCTTAACGCATACATCTTATTCTTGCCAATTCCTAGTTTCTTCTTCACTGCTTTTAGGCTTCCTCCGTTCCTGAGAGCATGTTCAATTCTATCCATATCGTGACACGCTGACGAAGAAGATTGGAGGTATCTTGGCACAGAAACAAGGGCGAGAACGCGTTATTGCCTACGCCAGCCGCCTTCTTTCCATTGCGGAGAGCAATTATTCTATCACCGAACGCGAGTGTCTGGCTCTCGTTTGGGCAGTGGGTAAATTCCGCGCCTATTTGTACGGCCGCCAATTCACAGTCATCACTGATCACCACGCTCTGTGTTTGCTTTCGTCCCTCAAAGATCCTTCAGGGCGCCTTGGCCGCTGGACTCTGCGCTTCCAAGAATACAACTATTCAGTTGTATACAAGACCGGCCGGTTACATCAAGGTGCGGACTGCTTGTCGCGCCATCCTGTCGACCCTTCTGACGTTTCTGCGGCCGGCATACCTGTCCCCGTTCTCTCTCTGGCTGCTTTTCGCGACATTGGAGCCGAACAACGTCGGGACGCCTTCTTGCAACACCTTATTCAACGGCTCACTTTAACGAAGCCCGATCCTTCCCTTCGCATGTTTGAACTTCACGATGGTATATTGTACCGCTGTAACATGCACCCGGACGGCCCTGCCCGACTCTTCGCTGTGCCTGAGCATCTGCGTCAGACTCTTCTCGCCAAGCTTCATGAGGTACCGACTGCAGGTCACCTATGCGTGTCACGGACTTATGACTGCGTTCGTCGGCGCTTCTTTTGGCCTGGTAAATACCGTGACGTCTGCCGTTATGTCGCTGCGTGTGATCTTTGTCAACGGCCAAAAAGCCGACCATACTCCGTGCTGGTCGCCTTGAACCGCTTGACGTACCGTCAAAACCATTCTTCCGTGTAGGTGTTGATCTTTTAGGCCCTTTTTCTACGTCTGCTTCGGGAAACAAGTGGATTGCTGTAGCAACAGACTACGCCACCCGGTGTGCAATCACACGGGCTCTTCCGACAAGCTGTGCAACCAATGTCGCCGACTTCCTCCTAGAAAACGTCATCCTTCACCACGGCTCCCCTCGACAGCTCCTCACCGACCGAGGCCGCTACTTTCTTTCTAAAGTTGTCAATGACATTTTACACTCGTGCGCGACTAAACACAAACTTGCTACTGCTTACCATCCACAAACGAACGGTCTAACCGAGCGCCTTAACCGCACGCTTACTGACATGCTGTCCATGTATGTCTCCGATGACCATCGCGACTGGGACGTTGCGCTGCCGTTCGTTACTTTCGCCTATAATTCGTCTCGCCATGATACCGCAGGCATGTCTCCTTCTTCCTCTTGTTTGGCAGCGACTCTACGTTACCTTTCGACACCGTTCTGCCTGCTAGTCTGAATTCCACATCCGAGCACGTGCGTGAAGCCATCCTCAAAGCAGAAGAAGCACGTCATATTGCTCGACGTCGACCACGTGGAGTCACAGGACAATCAGCGGCGCTTATATGACGCCCGCCATCGTGACGTCCATTACACACCGGGCGCCCTGGTTCTCCTTTGGTCGCCGTCGCGACGCGTTCGCCTCTCGGAGAAGTTATTTTCACGCTACTCCGGTTCTTAGCGTGCCTTGCGTCATGTAACTGACGTCACGTACGAAGACGCCCCTCTTGAGCCAACCGTGGCTCAGCATCGCTCCGACGTGATCCACTTCGCGCGTCTTAAGTTGTATCACTCGCCCGCCTCCTAACCAGCACCGAGCCGGTGCTTCAGCCGCCGGGCATAATGTGACATGCTGACGAGGAAGATGTTTTAATCATCGTCGGAAGACGATGTTCTGGTCTTCGCGCGCTGTCTACCATCTTGTCAACTGCCATAATTATTGTAAATATTCTGTAAATACACGTCTGACTGTTTTTAACCCCGTAACAATATTATACTTCCTTATGTCAGCTGTCTTACGCTTGTTGATTAACTTGGAAAGTTCTGCCAGTTCTATTCTAGCTGTAGGGTTAGAGGCTTTCATACATTGGCGTTTCTTGGTCAGATCTTTCGTCTCCTGCGATAGCTTACTGGTATCCTGTCTAACGGAGTTACCACCGACTTCTATTGCACACTCCTTAATGATGCCCCTAAGATTGTCGTTAATTGCTTCAACACTAAGGTCCTCTTCCTGTGTTAAAGTCGAATACCTGTTCTATAGCTTGATCCGAAATTCCGCTATTTTCCCTCTTACCGCTAACTCATTGATCGGCTTCTTCTGTACCAGTTTCTTCCGTTCCCTCCTCAAGTCTAGGCTAATTCGAGTTCTTACCATCCTATGGTCACTGCAGCGCATCTTGCCGAGCACGTCCGCATCTTGTATGATGCCAGGATTAGCGCAGAGTATAAAGTTTATTTCATTTCTAGTCTCGCCATTCGGGCTCCTCCACGTCCACTTCCGGCTATCCCGCTTGCGGAAGAAGGTATTCATTATCCGCATATTATTCCGTTCTGCAAACTCTACTAATAATTCTCCTCTGCTATTTCTAGAGCCTAGGCCATATTCCCCCATTGACCTGTCTCCAGCCTGCTTCTTGCCTACCCTGGCATTGAAGTCGCCCATCAGTATGGTGTATTTTGTTTTGACTTTACCCATCGCCGATTCCACGTCTTCATAGAAGCTTTCGACTTCCTGGTCACCGTGACTAGATGTAGGGGCGTAGACCTATACGACCTTCAATTTGTACCTCTTATTAAGTTTAACAACAAGACCTGCCGCCTTCTCGTTAATGCTATAGAATTCCTGTATGTTACCAGCTATATCCTTATTAATCAGAAATCCGACTCCTAGTTCTCGTCTCTCCGCTAAGCCCCGGTAGCACAGGGCGTGCCCGCTTTTCAGCATTGGATATGCTCCTTTCGTCCTCCTTACTTCACTGAGCCCTATTATATCCCATTTATTGCCTTCTAATTCCTCCAATAGCACTACTAGACTCGCCTCACTAGATAACGTACTAGCGTTAAACGTTGCCAGGTTCAGATTCCAATGGCGGCCTGTCATATATTTCATGAAATCTATTTTAATTGTTTACGCATCAAGTTCGGAATACCTGAAGAGGTAAACTAAGCCCAATGAAGGCATTTAGTGTAGCACAACTAGTACTCAGACAAAGAATAAGAGCAGGACAGACACACAGCGCTACGAGATGTGTGGGGCATTTTTTGCCTATTTTTATAATTTCCTTACTCAACTGAACTGTGAACAGTGTGAACTGTGTGAACAGTGGTACCATCGCGCAGCCGACCGGCTAAAGCAGTCAAATCAATGAACAGAGGCCCCGTAGACGAGGAGACTGCTGAACAACCGGAACAGCGAAGTTATGTGTCTGCACTGCAGCGACCCCAATCTCGTTGCGATGAAAAAACACCACAGGAGGACTGTCAGCAGGTGCTACGTGCTCTCTTCAAGGCCTTGCGATCACACATAGAGAAGATGCCGGCGAGCTCGATGAAGGAAATGCTCGAAGTAGTCGTGGCTCGCGAGTCAGTGATTCTAAGCTCTGCCTCTTTTTAAAGCACCTAGCAATATTGATGCGGTCAGGACACAATGTTGACCATCTCGTCCGCAGGTGCCACTTATTATTCAATGGAACTCTGCGGGTCTTGCGTGCCATTTACCTGAACTGTCGCTTTTCTTACGCATCATGCCTGTGCCAATATTGGCTCTGTCCGAGGCTGGTCTTCCAAGTTCCAGATCAATTGCTAGTTATGTCGCACATGGAAACCAAAGTATTCCGACATTTCCGAACGGAAGCGCCATGTTATATGTGAGACGTGAAATACCGCATTACGTTCTACCAGTTCAAGACCTTTGCAGCAGTGCTTTGGAAGTCATTGCTGTACAAGTGCAGCTGGGAAACCGAAGCCTCAGCGTGGCCTCCGTATATGTGAGCTCTCGCCTGAAGGTCTCGATGGGAGAAATTATAAGAGACCTCTGCAGCCGCTGCCCAGCTCCGAGGATTATACGTGGGGACTTTAACGCGCACCATACTCTCTGGGGCGACAATTAAGGCGACTTATGCACGCGGAAAGCAAATTCTTAGTGCTTTAAACACCGAGGGACTCTGCGTGGCAAATGACAAACAGCCAACGTTTTTTCGACCACCGGCCTCTTACAGTGTTATTGACTTGACGTTACATTCCACGGACATCCTCGCATCGTCAACGACTAGCAAAGATAGAATGGGCAGTGATCATTTTCCTGTCTTATTAACATTGCTGGATATAAAACCAACGGCCGAAGATCCTGTCCTGTGACGCATTGGGATACGTACAGGGACGGCCTAAGCGAATCATCTGGAGACCTGTTCGCGGACATGCTACGTAGCAAGAGATTGGCTACCGCTGAGCTGAAGCTACCCAACCACTTCCCCGCTCCGGATCTAAAGCTCAAAAATCTATGTGCTGCCCGTAGAAGAGCGGAACGGAGGCTGATGAGGACGAAGGGCGACACACCAATGAAGACTACATATAACAGGATTAACGCAGTGATTCGGCTTTATACAAGGAAACTAAGAAGAGATCAGTGGGTATCATTTTGTGCAAGCCTATCGGTGTTCACGCCAGTTCCAAGGATATGGTGGGTCGTTAATAACCTTGCTGGAAACTTTCGACCAAACAAGCCATTTGAAGCCCTAGCATTGAAGTTAGGCAAGACACTCGCTTGTCTTGCGAATGCCTTCGCTGAAATATACTCTTCCGGCAGGTCTGCCGGCACAACCAACCCGCCTCCGCCGCTATCGTTGTCTCTAATGGATGCTCCTTTCACACTCAGAGAGTTGGAAATAGCTATGAGCAGCCTCCGACGTCGCTGTGCGGTGGGACCTGACCTTATCAGTAATCAGATGCTGACTAACCTACCGCTTGAAAGACGACGTGATTTGCTGGCATTTTTTAACCAAGTCTGCGCCAGTGGGGCTATCCCATATTTATGGAAGGTGGCATGGGTGGTACCGGTTTTGAAGCCTGGAAAGAATCCTGCAGCGTTGGACTCCTACAGACCGGTATCACTGACCTCGTGTGCAGCGAAGCTAATGGAGATGATGGCGTGCACAAGACTCACTTGGTATGTCGAGCAGGGTCGAAAACTACCATCGTGCATGACTGGGTTTCGGCAGCGTCTAAGCGCTCAAGACAATGTGCTGGACCTGCTAAGCCACATAGAACATTACAGTGCGGATGGCCTGTCGACACTTGCTGTTTTCATGGATGTTTCTAAGGCTTACGACTACGTGTTTCAAAGAGCGATCATCAGCCAGTTACAAGTTATAGGCGTCACGGGTCATCTCTTGCACTTCATACATACGTTCCTCAATGATCGTCGCATCAGAGTTCATCTTGGCGACACTTTTAGCGATGAAATACGTATATTTCGCGGCGTGCCACAGGGGAGTGTTTTATCTCCCTTATTATTTAACATTGCCATGACTAGCCTCCCAAGAGTACTAAACCATCGAACACCAGTGAAGATATCTATATATGCCGATGATATCTGCATATGGATCTCCGGCTACCAGCATCGCCGCCTCGCACGAATAGCCCAGGGAGCAGTAAAAGCCATTCAGGGCCACTTGGCAACGATTGGATTATCACTATCAGCAGAGAAATCATCATTCGTACTATTTCCTGGAGTGAAAAGAAAATCTACACGCTTGACGCTGAATCTGGACGGATACCAGATTCGACAAGTCACCAACGTCCGATTTCTGGGCGTTACCTTAGACCACAGGCTACTCTGGCGCCGCGGTGTTGACCACGTTGTGGCGTCATCGTCACTCAGGCTACATGTGCTCAAGCGAGTCGCTGGCATACGCTGGGGCAACCACCCGACGTCGATGCTACGGCTACATGCAGCGTTGGTTACCAGTCGAATCCTGTATCAGCTACCTCTGATGTCACCCTCAGACAGCCAATACGAGCGCTTAGAAGCCATCCACAGAAAAGGTATCCGACTTTGCCTTGGAGTCCCTCAGCCAGCGTCAAACAAGAAAGTGCTCTACGAAGCTGAGTCACGCCCTCTACGACTTCAGGCTTCCCAGGCTCTCATGATCCAGCTACTACGATTGAGGGAGTCTACGCCCGGTAGAGCCCTCTTACGACGTATAGGTAACAGGCCGCGCTCACATTTTTATGCAGCATTGAACACGCTTCGCGTATTAGGATTGCGCTGCTCGAGACCGAGGGAAAGGATAGAACCACCCTGCACATTCGAGGACATCACATGCAACTTAAGCGTACCATGATTGCAATCAAAGAGCTGCATTCCCTCTGCAGAAGCCAAGTCATTAGTCCTGGAACACCTGGACACGACTTACCCGAATCACCTACACGTATACACAGATGGCTCTGTCAAGGCAGACGAAGACCGCTGCGCAGTGGCATTCTATATTCCCTCTCTAAGATATACGTGGTCTGGCCGTCTGAACTGTATAGCCTCGTCGACAGTTGTGGAAGGCGTAGCAATAGCTTCTGCTCTGCGCAAACTAAAGACTGCCTCCGCAGAATTTGGTTGTCCTTACGGACTCAAAGGCCGCATTACAACAAGTATACCGTGGTTTGCCATCCCTCAAATTTCCACGCAAATCACTAGCCATCGTGAAAGAACTCAACAACAAAGGCTTCACAGTAAAGTTTCAGTGGATTCCCTCCCACATTGGTATCTCAGGAAACGAAAAAGCTGATGCGCTTGCATACGCAGCGCTCTATCATCCTCCCAAAATCAAGGCTCCAAAGAGTAATCAAGTGCAAAAATCTGACATTCGAAATCACTTTGCGTCGCTTTGGGTTCCACCGCATATGCCCTGCGTAACCAAGAGATTGCACCGAGAGGAAGCCTCACTTCTATATCGAATAAGGACAGGATCTGCGAATACACCGGCCTGGTTATTTAAAACGGGGCGAATCAATTCTCCGAACTGTACGGCATGCAACGAGACAGGAGACATTGAGCACTTTTTGTGGTCCTGCCAGCAATTCCAAGATGAAAGAGACACTCTCCTGAAGAATCTGCAAAACAAGGACCTTCGGCATGCGCGCCTGCAACACCTTATATTTCCCGAGGGATCAGTTATAGCCCGCAAAGAAACTTCACGTCTCCTCATCGAATTCTGAAGAGAGACTGGTTTGATGGACATATGGTGAAACCCTTCAGCGGTATTGAGCGAGACGCTAGAGCGGAGCAATTGCCGGCCTTGATCGCCAGGCTAAACCCACCTGTTGCTACAATTCACCACCACCACCACCACCACCAACTTCTATGCACGTATATGACAAAATGTGTTCGATGTATTAAGATCCTTGCTGCCGATTGTACTTCATTTTATTAGAGAGGATGTTAAGCTGCATAACATTTTGGACCACATTTTTCTGGACAGCAGTGTTCAAGAGTTCTGCAGTTTATCAGTATTCCAGAAACCGCACAAATTAAAATGAAGCCTGTGCTGCCACGAAGTCCAAGTTTCCAGCCTGTTACATGTGCCAATTAGACAAAGCTGCAGTTACATGCGCGATTCGCGCTAAGAAATCCATCAACCAATTTATCGAGGGGCTTCTCTAGTTTACATTTACATGCCAAACTATATGAAAATTCATTCTCCAACCCAAAAAAGAGCAAACTGAATTCTACTGCATAGGACATAAATACATTCGACAGCTTTCTCTCAGGCAAATGTGTCTGTTGTAACCGGCTGCCGCTCGCGATGGCTTAACGTATCTGCGCTCCTCACGAGCTTGACCACCTTGGACGCGGGCAGCTTCCCAAGCGTCTTCTTAGAGCAGCACAAACGAATACAATGTGCAATGATATCTGGCCTTGTGTTCACGGCCAATAGCAGTCATATCGAAGCGGTGCTTGATTCAACATCCATGCTTAGCAGGACCTATTTGAATAATGGACAACAAATGCACAAACTCAAGTACCCTCATTCCACAGGGCTGCATACGTTTATTGGATGCCCTGTTGTTAATTTTTCTTTGCTACATACGCCATGCAGCAAATCCCTAGCATACAAATAAAGGTGACCTCATTGCTTTGCAAAGCCAGTTCGCTGCATTGCAAGGCGTAAACTGCCTGTGCGAGGTTATGTTCGGCCAATCGTGATAAGACTTTTGTTTGTGAATGATTGTGATACACGTCTGGCTACTCGCGGAAAGCTTCGTTTGCTGTGCTACAGTGAATTTTTCCTCCATATTGTTTTCAAGGAATTTCGAAGCAGTAGATGGGGAAACGAAATAGTGTTGTAATAAGTACAAAGAGCATAAAAGGATGACGGTGATGTTAGCCCTGAAAAGTGGAGCTAGTACTGCACAGTATATGCGAGGAATCGGATAACCAGCTTGACGAGACAGAAAACCAACAACAACTCTAAAGAAAGAAAAATTTTTTAAAGTAAATGTATCAGAAAGCAATAATGATACCTAATCGAAACACAAAGAACATTACATCCATTTCTTCTTGTATGACTTTTGTCTTCATTGCGCTACTTAGCAGGCCTCGGTCTCAAAAATGCAGAAATGACGACAGCTTTGAGAATTGGCATGGAGGTCGAGACACTTGCCTATAACTCGTAAACCACGTGCTCCTGAATGCGTTGGCGACATCCGGCGACACATTGCGCTAAACCAGGTAGATGGGAACATCCATGCCTACACTTCAGATATGCCCTGTCCTCTTTTTTTCCTACTGGTTACCTCGTGCTCAGAATCTGCGCTGTGGCTGCCGGGAACGCGTTGTAGACAGATGTCTTGGCCTCTACGCGACTGCATGTTTCTACACAGAGGTGGCACCAGCACTAAGTACGTGCATTGTTTGTATGTAACGCGTGTAATAACAATTTAATTATCAATAACGCAATTCTCGTTATGTTATGTTGGTATTATTAGTAAACAACCTAGCATGTGAAGCCATTTTTTGAATTTATGACTCGTGTGTCACGACCCACGAATCATTCGCGGTAACTCGTTGTTGGGTGTATCTTGTATCGCTACTATGCCTTGGTTCTTCTCAGGCTGTTTCTCTTTTTATCGCCCGTCAAAGCAGACAAATAGCTGGTGCATCTACGAGGCGCCAGCCGCTCCTTACGTACATTTGTTAAAATACCAATAATGGATAGTGCGTCAAGCACGTTTCAGTAGAAGCGACAGAAAGTAGATGTACTCATGCTGGTGTGGAGTGTTTCAAGCACACGCATGCAAGCTTACTTACAGGATTCGGCCAGTAATCTGTTCTACAGAAACACTTGTCAAGACATCCCAGCAACGATCACATATTGCCGAAGTGTTAGCTTTTGCAACAGTTCCAAAATGGCACTTACGAGGTGCATGCGCAGCCTTCATCCCCCGACGAAATTTCAGCCTTCGAACTGCAAGTAAGTAAAGTATTATCAATAATTTTAGTAGTAGTAGTAGTAGTAGTAGTAGTAGTAGTAGTAGTAGTAGTAGTAGTAGTAGTAGTAGTAGTAGTAGTAGTAGTAAAGGTTACACGCCACTCGGTTTCTGTTATTTGCGAGGGTAAAGTTGAATTGATACTTCAATAAAAAAATATATCGAAAAGTGTTTGGTATGGCTACGGCCAACTGTTAGATTACAATTTCGTTTCATCATTGTATTTTCCTTCATTTCAGTCGTTATTCAAGCAAACTATTCGTAACTATTGGAATAAACAATTCCGAGCTAAATAAGTAACCCCGCAAGTTTTTGGTGCCAAAAGTGTTTCAATGTTCCTCGTTAATTAATTCAGGATGGTGATGCACGGCGTTGTGTCTATGTGCCAAGAAATCGTTAATTATTTGCCTGTTGAATTTTCTTTCTTTTTTGTTCAGTCACAAAAGCTTTTACAGAAATTATCGTCTTCCATTAGATGTTTTCGTTTGTCTTTTGTATGGGTATTTATTTATTGTTGTAATTTAGTTGCTTTTACTTGTGTACTTATAAAATGGGGGAAAGATCTTTACTCAATGTTGCAATAATATGTGTCACGTTCTTTTTCACAATTTTTTTTTGGCCATAAGGGAACGCACACAAATCATTCAGGCTCCAACAAGCCCGCCTACCGTGTATTTCTTCTTGTGGTGAATAAAGTGCAATTATTATTATTATTATTATTATTATTATTATTATTATTATTATTATTATTATTATTATTATTATTATTATTATTATTATTATTATTATTATTATTATTATTATTATTATTATTATTATTATTATTATTATTATTATTATTATTATTACATGTTCGGATCTACTAGATTTCGTTTCGATGTGGATTCCGCACAAGACTACCAGGCAACATAGGCCCTGCCATGTTCCTACCTATTTCGGCCCACACTCGATCGCCTCTCCACAGAGTATGGTTTGGGCAGCAGTTGCCGGTGTTCGCACAAGCCCTGTAACACTACTACGAGTGCACATTTTCTCCATCTTGATGTCTTTCAAGATTCGCTGTCTTTGTGTTCCGAGCTTCGCGCTTTCTCTTGGACCTTCCTTCTAGCTGCGCTCCTCTCCCGACTTCCTATGGTTTTTGGACTTTTCTCTCCCTCTGTACCTGTTCTCCATCTCCCAGTTGTGTCTTATTGCCGTTTTGTTGTTTATTATGTAGCTGCTTATCATGTTGTTCTCTTGTTTTTTGCTTTCTCAATCTATATTTCGCCCTTCTTGTTTTTGTTTTTCTGTGCACCAACACTCAGGCCCTGTGTTGTACCTGGCCACATTAAATAAGTTGATTGATTGATTGATTGATTGATTGATTGATTGATTGATTGATTGATTGATTGATTGATTGATTGATTGATTGATTGATTGATTGATTGATTGATTGATTGATTGCAGCAAGGTAAATGCCAACAGAATTCGTTCCTCATTGTTGCACTTTCAGAGGATCGCAGTTTAAATGTGTGGTGCGCACTTTGGGTAGCAGTTATGTGTGTTCGCACGAGCTCTGTAATACTAAAGAAAGCCGACACGTAGATTAACGCGGCAACGAGAAAAGTAAGTTAAGCTGTGTTAGTAACTTACCCTTTTACATTACCCCCCTCATCACTCTTACAGTCGGAGGAGGCCCCATGATAGGCCAGAAAAAAAACTCAGAAACGAACGACCGGGCCGCCGAGCCTACTTGAAGTTTCCCCACCAACTCGCCGTGAAGTCACGGATTTCAACGGCATCTGATCAAGCCTGGTAAACTTTTCTTTCTCTTTCTTTTTGCCGGTAAACAAGGAATACATCGTATTCTAAATCAACGAAAGACTGAATTAGGAAGTTTACTGGAAGTACTAAGCCACAACAATCGAAACAGGGAAAAATACTTCAAAATCCGTGGCGTCACATCACATACCGGCGCTAATGTTTGGTGCGAAATTTAACGAAATTGACGCTCGGCCTTCTATCTATCTATCTATCTATCTATCTATCTATCTATCTATCTATCTATCTATCTATCTATCTATCTATCTATCTATCTATCTATCTATCTATCTATCTATCTATCTATCTATCTATCTATCTATCTATCTATCTATCTATCTATCTATCTATCTATCTATCTATCTATCTTCTGTTAATGAAGCTTTGGACGCTATACTTGCGAAAAACGCCTTTTGAAACGATTGTCTGAAATGATTTAATGTATCTCTATAGTGTCCATTTAAGCTACGAGCTGCCAGCTTCTGGAGGCTCATTTTTACAAGAACATTCTCATATCAGAATGGCTCAACGCCACCAGTATGATGGGCAGTCAGAGAAGAAAAAAAGCAAACAGCCGTTCAACTACTGGCAAAAATATTAACTAAAATTTCGGTTATGGATGTTAGATAAAGCTAGATTTTCTGTTGGCCAAATAATATAGGTGTATTAGTCTACTAAATCAAATGTATTATTACGTCACATTCTCCCATGACGGATATCTGGTCTATTCAGATTTATACGTTTGATATCCGTTTCCACTTCCTACCTACTTACAGTCATATTTTCTCAGAATCATTCAACTGGTTCACAGTTGAAACTTCTACTTCGTTTAACTACTTTTGTTCGAAAAGCAAATATTCCTGAACTTTCTTTTTGTCGACATAAGACAACTTAGTGTTGCCGGGAGTTACTACTTATCAAGGACAATTTCTTTTTCTTTCGAGAATACCCCTAAGGGACCTCGGAGAAGGTATTAGATAGGGTGGTGGGGTTAACACGGCGCATGAATGCAACAACAATCAGTAAACATATTACACTTAAAGCGTAAGCCTAATGCAAGCAGTGTGGATTTATCAGTAATAAAAGTAAGAAAACTTTTGCAAAGCAAAGCATGCTACAAGCGTGACACAATATAAGTAAGAAAGTTATACAATACCTGTACACTGAATTAAAGTTACATTACCTTGAAAGCTTGTAGGTAGCTTGTGGTGAGGAACACGAGGAAAAGTTTTTGATTAATCGATAAAAATGGCGTGTACTTTAAATCTAGAATCTATTGCAGTGTGTAAGTTTTGTTCAAACCCAGTGAGTTGAAGTTGAGTGTCACACGAATAACCCTTGCGAAAACGGTGCTGTTGATAAAAAACGATGCTGTGCTCTTCAAGGTAGTTAATGACCCGAGTGTATATGTTCCATCACTTTTCAGATCGTGCTGGTTAACGGAATGGTGCGATAACTGATTGGCAATGAGCGATCACCATATCTGAAGCTCAGAACAATTTTAGCCACCCGGAAGCCTCGAGGAATGGTGTGGGATGATAATTGCTGCGTGAAAAGAGTATATGGAAGTGGTGAAAGGATAGCTGATATATTTCTTAACGTCTTGTTGTTGAACCCGAACTGATCATATGGCTAAGATAAGTTAAGATTGTTTAATAATGAGTAAATTGTGCCTTCTGTAACACTTATTTTGAACATTGCTATATCTCTGCAAATGTTTATGACAAGGCATGATGTTATGTATTGGTGTTTAAAGACTGGCGAGAACGTATCGTTTAATAACTGAGCACTTTCTAGATCGGAAAGCACGTCAACGTTCACATTAGTAATTACGATGACAGGATGGCTGCTTGTGTTTAGTACCCGCCAAATTCGTCATGAATTTCTAACGAGGGCAGAAGAAACGTCGTTTGAAATACTTGCGTGTCGTACTTTTTAGCAAAGATTGCTAGTCGTTCCCGCATATATTGTAGCGTTACCATGAAATAAAAAGAACATTTTTTGTCAGCATTTCTATATAATCGCGTTTTCTTATAGCGGAGGCGTCGAAGCCGCTTGTTGAACGAGAGTGTTGAGTTGGAACATTTTATTTTGATGACAGGATTGTACGAGCTACACAGAATAGTGATTGTACTTCTGAGTCACATACAGTTATCTATAAATTATTTATGTAAATTATCGTCAAATAATTGGTAAGTTAATGCTGAGAGTTCTGAGTTTATTCTAAGTTAGCTCTTTTGTAACACCTTATATATTTGTCCTTAATTTGGAGTATACTATGGGTGAGATAGCAAGGTCACCGATAATAACGTCATGGTCAAATAGAGTATCAATGTGGATCAAGTTTGAGTAAGAGTGGGGACTGATTGTTAAAATTAGATCCAGAGATGGAGCCGTCGTCCGTGGAGGACAAGTGATCATTTGGGTTAAAGAAAAGTCGAGACAGACTTGAAGAACACAGTGCTGTTCTGCTACATTGTTATTACAACAGTGCTACGTTGTTACAACAGATAACATCGGCCAGTAAATGCTGGGAAAATCGAAATCTCTGAATATAAGCAAGGCATGGTTTAAAAGGTGATTGACAACAAGGTTGAGTACTCTTTGTCATTGACATTCGTCCTAAAAGCTGCTGCTCATATTAGGGGGTCGATAAGTTATACCAATGAGTAATAAACTGAAATCGCGTTTCACCGTGACCCGCATACATCATAAAATACGTATCAATTGGAACAGGTGGGATCATAAACTAATTTATGTCAAAACTTCGCTTACAGTTTCCTTGAGAACGTCTATTCCAATAGAGACGACAGTCGGGGGTGGAGACGGCGAAAGCAGATAGGCCCGCTTTTAAATACTTGTCGCATATTCCTGCTCCTATAGTGTTATGTTCTATATTGGTGCTGGGGGCATTGGTATATAGCTCCATGCTGCATATATAATAGTACGCTGCCTTTCTGCACCTTCTCACACAACGGCAAAAGGGTCTTAACTTGGGTTTGTCGTTAATGCTGCTAAATACAACAACAGCGCAAATGACATTATCAACGTCGCAAACGATCGAGGCGCTGATCGGCCTAACGCCAGAGCTTCACGAGTCACATACTGACATTATTTTTCTTGGATGGTTACCGTTCTTTATGGCTTTCTTTTTTCTAGCAAGAACCTGGCATCCCCCTTGTCAAAAGCAAGTGCAACGGTTCGCAATAGTATGGTTATTAAAAGTGGCTGCTGTGCATCCTAATGTTGCCGTACTCTTCTTTTAATATATCCTGAAGCTAACTGTTCAGTCGCCCACGTTGTTACTCCAACACATTTAATAGAAAACATTTAGCTCAACGCGTCCTCTTTTACTCAAATTTATTGACAAGGTGGTGCACCGTTCATTAAGGCAATTGGCATTTTTAGCTGCCTCCTTCGTGCGAAAAACTTAAAAAACAACGTTGCAACGACTAGCCATCAGGGATGCGAGCTTCTCCGAAGACGTGGGCTCATCTCGCTGTACGTCAATAACTAATGATTGCAGTTAATCGGCTCTCTTTATGTAAGGCTTGAAATCACATCTTGAAGATCATTTGTGCGAAACATGTAACGTTGGTTGAGTGGCTATGGTGTGATGCTTCTCGGCACTGTGTTGCGGATTCGTTTCTCGGCCGCGGCTGGCGCATTACGACAGGGGCGGCATGCAAGCTCAAGTTCCATACGCTGCAAGTTCCATACGTAACAAATTGCATGTAATTCTTTGTAATGAATCGCATTTTTGTAGTTGTGTAAGTGATCGATTGCTTTTAGACTTCTTCACGCACAGGGTAACTCAAATATACTATTTTATTGCGATAGCATTTATATGGACACTCCAGGCGCATTTCTGTCGTCGGCATCCGTGAAGTTCCTTGTCAGGTTCGGCATAAAGTCCAGCTGCGAGAAAATCGCCCCCGCGCGCCGTATGCTGCATGTGCGAGCAAAAGCATGCGATGGTGAACCGGCGAACGTGGGCCGCAAGCGCGCCCCCTTCTGTCACGCGCGAGGCACGGATGTTAAGCGAGGGAGAGGGGGGTGGAGGGGGGGGGGGGGGACATTTTTCAGCGGCAGGTGCTGCTTACGGCGCGGCCGTGCGGGCGCTTACTTTGAAAGCGATCGGCGATGTCTGCACGTGCGCGGAGGTCCTGTAGCTTCATATGTACAGTCCATATATTCATGCACTATTCGTCCAGGAATATATGGAATATATGGAACGTCGAAAGCAACGGTGCTTTCGAAGTTTCGTTCGTGTTGAATTGATAGATGCACGAAGGTCAATTTGCTCGCTGCTGCTACCGCGAGTCCTCACTCGAGCATTTCGAATAGTAGTAGTAGTAGAAAACATTTATTGGAGGGGGGGGGGGGGGGGTTAAAGCATAGGACGAGCGATCTGGTCGGGGCCCCTATTCTGGGGTTCCGCTCGCTTGAGCTCTGCGGCTTGCCTGGAGTGTGGAAGCCCTCTGGGCTGCCTCCTCGGAGTTGGAGAGCAAGGCCTCCCTCTCACGTTGTGGTTGCGTGAGTGTTGTCTTGAGGAGCCTTGGCGCATTCCTACGTGATGTGGTCCAGCGTGGGATCCGCCCCACACCACGGGCACTCCTCTGGATATCGCACATTATCTGTTTTGTGTGGGAGATGTAGGTGCGGGTATGTTTTGGCTTGCAACCTCCTCCTCCTCCGAGTGACTTGCTCCGCTTTGCTTAGTTTCCGATGGAGCAGGGCGAATTTAATTCGGGCCCTTTTGCAGTATTCAAGGATTGTTGATCGGATCCAGTCTACCGGTTTGGGTTCGATGCTCGCCTCACTGTTGGGGCGCCACTGCTGCGTGCGCCTTGTCCGTCGAACATGTTTGTTCTTTTAGTCCGCGTCTTCGTAGCGCTCTCTTCATCAAGCATGCAGTGGCCACCACATGGGCGAGTTCATTTCCCCCGACGCCAGTATGACCTGTCATGCAGATGAGTTGGAGTGCGCCAATGTCATTGGTTTTATTTATTATGTTGTGGGCTGGGGGGGGGGGGGGGTGGGGGGGGGGGGGGGCATGCAAACCCTAGCATTTCAACAGCGAGTTTCCGCGCTCATCGAAAGAGACGTGTTCATGTTTACCCGTGGGCGCGTGACACCGTGCTTGGTAATTTAGTTAAAACATGCTGGCGGGCTAGTTGGTTCGAATTCATGACAGAATGTGTAAGCAAGGCGGAAGGAAGACGTAGAAAAAAACAGACGCACACCATACCGCGCTCTGTGTATATGTTTCTTTCTGCGCCCTCGTTCAGTCGCGCTTACACATTATATAATTGTTCATTTAGTTAATACGATAATGTTTACAAGTGTATAGGGCCTATGTTATCCTTCATTCGCATAGCTATCTACTAATTTGCTATCGCAATCGGTGTCCCACCTTTCGAGGGAAACGGCGACCTTTCTTCATTACCCAATGCCATGTAATCGATTACTTCGTTGACGAACCACGCTGTAACAGGCGACACAACTTTCAGACCTCTAGTCTGGTCGGAACTGCAACAGAACGTCCACGGTTATACCATGCCTTGCGAATGCGCAAGTTCAGGCAGGCAAATGCGGATGCCAAGGATTTATCTCCTCATTTTAACGCGCCACTAGATTTTCGCCCACAAATCGAACAAGCACTGCTACTACTCGATTGCGATGTCCACTTCCGGCGTTAATGCCAGGAGATCACCTACGGATTAATTTTCCCACCTTTTGTTAGTCTTACCCGCGGTGCCATCTGTGAGCCTCAGCAACAGGAAGCACTGCGCTTCACAGAGGAGCCAGACCCAAGCATCGAGGCATCGCGTAGCCGCAGTTGTGTGCGCTAGGTGCTCGTACGTGTTAGCACAGCTCTACTCTCCACCGCGTACAAGCGCAAGCTTTGTGTCACTGCAGCTGTCTTTGCATGAAAACGAGAGAAGGTCAGCGAGGGACATTTATAAAGGCAATTTTATTCAAGATAAACATCGTTTGAAGGGCTGCAAAGGACGCATTGAAAGATCCAGGGCAGCTGGTTCTGTTGACTGTGTTTGCGCAACGTTAATAAAAGTTAGAAGGGAGGTAACGTAAGATTAATCTATTAATTTTCAGTAATTGCTTAATTATTTTCGTGGAGCAGTAACTATAATCAACTACATTTCTGCGAGGAGTTACTTATTTTTAATTGATTTTATTTTCTGCCACGTCTGCAAGTCTGCTCGTATCCCTCCGTGCAGCATAGGGAAAATAAACCCCCATATTATAATTAAGCTCGCCACCTCGACAAAATTAACTAAAACATGATGAAAACCTAAAACAAGCTCCCCTTCCCCCCCCCCCCCCCCCCCGAAAGAAAGAAATAATCGAGGTATGCCAATATCGAAAGTTATTCGTCACAGCGTCGTGAAAAATGCGCCAACGTAATTGACTGGAGCACCTAACCGTATACTCTTTGAGTTTGACACCGCTGTTCTTGCCACAGCATTCTTGCATTTGCAATGAGTATAATGCAGTTAGGTACAATAGTTGTGGCCTGCAGATGCCTCGCTAACCTGACAATCGCCAATCCAATGTCTTGCTACTCTCGCGACTTTATGCCAGGTATCCCGGAGAGTTCCTGGTTTTACCTAGTTTGCTGGTTCACAAGCTGTTGCCGTTCGTGTTCTGCGTCATTCTTGCGGCAGCAAAATGTGTCATCAATGCACTCTTCCAACAAATTACCTGGGAGAAATACGGGTGATTTGTCTGAAAGAGTGGCAGGTATATAAAAAAATGGGGTTTTACGTGCCAAAACCATGGTGTGATTATGAGGCACGCCGTAGTGAGGGACTCCTCAAATTTAGACCACCTGGGGTTCTTTAACATGCACCTACATCTAGGTACACGGGTGTTTTCGCTCTCCTCAACATGGGGCCGCCGTGGCCGGAATTCGATACCACGACCTCGTGCTTAGCAGCCCAACACCATAGCCATAGCCAGATACAGGTATATCAGCTACGTGATGCTAGCACAGTCGCTTTCGTAAAACTATTATCACATGCAATCCATCTTTTTTAAGCTAAAAGCTTGACAACAATTCGTTTATTAAGGCAGCTGTTTTCTAAACAGGGCATCCTGTGACACAATACCCTAACACTAGTCGCTCAAAGGTTTATGAAGTGTTTCTTGGGGCAATCATCTCTATTCGCGGTTTACTCGCTAGCACCTCACCTCGAGTGAATTTTGACGTCTCATCAAGATCTACCAGCTGTGCTGGTTGCCGACACTCAGTAAAGTTTAGTGCTTCCGTTCGTGCTGGTTATGCGTGAGTTCTACTCGCAACATATTTCAATGCCCTCACAAGGCTAACCCCACGAATTCATGGGTCTTCCTTCGAAACGTAAGATATAATCAACCAAAATTAACCAACGCGTCCTTCGCTTTAGTGGAAACACTGCCACGAAATTATGTTCGTGTTATCACAACAATCGCACGTATTGAAACTACCCAATATGGCGTAAAATACACTCACGTCTTCCTTCAGCGAGCGGTACTTCCAGGCACACGAATACCACGGCGATAAGTGTGAGAGCAACAACGGCGGTACTCATTGTTTCCTGCCTTGCCAGAAAATGCGTCCAGTTTGAGTGGCTTTACGCAGAACCGAATGGCGCATGTTGCTGCGAAGTCAGCTTCATCACAAAAGACATGACCCGCTAGAGATCGACATTGTTTCATAGAAAACAATACAGGTGTTGCCATTTTGTTACTTGCTAGAAGAATATGTTCTCTGGGCAGGTGACGCAAGTGTGTATACCAACTGAAAATGAAAAAAGGACTTCCGGAATAACGGTATTCGGGCTGCCAAGCAATTTCTTACGGTTATATCGAAACAAATTTCAAACGTTCCAACCAATAATAGCTCCGTCATTTATTTTTCGCTAAGAACTCGCCAGTAATTGAATGCGCATAATTGCTTTCAGAGGGAACAGCTTTTTCAGAAAGCTAGAAACACCACATGTATAGAATTAGTTATCGATGAACGGTTCGCGTATGGCATTATCACGTGCATGAAGTAACAGAAACTTACCTATATTATGTAAAATTACGCATCTCTTCTTGCTACAGCCGATTTTCATCATTTATCGACGTTTCGTAGAGCCGCTTGTTACGTGACGTGTTTCAATTTATGAACCCATGGTGTCCAATAACATCACAGCCGACTCAGCTTGCTCAGAAACCCGACGCAAAATACAGTGTTACGAGTAATTATTTTTTGCCAAACGTGCCGCAACACTGCAGCATTTGAGTGTCCTGCATTAAACACCTTACCACTGCATAGGTACATTCGCTTTCGCGTAAATCTGGCTATCATATTTCCAGTTAACGTTTTAAACAGTCCCCGTACTTCATCGCGTGTTCATGTGCCAAAATATCCAACCACATTTGCGTCATTCTCGCTGTTAGCTGCTTATCGCGCACGTAAAAAAATAAGGAGTGCTCTCAATCACCAATAACTGCCGCTCTAATATCTGCAACACTATATCTGGAGAAATAATCTTATCGTGTTTCTAGCCCAGACCCGCCGAGGTGGCTTAGTCGCTACGGCGCGGTTGCGGGTTCTCTTACCACCTAGATAGCACAAGGCATTTTCACTCCGATCCTGGACGTCATGCTACAGGCCGGACTTCTAATGCGAGTGCTCCCGAATAGGAAACAGTGATTTTGACTTCCCCGCTTTCGTTACACTAGCCTTGGCATCCACAGCCACCGTAGTCCTCCATAAAGCAAGCAACAAAATCCCAATAAAGAAAGGCGTCAGACAAGGAGATACGATATCTCCAATGCTACTCACAGCGTGTTTACAGGAGGTATTCAGAGACCTGGATTGGGAAGAATTGGGGATAAAAGTTAATGGAGAATACCTTAGTAACTTGCGATTCGCTGATGATATTGCGTTGCTTAGTAACTCAGGGGACCAATTGCAATGCATGCTCCCTCACCTGGAGAGGCAAAGCCGAAGAGTGGGTCTAAAAATTAATCTGCAGCAAACTAAAGTAATGCTTAACAGTCTCGGAAGAGAACAGCAATTTACAATAGGCAGCGAGGCACTGGAAGTAGTAAGGGAATACATCTACTTAGGGCAGGTAGTGACGGCGGATCCGGATCATGAGACTGAAATAATCAGAAGAATAAGAATGGACTGGGGTGCGTTTGGCAGGCATTCTCAGATCATGAACAGCAGGTTGCCATTATCCCTCAAGAGAACAGTATATAATAGCTGTGTCTTACCAGTACTCACCTACGGGCAGAAACCTGGAGGCTTACGAAAAGGGTTCTACTCAAATTGAGGACGGCGCAACGAGCTATGGAAAGAAGAATGATAGGTGTAACGTTAAGGGATAAGAAAAGAGCAGATTAGGTGAGGGAACAAACGCGAGTTAATGACATCTTAGTTGAAATCAAGAAAAAGAAATGGGCATGGGCAGGACATGTAATGAGGAGGGAAGATAACCGATGGTCATTAAGGGTTACGGACTGGATCCCAAGGGAAGGGAAGCGTAGCAGGGGGCGGCAGAAAGTTAGGTGGGCGGATGAGATTAAGAAGTTTGCAG